>NC_090031.1:20655650-20972614 GCF_037176765.1 Anolis sagrei | reverse complement strand
AGATGAAACTCTCTGTCCCTTCTGGCAGTGGCTGGTCATTTGTGTAGATGTTGAACATGGATGGAGCAAGCACGCTCCCCTGAGGCAGGCCGTTCTTCTGTTTCCGCCATCTGCTTCTCTGGCCCTGGAACTCAACAAAAAAGCTCCTGTTTTGTAGCAGGTTTCCTATGAGGCGGGTGAGGTGGTCGTCCTTTGTGATATTGTACATTTTTCTCAAGAGGAGGCGGTGGTTCACAGTCTCATAGGCTGCGGACAGGTCTATGAATATAGCTCCTGTGATCTGCTGACTTTCAAAGCCATCTTCTATGTGCTGAGTCAGGTTCAACACTTGCGATGTGCAGCTTTTGCCTTTCCTGGAGCCAGCTTGCTGTGGGATCAGACATGGGAATCAGACACCTTGGAGGTGTCTACGGACAACGCTGGCTCTTCGGCTTAGAAATGGAGATGAGCACCACACCCCAGAGTCAGACATGACTGGACTTCATGTCAGGGGACTACCTTTATCTTTTTTAGCCAGATTTTGTTCATTTAATGGTTTCACCCTTTCTGACAAGAGTCCTTTGCCCCACCCTGGTCATTCCACAGATATATAAACCCATTTTCCTAGTTCCAACAGACCTCACTACCTCTGAGGATGCTTGCCATAGATGCAGGCGAAACGTCAGGAGAAAATGCCTCTAGAACATGGCCATACAGGCCGAAAAAACCTACAACAACCTATTGTATGGTCCTTTCTCGTCTTACTCCATCAGTTCTGGAAGCCCATGTGTAGAATTAATTCAGTTTGATACCACTTTTGACTGCCATGGCTCAACACTGTGGAATTATACTACATCTCCCAGGGTCCCATAGCACTGGGTCATGAGAAAGCGGGTGAAATCGTTGCGCGGTCCCTCCTCGTCATTCCTTTGAGCCTGAGTCGGGTCACGCATGCGCAATGGGCAGCCTTGTCCTGCTCCCAGGGAGGGAAAGGGAAGTCTCGCGCGGGCTGGGAGGGGGTGGGGCGGAGGGGGCGGGGCGAGCGGGGCCTTAAAGGCGCGGTGGGCGGGGCCAAGAGGACGCTGTGTATTTTGGTCGGATGCCTCAGCGTTCTGAAGGGCCCCGGCGGGCGGGAGGCAGGGAAGGAAGGCGGCACGTGGAGCGGAGCGGGGCCCGGGCCCAGGCCGAGCAGAAGCCTCCCAGGACGGTGAGAGGGGCCTGCTTTGGGGCCCTTGCGCGCCCTTCCGGTTCTTCTGCCTTTGCCCCTTGGCGGGGGGGGGGTGTGTGTGTCAGTCTCAGCCCTTTAGTATTGTTGTGATACTACATACAAGGCTTGGATTTCCAACCAAGTTTGCAGGAGGCCCCTCTATTGGTATTCTATTACTATTAATATCATTACTGTGTTGTCTAAGGCTTTCATGGCCGGAATCACTGGGTTGCTGTGAGTTTTCTGGGCAGTATAGCTATGTCCCAGAAGCATTCTCTCCTGACGTTTCGCCCACATCTAGGCCTCCTCAGAGGTTGTGAGGAGGGGAGAAAGGTCTCTTGTCTGCAGACAAGAATGGCCTTGCAGCTTCAAAGCCTGGCTGCTTCCTGCCTGGGGAAGAACCCCAGGTTGGGAGGTGTTAGCTGGCCCTGATTGTTTCCTGTCTGGAATTCCCCTCAGAGATTGTGAGGAGGGGAGAAAGGTCTCTTATCTGCTGAAGGTTGCAGCAGACAAGAATGGCCTTGCAGTTTCAAAGCCTGGCTGCTTCCTGCCTGGGGAGGAATCCCAGGTTGGGAGGTGTTAGCTGGCCCTGATTGTTACCTGTCTGGAATTCCCCTCAGAGGTTGTCAGGTCTGTTGGAAACTAGGTAAGTGGGGTTTATATACTCGTATATATACTAGTTGTCACCTGCCACACACTGCTGTGGCCCAGTCTGTTCCAGAAGCATTCTCTCCTGATGTTTCGCCCACATCTTTGGCAGGCCTCTTCAGAGGTTGTGAGGAGGGGAGAAAGGTCTCTTTGCTGAAGGTTGCAACAGACAAGAATGGCCTTGCAGCTTCAAAGCCTGGCTGCTTCCTGCCTGGGGAGGAATCCCAGGTTGGGAGGTGTTAGCTGGCCCTGATTGTTTCCTGTCTGGAATTCCCCTCAGAGATTGTGAGGAGGGGAGAAAGGTCTCTTGTCTGCTGAAGGTTGCAACAGGCAAGAATGGCCTTGCAGCTTCAAAGCCTGGCTGCTTCCTGCCTGGGGAGGCATCCCAGGTTGGGAGGTGTTAGCTGGCCCTGATTGTTTCCTGTCTGGAATTCCCCTCAGAGATTGTGAGGAGGGGAGAAAGGTCTCTTATCTGCTGAAGGTTGCAGCAGACAAGAATGGCCTTGCAGTTTCAAAGCCTGGCTGCTTCCTGCCTGGGGAGGAATCCCAGGTTGGGAGGTGTTAGCTGGCCCTGATTGTTACCTGTCTGGAATTCCCCTCAGAGGTTGTCAGGTCTGTTGGAAACTAGGTAAGTGGGGTTTATATACTCGTATATATACTAGTTGTCACCTGCCACACACTGCTGTGGCCCAGTCTGTTCCAGAAGCATTCTCTCCTGATGTTTCGCCCACATCTTTGGCAGGCCTCTTCAGAGGTTGTGAGGAGGGGAGAAAGGTCTCTTTGCTGAAGGTTGCAACAGACAAGAATGGCCTTGCAGCTTCAAAGCCTGGCTGCTTCCTGCCTGGGGAGGAATCCCAGGTTGGGAGGTGTTAGCTGGCCCTGATTGTTTCCTGTCTGGAATTCCCCTCAGAGATTGTGAGGAGGGGAGAAAGGTCTCTTGTCTGCTGAAGGTTGCAACAGGCAAGAATGGCCTTGCAGCTTCAAAGCCTGGCTGCTTCCTGCCTGGGGAGGAATCCCAGGTTGGGAGGTGTTAGCTGGCCCTGATTGTTTCCTGTCTGGAATTCCCCTCAGAGATTGTGAGGAGGGGAGAAAGGTCTCTTGTCTGCTGAAGGTTGCAACAGGCAAGAATGGCCTTGCAGCTTCAAAGCCTGGCTGCTTCCTGCCTGGGGAGGCATCCCAGGTTTTTAGGTGTTAGCTGGCCCTGATTGTTCCCTGTCTGGAATTCCCCTCAGAGGTTGTTGTCAGGTCTGTTGGAAACTAGGTAAGTGGGGTTTATGTACTTGTATATATACTAGTCGTCACCTGCCACACACTGCTGTGACTCAGTCTGTTCCAGAAGCATTCTCTCCTGACGTTTCGCCCACATCTTTGGCAGGCCTCTTCAGAGGTTGTGAGGAGGGGAGAAAGGTCTCTTGTCTGCTGAAGGTTGCAGCAGACAAGAATGGCCTTGCAGCTTCAAAGCCTGGCTGCTTCCTGCCTGGGGAGGAATCCCAGGTTGGGAGGTGTTAGCTGGTCCTGATTGTTTCCTGTCTGGAATTCCCCTCAGAGGTTGTCAGGTCTGTTGGAAACTAGGTAAGTGGGCTTATATGCTCGTATATATACTAGTCGTCACCTGCCACACACTGCTGTGGCTGAGGCTGTTCCAGAATTCTCTTCCAGAAGCATTCTCTCCTGATGTTTCCCTCACATGTATGACAGGCATCCTCAGAGGTTGAGGGGTCTGTTGGAAACTAGGCAAGTGGGGTTTATATATCTATGGATTCATATAATGCATATTGTATATACATATAATATTTATAATATTATAACCATAGAGTCATAGAATCCTAGAGTTGGAAGAGACCTCATGGGCCATCCAGTCCAACCCCATTCTGCCAAGAAGCAGGAATATTGCATTCAAATCACCCCTGACAGGTGGCCATCCAGCCTCTGTTTAAAAGCTTCCAAAGAAGGAGCCTCCATGACACTCCGGGGCAGAGAGTTCCACTGCTGAACGGCTCTCACATAATGTAATGCAATATAATACTAGTAATAATAATACAATATTATAATTGTAATATTGTTGTCATTGTTTTTAGAGTTTTATTGTTTTTGCTTGATGTTTTATTATTTGCCTCTTTTTAAGCAGAGGGCCAGGTCACAGTCCCTCAAACTGTTGGAGGGCCAGATTATAATTTGGAGAAAAAAATGAATGAATTCCTATGCACACTGCACATCTCTTATTTGAAGTGCAAAAAACACTTTGAAACAATCCAATAATTAAAATGAAGAACAATTTTAACAAATATATACTTATTAGTATTTCAATGGGAAGTGTAGACATGCTTTTGGCTGATGAAATAGGGTGGTTGTTGTTGTTGTTGTGGTTGTGTGCTTTCAAGTAGTTTCAGACTTAGGTTGACCCTGAGCGAAGGCTGGGTAAATGACCTTGGAAGGCTGTATCCGGCCCCCGGGCCTTAGTTTGCGGACCCTAACTTTACAGAATTTATATGCCGCCCTTCTCACCCTGAAGGGGACTCAGAACGGCTTACAAGATATATATATATATATATACATACAATATATTATATTATTAGCATAGCACAATATCAGTATTGTTTATTACTGTATTGTACTATACCATGATATTGTAATATTATTACTAATATTACATATAATATAAAATATATAATTATAATATTGCATTATTATTTATATTATTAGTCTTAAATTGCATTATATTATAATATTATAAGTAGGATATGTAAACAATATATTATATTATATTATATTATATTATTAGCTTAGCACAGTGGAATGATGTCCAGAGTGGGAAAAAGAACTTTTGTCTGTTGGAGGCAAATGTTGCAATTGGCCATCTTGATCAGCATTGAATGGCCCTTGCAGCTTCAAAGCCTGGCTGCTTCCTGGATAGTAAATAAAGAGCAACACTAAAAAAGGGGGGGAAATTCTGACAGGAAACAACCAGGGCCAGCTAACACCTCCTAGCAAAGGATTCCACCAGACAGGAAGCCGCCAGGCTTTGAAGGTGCAAGGCTATTCAGTGCTAACCAAGGTGGCCAATTGGAACATTCCCACTTGCCTCCAACAGACAAGAGTTCTTTCTCCCATCCTGGACTCCCCCAGGCAGGAAGCAGCCAGGCTTTGAAGCTGCAAGGCTATTTAATTCTAACCAAGGTGACCAATTGGAACATCCCCACTTGCCTCCAACAGACAAGAGTTCTTTCTCCCACCCTGGACTCCCCCAAGCAGGAAGCAGCCAGGCTTTGAAGCTGCAAGGGTATTCAATGCTAACCAAGGTGGCCAATTGGAACATTCCCACTTGCCTTCAACAGACAAGAGTTCTTTCTCCCACCCTGGACTCCCTGCAAGGCTATTCAGTGCTAACCAAGGTGGCCAATTGGAACATCCCCACTTGCCTCCAACAGGCAAGAGTTCTCTCTCCCACCCTGGACTCCCCAGGCAGGAAGCAGCCAGGCTTTGAAGCTGCAAGGCAATTAAATGCTCACCAAGGTGGCAAATTGGAACATTCACACTTGCCTCCAACAGACAAAGAGTTCTTTCTCCCACCCTGGACTCCCCAGGCAGGAAGCCATCAGACTTTGAAGGCTATTCAGTGGTAACCAAGGTGGCCAATATTAACATTTCCACTTGCCTCCAACAGACAAGAGTTCTTTCTCCCACCCTGGACTCCCCCAGGCAGGAAGCAGCCAGGTTTTGAAGCTGCAAGGCTATTCAATGCTAACCAAGGTGGCCAATTGGAACATTCCCACTTGCTTCCAACAGACAAAGAGTTCTTTCTCCTACTCTGGACTCCCCAGGCAGGAAGCAGCCAGGCTTTGAAGCTGAACGGCTATTCAATGCTAATCAAGGTGTCCCGTTGCAATAGTCACACTTGCCTCAAGCAGACAAGAGTTCTTTCTCTCCTCAGATACATAATCCCCACTTGCCTAGTTTCCAACAGACCTCACAACCTCTGAAGATGCCTGCCACAGATGTAGGCGAAATGTCAGGAGAGAATGCTTCTGGAGCCTGGAAAACTCACAGCAACCCAGTGATTCAGGGCATGAAAGTCTTCGACAACACCTTTTCCAAAGTGCCTTCCTTGGAGCGTTGTGTGGCTTTAAGGACCCCTCCCCCTCAAAAAATGCTCAGATTTTCCTCCTTTTCACAACTTTTCAGCTTGAACGACTATACTTTGCATTGTGCCCAGAAATGTATGAAGAGACCCGGTTGAGAAGAAGTGTCTTCTGTGCCTTGGAGGGAGCCTTGAGTCACCCTTCCCTCGGCTTCACCTTTCACCCAGCGGCATTGTCATTAACATGCCCTTGGCCGGCCTGCCTTCCCCTCGCTCTCACTCTCGGCAGGTTTACTATGACTCCATTCCCTCCGAGTAGAGACTGAGTATCGCAATCCAAAATAGTTTGAACCAGAATAGCGTTACTTGCATTTGTTTTCCCGTATAGTGCATAAGATGTGTGTGTGTGTGTATATATATATATATGTGTGTAACAACTAGCTGTCCTCTGCCATGAGTTGCTGTGGCCCAGTCTGTGTATATGTGTTTTGTGTTTGTATATATTTGTATATATGAGTTTGCGTATATATATATATGTGGTTTTGCGCATGCGTTGTAATGTATTTTTTGTGGGTTTTTTGGTGTTCTTATGAGTGATCGTCACTCGTTGGTCTGATTGGTGTATTTTGTCCAAATTTGGTGTCAATCCGTCCAGTGGTTTTTGCGTTGAGTTAATCCCACAAACGAACATTATATTTTTATTTATATAGATTTATTTACGACATTTTTATGACGCCCTTCTCACCCCAAAGGGGACTCAGAGCGGCTTATAAGATATATATACATACAATATATTAAATTGTTAGCACAGTACAATATCAGTATTATATAGTACTATATTGTTTCTGCCAACCTAGCAGTTCGAAAACATGCAAATGTGAGTAGATCAATAGGTACCGCTCCAGCGGGAAGGTAATGGCGCTCCATGCAGTCATGTCGGCCACATGACCTTGGAGGTGTCTATGGACAACGCTGGCTCTTCGGCTTAGAAATGGAGATGAGCACCACACCCCAGAGTCAGACATGACTGGACTTAATGTCAGGGGACTACCTTTACCTACCTTTACCTATATTGTACTACACCATTATATTGTAATACTAGCCGTCCCCTTCCATGCCGTTCTGTGGCCCACATGGGGGTTCTGTGTGGGAGGTTTGGCCCAATTCTATCATTGGTGGGGTTCAGAATGCTCTTTGATTGTAGGTGAACTATAAATCCCAGTAACTACAACTCCCAAATGTCAAGATTCTATTTCCCCCAAATTCCACCAGTGTTCACATTTGGGCATATTGAGTATTCGTGTAGAGTTTGGTCCAGATCCATCATTGTTTGAGTCCTCAGTGCTCCCTGGATGTAGGTGAACTACAACTCCAAAAACAAAGGACACTGCCCACCAAACCCTTCCAGTATTTTCTATTGATGATGGGAGAACTGTGTGTCAAGTTTGGTTCAATTCAATTGTTGAATTGAACCATCAAAGAATGCGCTTTGATTGTAGGTGAACTATAAATCCCAGCAAATGCAATTCCCAAATGTCAAGGTCTATTTTCCCCAAACTCCACCAGTGTTCATATTTGGGCATATTGAATATTTGTGCCAAGTTTGGTCCATATCCATCACCGTGTGCACCGTGCTCTCTGGATGTAGGTGAACTACAACTCCAAAACTCAAGGTCAATGCTCACCAAATCCTTCCAGTACTTTCTGTTAGTCGTGGAAGTTCTGTGTGGGAGGTTTGGCCCAATTCTATCGTTGGTGGGGTTCAGAACGCTCTTTGATTGCAGGTGAACTATAAATCCCAGCAACTACAACTCCCAAATGACAAAATCATATTTTTTGAGTGAAGGACATACATTGGGTTGTTAGGTGCATTGTGTCCAAATTTAATGTCAATTCGTCCAGTGGTTTTTGAGTTACGTTAATCCCACAAACGAACATTACATTTTTATTTATATAGATTATTAGTAATATTAAGTGTAATATAAAATATATAATTATAATATTGTATTAGTAGTAGTAGTATAAATAAATAAATCAGTGGTTCTCAGCCTGTGGGTCTTAAGATGTTCTGGCCTTCAACTCCCAAAAATCCTCTAATAGCTGGTAAAGTGGCTGGGATTTCTGGGAGTTGTAGTCCAAAACACCTGTGGACCCACAGGCTGAGAACGACTGCAATAAACTCCATTCCTGTTTTGCCCCGGTGCATTCATAGAATCATAGATTCAAAGAGACCTCATGGGCCATCCAGTCCAACCCCCTCCCAAGAAGCAGGAATGTTGCATTCAAATCACCCCTGACAAATGGCCATCCAGCCTCTGCTTAAAAGCTTCCAAAAAAGGAGCCTCCACCACACTCCGGGGCAGAGAGTTCCACTGCTGAACGGCTCTCACAGTCAGGAAGTTCTTCCTCATGTTCATTCTGAGAAAGCTAGGAAGCACTGTCCCTGTAATGCTTCACTGACATGCGTTCCTAGAAAGTCCGGCCATCCCATATGATGTCGCAACATAAAGCCACATCTTGCTTGATGTATTGTCAAAGGCTTTCATGCCCGGAATCACTGGGTTGTTGTGAGTTTTTTGGGCAGCATGGCCATGTTCCAGAAGCATTCTCTCCTGACATTTGGCCTGCATCTATGGCACGAATCCTCAGAGGTTGTGAGGTCTGTTGGAAAGTAGGCAAGTGAGGTTTCTATACCTGTGGAATGTCCAGGGTTGGAGAAAGAGGCTTTGAAGCTGCAAGGCTATTTAGTCCTAATCAAGGTGGCCATTTATTTACTTATTTATTTTCAGCTTTTCTATTCCGCCCTTCTCACCCTGCAGGGGATTGAGGGCGGATTACAGTGTATACATATATGGCAAACATTCAATGCCAATTTTTGACATACAAACACTTACAGCCATACACAGAGGCTATTTAACTTTTTCTGGCCGCCAGGGGAGCTGTCGCTTTCATCGTCCATCTGTGATGCTGATGAAGCACTTCCGCATTCCCCGCATGCTTCCCTGCTGGAATGCTTTGCTGGAGTCTTCTTTATAGCCTCATAAATCAGTTAATTTAGCCTCCCCACACTTTAAGGTGGTACCTAATTTTCCTACTTGATAGATGCAACTGTCTTTCGGGTTGCAAAGGTTGACAACAGGCTACACACAATTGGTTGGAAACCTACTCCAACCCGGGCTGGCTTCGAACTCATGACCTTTTGGTCAGAGTGATCTTAATGCAGCTGACACTCAGCCAGCTGCGCCACAATCCCGGTGTTGAGGCAACATTCACACTTGCCTCAAGCAGACAAGTTCTTTCTCCCACCCTGGATGTTATTCCACAGATATATAAACCTCACTTGCCTAGTTTCCAACAGACCTCATAACCTCTGAGGGTGCCTGCCATAGATGCAGGCAAAACGTAAGGAGAGAATGCTTCTGTAACATGGCCATACCCCTCAACCTCTGAGGGTGCCTGCCATAGATGCAGACGAAACGTAAGGAGAGAATGCTTCTGGAACATGGCCATACCCATCCACCTCTGAGAGCAGCTGCCATAGATGCGGGCAAAACATCAGGAGAGAATGCTTCTGTAACATGGCCATACTCCTCAATCTCTGAGGGTGCCTGCCATAGATGCAGGCGAAACATAAGGAGAGAATGCTTCTGGAATATGGCCATACCCCTCAACTCTGAGGGTGGCTGCCATAGATGCAGGCGAAACATCAGGAGAGAATGCTTCTGGAACATGGCCATACCCCTCCACCTCTGAGAGCAGCTGCCGTAGATGCAGGGGAAACATCAGGAGAGAATGCTTCTGGGACACTTGCTGTTGTGGAAGACTTTGCAGGTCATTGAGCTTCATTTCCAAGCGTGAGCTTCCCCATCTGTGTCAGAAAGAGGTTTACCTGGGAAAATCCCCATTTTTCTGAAACAGCCACCTTCCCTTTGACTATAAAGCCCAAACGAGGGGAAAACATTAGGTTACGCCTCGCTTGGGTGTGTCAGTGGTTAGCCTTTCAGAGTGTGATAAATTCCCCTTGAGCCTTGGACCCACCCTTCCGAATGGGACGTCTCAATGATTTTACGCCGATTGAAATATGCTCTTGACCTCGGTTCCCACCCTGATTTTGCACAGAGGCATTTCCTTAATGTCTTTCACGTGTCGTAGTTCAGTCCTGCCTTCGTTTTGCCGCAAATCACTGATCAACAAATCATAACAGTCGTAGCAGGAGCAACCAAATAATAATAGTGACCGCAACTGGAATCCTTCAAGGTGTCTCGTAAACCAACAATAAAGTTTTAATTATGCGATGTTCCTACTTCTTGGTAGAATGGGGTTGGACTGGATGGCCTCGGAGGTCTCTTCCAACGACTTGATTCTATGATTGTGTGGGCATGTTAGTGGTAAACTCTGCTGTCATAATAGTGTCTCGGTCTCTTAAGTACATATGCTTTCATACAGCCTGGAAAATGCACAGCAACCCAGTGATTCGGGCCACAAAAGCCTTTGACAACACATGTTTTGTTTGTTTTCTCTTTGGATGGATCCTCAAGCGAGGCCCTCGTTTGCAACGGGATTAAGATCCAGCTCCCAGCTGTGCAATGGCTGGAGGTCACCCTCACCGCCTTGTGTGTGTGTGTGTTTGTGTGCGTCTCAACTTTCTCCCCTTTGCTCCGGAGGGAGGGGGAGCGCAACTTGAGAAATGCCATTGACTCCGGCCTCTCCCACTCCGCCATGTGCTTCCTTTGCCAAGCTGGGAGCGAAGGAAGAGCCTCGGCATGACCAAGCATGGCTTCCTTTGCAACGTCTGCCCCCTCCGGTCATGCTCAGATCTGCGTTCTCAGATCTATGTTTGGATGCTTTCGCTTTTGAGAAGTGGGTGTCTGTGAGATAGTTGTGATTTGCTACCAAGTTCATTCCAACTCATGGCAACCCTGTAAACCAGTGTTTCTCAACCTGGGGGTCGGGACCCCTGTGGGGGTCGCGAGGGGATGTCAGAGGGGTCGCCAAAGGCCATCAGAAAACACAGTGTTTTCTGTTGGTCATGGGGGTTCTGTGTGGGAAGTTTGGTCCAATTCTATCATTGGTGGGGATCAGAATGCTATTTCATTGTGGGTGAACTATAAATCCCAACAACTACAACTCCCAAATGGCAAGGTCTATTTTCCTCAAACTCCTCCAGTGTTCACATTTGGGAATATTGAGTATTCGTGCCAAGTTTGATCCAGATCCATCATTGTTTGAGTTCACAGTGTTCGCTGGATGTAGGTGAACTACAACTCCAAAACTCAAGGTCAATGCCCACCAAATCCTTCCAGTATTTTCTGTTGGTCATGGGAATTCTGTGTGCCAAGTTTGATTCAGTTCGATCACTGGTGGAGTTCAGAAGCCTCTTTTATTTTAGGTGGACTATAAATCCCAGCAACTCCAACACTCCCAAATGACAAAATCAATCCCCCCAACTCCACTAGTAATCAAATTTGGGTGTATTGGACATTTGTGCATCCTGCATATCAGATATTTACATGACGATTCATAACCGTAGCAAAATTACAGTTATGAAGTAGCAACGAAAATAATATTATGGTTGGGGGTCACCACAACATGAGGAACTGTACTAAGGGGTCGTGGCATTAGTAAGGTTGAGAACCACTGCTGTAAACAAACCATTAACTGCCCAGTAAAGAAGTGTTTCTCTACTTTTCTAATGCCGCGACCCCTAAATATCTATTTATTTACTAGCCGTCCCCTGAGGAGGAGGCTTGTAAAGCTGCAATTCACTACCACTGAGCTACAGTGGTGTCAAATTGCATTAACATTACAGTATAGATGCTCCCTTTTGTATGCAGAGTAAGTATATTGATTTTATTAAATACTAGCCGTCCCTTGCCACGCGTTGCTGTGGCCCAGTTTGGTGATCTGGAAAGTAAAGTAATTAGAAAGTAGGTTGCTGTAAGTTTTTTCGGGCTATATGGCCATTTTCTCCTGACGTTTCACCTGCATCTGTGGCAAGCATCCTCAGAGGTAGTGAGGTCTGTTGGAACTAGGAAAATGGGTTTTTTAAATAAATAATTTTATTGAAGATATAAACAAGTACATAGAAAGTGGGAGAACAATATAAAGGGGATAGCAAAGTGGGGAAAATCTTAGACTACAGGGAGGGAATCGAGAAAAAAAAGGAAAAAAAAGGGGGGAAAGGGGGTGTGGAAAAACGTTGGTTAAAAGTGACTTCCATCTAGTCCAGTGTTTCTCAACCTGGGGGTCGGGACCCCTGAGCGAGTCGCGAGGGGGTGTCAAAGGGGTCACCAAAGACCATAAGAAAGCACAGTATTTTCTGATGGTCATGGGGATTCCATGTGGGAAGTTTGAGCCAATTCTATCGTTGGTGGAGTTCAAAATGTTCTCTGATTGTAATGAACTATAAATCCCAGCAACTACAACTCCCAGACTCCACCAGTCTTCACATTTGGGCATATTGAGTATCCATGCCAAGTTTGGTCCAGATCCACCATTGCATGAGTCCACAGTGCTCTCTGGATATAGGTGAACTACAACTGCCAAACTCAAGGTCAATGGCCATCAAACCCTTCCAGTGTTTTCCATTGGTCATGGGAGCCAAGTTTGGTTCAAATCCATCGCTGGTGGCAGGCATGTAGTCGGGGAAAATGCACAGCAACCTCCAACCTGTTGGTCTTCAGTCCTGCCAGCACAGGGGTTTAACCCACTGCGCCACCATCTGTGATACTATATCTATGGCTGGATGGCTCTTTGTCAGGAGGGCTTTGATTATGTTTTCTTGCCCTGGTGAAGGGAGTTGGACTAGATGGCCTTAAGTATTTTCTGTTGGTCATGGGCGTTCTGTGTGGGAAGTCTGCCCCAATTCTGTCGTCGGTAGGATTCAGAATGCTCTTTGATTGTAGGTGGACTATAAATCCCAGTAACTACAACTCTTAAATGTCAAGGTCTATTTCCCCCGAACTCCATGTGTGTGCATATTTGGGCATTTGGAATATTCATGCCAAGTTTGATCCAATCCATCATTGTTTGAGTCCACTCTCTAGATTTAGGTGAACTATACCTCCCAAACTCAAGGTCAATGCCCACCAAACCCTTCCAGTATTTTTGGTTGGTCCTGGGAGTTCTGTGTGCCAAGTTTGGTTCAATTCCATCATTGGTGGAGTTCAGAATGCTCTTTGATTATAGGTGAACTATAAATCCCAGCAACTACAACTCCCAAATGACAAAATCATTTTTTTGAGTGGTGGCCATACTGAAGGTTTTCCACAGGCAGTGGGCCGCTGATGAGAAGGCCCTGTCCCTCCTCTCCACCAATAAGAACCGTATGAAAACATTCAGTCGCCAATTTAAGTCATTGTCCTAAAAGCAGTCCGTCGAGTCCATTAATACAGTTCCTCATGTTGTGGTGACCCCCAACCACAACATTATTTTCGTTGTCATCTACATATATACCAAGTCCATGTTTCTCACATTCATAACTATGTATTCCATAATTATTTCTTTTCTTCATAACTGTACTTTTGCTACTGTTAAAAATCATAATGCAGGATGTATTTTCATTCGCTGGAGCAGATTTGGCACAAATACCCGATAAGCACAAATCTGAATACTTTTGACATTTGGGAGTTGTAGTTGCTGGGATGTATAGTTTCCCTACAATCGAAGAGCATTCTGAACTCCACCAACTACGGAATTGAACCAAACCTGAAACAAAGAACTCTCATGAGCAACAGAAAATACTGGAAGGGTTTGGTGGGCATTGACCTTGAGTTTGGGAGTTGCAGTTCACCTTCATCCAGAGGGCACTATGGACTCAAACAATGATGGATCTGGACCAAACTTGGCACAAATATTCCATATGCCCAAATATGCACACAAATGGAGTTTGGGAGTTGTAGTTACTGGGATGTATAGTTCACATGAAATCAAAGAGCATTCTGAAACCCACGAACGGCATGTCAGTATCTGATATTCAGGATGTATTTTCGTTCACTGGACCAAATTTGACACAAACATCCAATACGCCCACATTTGAATACTGGTGAGGTTGGGTGGGGGAGGGGGGATTGTAATGTCCAGGGGACGTTTGTGGTGTTTTCCTTTCTATGTGTGTTTGTCGTTCCAACAACCTTGTGAATTGAAGTTAGATGAGAAACGGTCACTGGACCAAAGCCTCACGTCAGATTTCTTTCTTATCTCACTTTGTAACAGCTACACCACACAATGGTTGAGTGCTTTGGGTACATCAAGGAATGAGGCCTGGCATATATGTCCTGACATTACAAAGCATTACACAATTTTTGGCATTGTGATCATACGAGGGTTGAATGAAAAGTAATGCCTCCACCTTTGTAACTCCTCAACAGATGGCAGTACAGGTATGCGGCAGGTATTGGCTTGTTCAGTAGACTCTCCTCTTACAGTTGCATTTTGGCGGGAAGTCTTAGCATTGAACGGTTGTGTTGTTAAAGTATGGAACCCTGTGCAGACGGTCGGTCAGTGCGACTTAAGCAATGTGCAATCATTGAATTCTTGACAGCAGAAGGTGTCACCCCGAAGGAGATTCATCAGAGAATGCAAGCTGTTTGTGGTGATTGTGTTGATTTGAGTACTGTGCATCGTTGGGTGAGTAAGTTTAAAGATGTTGAGGGTGGGAACATCTGGCTTGTGTGACAAACAAAGAGTTGGACGTCCTGTGACAGCAACCACTGAGTTTCACAAGCAAAAGGTTGTCAGATCGATTTAGAATAATCATCGTATCACTCAGAGAGAAATTTCAAGCACAATCAGCATTTCACAACAACGTGTGGGCCACATTATTGCTTTGCTTGGCTATTGGAAGATCTGTGCACGATGGGTACCCAGGATGCTGACGCCTGAAAATCGCTGAACAACACACAGTACTCAAATCAATACAATCACTATAAACAGCCTGCATTCTCTGATGAATCTCCTTTGGGGTGACACCTTCTGCTGTCAAGAATTCAATGACTACACGCTGCTTAAATCGCATTGACTGACCGTCTGTGCAGGGTTCCATACTTAGACATGATAGCCATGCATAAATATGTGAGAGGAAGTCATAGGGAGGAGGCAGCAAGCTTGCTTTCTGCTTCCCTAGAGACTAGGACGCAGAACAGTGGCTTCAAACTACAAAAAAGGAGATTCCATGTGAACATTAGGAAGAATTTTCTGACTGTGAGAGCCGTTCAGCAGTGGAACTCTCTGCCCCGGAGTGTGGTGGAGGCTCCTTCTTTGGAAGCTTTTAAACAGAGGCTAGATGGTCATCTCTTGGAGGTGCTTTGAATGCAATTTTCCTGCTTCTTGGCAGAATGGAGTTGGACTGGATGGCCCATGAGGTCTCTTCCAACTCTATGTACATTGTTGTCCACCTTACTAAACCACTTATCCTTTAACTAGTTCATGTAGTGGTCTTTCCTTCCCCCCTCTAAAATTAGTCTGTTGTTATTGTTGTTGCTAGCTATTATTCTTACGTTGTTTTACGCTGTTTTATGCTGTCTTAATTGTTTTTGCTTTGTTTTTAATTGTATTCTGTCTTGGGCTTGGGCCCCATGTAAGCCGCCCCGAGTCCCTTTGGGGAGATGGAGGCGGGGTAGAAAAATAAAGTTGTTGTTCTTGTTGTTGTTGTTGTTTTTTTTTTTAAAAAAATTTTTTATTGAATTTTATAGAATACAACGAAAGTGTGGGAATAATATAAGAAGATAGAAAAGTAGGAATACACCCCGCCCAACCCCCCGTGAGAGAAAGAAGAAACACAAAAAGAGAGAAAAAGAAAAAAAAAAAAACATGTCCACAAAAATCCCTAAAAAAAAGAAAAAAAAAGGAGGGAGAAAAAAAAAAAGGACTCCCTTCTGATTCTGCTCCGACAGTGTCATTAATATTATTCCAAAAATAACGAGAACCCCACAAAAAAAAAGAAAAAGAAAAGGGGGTTCTCCCTCCCATCGTCCCTATAGCCTCATGTTCCTTGTGTAAGTTTCTCTATATATTCTTCCACTATTGACCAATTCGTCTCTTTAATTGCGTTTCCAGTATTCTTTTTCAGAAGAAAAGTCAGTATGTCCATGTCTTTTATTTCATTTACTTTATGTATCCAATGGAGTCTCCCTGGAATATCCTTCTGTTTCCACATCTTCACGAAGACGATTCTTGCAGCTGTTGTTAAATATATAAACAAAATATCCTCATTAGAATCCAATTTTATCTCATCATCTACAATTCCCAGCAGATAATATTCTGCTTTTCTTGGGAAATTCTTTTTGAATACTTTTTGCATTTCTTCATGTATAGTTTTCCAATATTTTTGGGTTTCTTTGCAACTCCACCATAGATGAAAAAAGGTCCCTTCGTGTTCGTCACACTTCCAACAATTTTTTGATACATTCTTATACATACTATTTAATTTTACTGGAGTCATATACCACCTATGGAACATCTTTAACCAATTTTCCTTTAGATCCATCGCATAGGTGTATTTTAATTTTTTCTTCCAAATGATTTCCCAATCACACATTGCAATAGGTCTTTTAGAATTTTCCGCCCATTTAACCATGCACCCTTTAATTAGTTCGGTCTCTGTTGACCATTCTAATAATTTCTCATATAGTTTGGATATGCATTTCGTGTCTGTCTTTAAAAAATTATCCCAGAATGTTTCCTTAATCTGAAATCCTTGTTTTAAGTCCAAGGCATATTGTTCCTTTATTTGCAGGTAGTGTAACCAGGTGATTTTAGGGAAACTCTGATTAACTTCTTGAAGAGGTCTCAAAGTTGTTGAATCCTTTTTTAAAAGCTCTTTATATGTGGGCCAAGTCCTCCAAGTCCTTGTTGTTGTTGTTCTTCTTCTTCTTCTATGATTCTATCATTCACACTTTAACAACACAACCATTCAATGCTAAGGCTTCCCTCCAAAATGGAACTGTAGAGGAGAGTCTACTGAACAAGCCAGTACCAATACTGCCATCTGTTGAGCAGTTACGAAGGTGGAGGCATTACTTTTCACTTTAACAACACAACCATTCAATGCTAAGGCTTCCCACCAAAATGGAATTGTAGAGGAGAGTCTACTGAACAAGCCAGTACCCGCCGGATACCAGTACTGTCATCTCTTAAGGAGTTACGAAGGTGGAAGCATTACTTTTCATTCAACCCTCATAACACTGTTGGCCTTCCACTTTTGTGGGGGATAGGGGCACAGGATTCCCCCCAAGTCTGAATAGCGATGGCTTAGATCAGGGGTCCTTGAGTTAGATCAGTGTTTCTCAACCTGGGGGTCGGGACCCCTGAGGGGGTCGCGAGGGGGTGTCAGAGGGGTCACCAAAGACCATAAGAAAGCACAGTATTTTCTGATGGTCATGGGGATTCCATGTGGGAAGTTTGAGCCAATTCTATCGTTGGTGGAGTTCAGAATGTTCTCTGATTGTAATGAACTATAAATCCCAGCAACTACAACTCCCAAATGTCAAGATTTATATTCCCCAGACTCCACCAGTCTTCACATTTGGGCATATTGAGTATCCATGCCAAGTTTGGTCCAGATCCACCATTGCATGAGTCCACAGTGCTCTCTGGATGTAGGTGAACTACAACTGCCAAACTCAAGGTCAATGGCCATCAAACCCTTCCAGTGTTTTCCATTGGTCATGGGAGCCAAGTTTGGTTCAAATCCATTGCTGGTGGAGTTCAGAATGCTCTTTGATTATAAGTGAACTATAAATCCCAGCAACTACAACTCCCAAATTACAAAATCAATCCTCCCCCAACCCCACTAGCATTCACATTTGCGTGTATTGAGTATTTGTGCCCAGTTTGGTCCAGTGAATGAAAATGCATCCCGCATATCAGATATTTACATTATGATGTATAACAGTAGTAAAATGACTGTTATGAAGTAGCAACGAAAACAATATTATGGTTGGGGGTCACCACAACATGAGGGACTGTATTAAGGGGTCACGGCATTAGGAAGGTTGAGAACCCCTGGGTTAGATGTTTGAATCTAGGGATAGAGCGGATGAGCTCCCTCTGTCAGCTCCAGCTCCCTATGCGGGGACAAAAAAGAAGACTACCAGAAGGATGGTAAAACATCAAACATCCAGGTATTCCCTGGGCAATGTCCTTGCAGACTGCCAATTCTCTCACACCAGAAGTGACTTGCAGTTTTACAAGTCGCTCCTGACACGGAAAAAATAATTGTTACCCACTTATCTCCCCATGGGTCGAGGTATGGCAGGACACAAGTAAAACACATTACTATATCTATATACGGCAAAAAAAGCCAATGAGATTTTGGCCTGCATCAATAGGATAGTGTCTAGATCTAGGGAAGTCATGCTACCCCTCTATTCTGCTTTGGTTAGACCACATCTGGAATATTGTGTCCAATTCTGGGCACCACAATTCAAGACAGATATTGACAAGCTGGAATGTATCTAGAGGAGGGCGACTAAAATGATCAAGGGTCTGGAGAACAAGCCCTATGAGGAGCGGCTTAGGGAACTGGGCATGTTTAGCCTGAAGAAGAGAAGGCTGAGAGGAGATATGATAGCCGTGTATAAATATGTGAGAGGAAGCCACAGGGAGGAGGGAGCAAGCTTGTTTTCTGCTTCCTTGGAGACTAGGACGCGGAACAATGGCTTCAAACTACAAGAAAGGAGATTCCATCTGAACACGAGGAAAAACTTCCTGACTGTGAGAGCCATTCAGCAGTGGAACTCTCTGCCCCGGGGCGTGGAGGAGGCTCCTTCTTTGGAAGCTTTTAAACAGAGGCTGGATGGCCATCTGTCAGGGGTGATTTGAATGCAATATTGGGAAGTCTGACTTGGCCACGGTAGTACACGCTCTGGTCACATCTCGCCTTGACTACTGCAACGCTCTCTACGTGGGGCTGCCCTTGAAGACGGCCCGGAAGCTCCAGCTAGTCCAGCGCGCGGCAGCCATGTTACTAACGGGAGCACACAACGCCCTTGTTGTTCCAGCTCCACTGGCTGCCGATCTGCTGCCGGGCCCAATTCAAGGTGCTGGTGTTGGCCTACAAAGCCCTAAACGGTTCCGGCCCAAAATACCTGTCTGACCGCATCTCGGCCTATGAGCCCACGAGGACCTTGAGATCGTCTGGGGAGGCCCTTCTCTCGATCCCGCCTGCCTCACAGGCACGCCTGGTGGGGACGAGGGATAGGGCCTTCTCGGTGGTGGCCCCCCGGCTGTGGAACACCCTCCCTGTAGACATCAGACAGGCGCCCTCCCTTATGTCTTTCCGTAAGAGCCTAAAGACCTGGCTATTTGAGAAGGCATTTAACTAAATACTACAATAATTGGCAATGACGACTGGAACGGAACATGGATTACGAGTTTGGTTATGATTCTACAATGAGACGGAGCGGATTATTTAGTGTAACTATATTATTGTCGTATTATTGATATGTCGATATTTTGTTACTGCTTTATTGTAAATTGTCTTTTATATGTTGTACACCGCCGTGAGTCGCCCTAGGGCTGAGAACGGCGGTCAACAAATGCAGCAAATAAATAAATTAAATAAATAAACTTCCTGACTGTGAGAGCCGTTCAGCAGTGGAACTCTCTGCCCCGGAGTGTGGTGGAGGCTCCTTCTTTGGAAGCTTTTAAGCAGAGGCTGGATGGCCATCTGTCAGGGGTGATCTGAATGCAATATTCCTGCTTCTTGGCAGGGGGTTGGACTAGATGGCCCAAGAGGTCTCTTCCAACTCTTTGATTCTATGATTCTATACATATGCTCCCAGGGCATCAGGTGAAGCAAAGAGAGAAATGGAGAGCTTTTCCTTGCCAGTGCCTGGCTTATCTGTCTCTCCTCCCACTCGCAAGGGCAAACATTGGGAGTTGAGTGACCTTGCTTCGCCCTGCAGCTGGGAGCGAATGTCCTTGGGGCAGCTTCTGTGGAACTGCTGCTGATCACTTGCATCCAAAAGAGTGGTTCCTTCGTCGTCGCAATCCAGCGGTTGGCAAGCAAAGGGTGATCTGTAAGCACATAAAAACCACTTGTGTATTTCTCCGTAGGGAAGGGAGCATTGGGGAGACCTGCGCTTTGCCTGCTTTGCAAACACAGTGCAGACAAAACAACATCTCAGGGCCTGGAGTACAGCAGAAAGTTTTTTGTTTGCAAAAGTTTGGCATCCCCGAGTTACAAACAGCCTTGCTTACTACTTACTTAGGCGATCCCTCGTTGGACGAGTAAGATGGTCTTCCTGGATGACTATTTTTGTGGGGATCCCTTGTTGGACGAGTAAGATGGTCTTCCTTGATGACTATTTTTGTGGGTTTGTAGGTGGCTGTGGAGCCCTATTCTTGACCCGCATCTTCTCCCACAGTGAAGGCATTGGTTTCCAGGTGGAAGGCGGTCCCGGTCTTGGACAGCTTGACACGCCTTCCTCCTCGCACGTTTCTCTCTTTCACCCTCCACTCGTGCCTCCTCAAATTCTGCAGCACTGCTGGTCACAGCTGACCTCCAGCTGGAGCGGTCAAGGGCCAGGGCTTCCCAGTTCTCAGTGTTTTTAAGGTTGGCTTTGAGCCCATCTTTCAATCTCTTTTCCTGTCCACTAACATTCCCTTTTCCTAGGTTCTTGTGGGTTTTTTTCTAGCTATAGAGCCATGTTCTAGAGGCATTTCTCCTGACGTTTCGCCTGCATCTATGGCAAGCATCCTCAGAGGTAGTGATGATGCTTGCCATAGATGCAGGTGAAACGTCAGGAGAAATGCCTCTAGAACATGGCTCTATAGCCTGAAAAAACCCACAAGAACCTAGTGATTCCAGCCATGAAAGCCTTCGACATTCCCTTTTCCGTTCTTGAGTTCAGAGTAGAGCAACTGCTTTGGGAGACGGTGGTCAGGCATCCGGACAACGTGGCCGGTCCAGCGGAGTTGGTGGCAGAGGACCATCGCTTCAATGCTGGTGGTCTTTGCTTCTTCCAGCATGCTGACGTTTGTCCGCTTGTCTTCCCAAGAGATTTGCAGGATTTTCCGGAGGCAGCTCTGATGGAATCGTTCCAGGAGTTGCATGTGATGTCTGTAGACAGTCCACGTTTCACAGGCATAGAGCAGGGTTGTGAGGACGATAGCTTTATAGACAAGCACCTTGGTATCCCTACGGATGTCCCGGTCCTCAACCACTCTCTGCTTCATTCGGGAAAATGCTGCACTCGCAGAGCTCAGGCGGTGTTGTATTTCGGTGTCGATGTTGACTTTGGTGGAGAGGTGGCTGCCAAGGTAGCGGAAATGGTCAACATTTTCTAATGTTCCACCATTAAGTTGTATCTCTGGCATTGGAGAGGGGATGGCTGGTGTCTGCTGGAACAGCACTTTGGTTTTCTCGATGTTCAGTAACAGGCCAAGCTTTGTGTATGCTTTTGCTAAGGTGTTTAGAGTGGCTTGTAGATCTTCTGGAATGTGTCCAGAGGAGGGCGACTAAAATGATCAAGGGTCTGGAGAACAAGCCCTATGAGGAGCGGCTTAGGGAACTGGGCATGTTTAGCCTGAAGAAGAGAAGGCTGAGAGGAGATATGATAGCCATGTATAAATATGTGAGAGGAAGCCACAGGGAGGAGGAAGCAAGCTTGTTTTCTGCTTCCTTGGAGACTAGGACGCGGAACAATGGCTTCAAACTACAAGAGAGGAGATTCCACCTGAACATTAGGAAGAACTTCCTGACTGTGAGAGCCGTTCAGCAGTGGAACTCTCTGCCCCGGAGTGTGGTGGAGGCTCCTTCTTTGGAAGCTTTTAAACAGAGGCTGGATGGCCATTTGTCAGGGGTGATTTGAATGCAATATTCCTGCTTCTTGGCAGAATGGGGTTGGACTGGATGGCCCATGAGGTCTCTTCCAACTCTTTGATTCTATGATTCTTCTGAATGCGCACAGACGACATTGTCATCAGCATACTGGAGTTCTATAACAGATGTTGTTGTGACCTTGGTTTTGGCTTTCAGTCTGCTTAGGTTAAATAGCTTGCCATCTGTCCGATAGATGATTTCCACTCCGGTGGGAAGCTTCCCATCAACAAGGTGAAGTATCATAGCGATGAAGATGGAAAATAAAATTGTGGCAATAACACTGTTTGACACCCGATTCCACCTTAAATGGGTCACTTTGGGAGCCATTGCTGTCCAAGACTGTTGCCATCATGTAATCATGGAGGAGCCGCAGGATGTTCACAAATTTGCTTGGGCGCCCGATTTTTTGGAGGAGAAACGATTCATAGTTAAGGGCAGGGTTGAGACAACAGGAAGTGAGAGAAATCTACCCCTTGGAAGGGAAATTCACTTTTGAAAGGGTTATTGTCATGGGGAAAGGAGTCCCCACTGAAGTTTTCTCTCCAGTCCTTGTTTCCACAACAAGCCAAATACAGTGCTAGAATCGTAGAGTTGGAAGAGACCTGGTGGGCCATCCAGGATCTCCCAAGACATACGTGTTTCCCTGCAAAATGCAAGCGGCGGCATGCACACCTTCTGGGAACACTCACAAGTCTAGACAGACATCAATTTGACTGCCCTTCCCATGAAATTATGGGGAGGAAAGGGGCTAGAGAAGGGCTTGTGCCTTCACTTGCCCAAGAGTCTCTTATAGAAATCCAAATAATAAAAGACAAGGGTTTGTATTACATTATCTATATAAATAGATAATGTTAGTTCGTGCTACCATCAGAACTCAAAAACCACTGGGAGAATTGACACCAAATTTGGACACAAGACACCTAACAGTCCAATTTATGTCCTCCACTCAAAAAAAAAATGATTTTGTCATTTGGGAATTGTCGTTGATGTGATTTATAGCTTACCTACAATCAAAGAACATTCTGAACTCCACCAATGATGGAATTGGGCCAAACTTAGCACACAGGGCTCCCATGACCAACAGAAAAAACTGGAAAGGTTTGGTGGACATTGACCTTGAGTTTGGGAATTATAGTTCACCCACATCCAGAGAGCACTGTGGACTCAAACAATGATGGATCTGGACCAAACCTTATTTCATATGCCCAAATACGAACACAGATGGCGTTTGGGGGAAATAGACCTTGATATTTGGGAGTTGTAGTCACTGGGATTCATAGTTCACCTACAATCAAAGAGCATTCTGAAGCCCACCAATGATGGAATTGGGCCAAACTTCCCACACAGAACCCCCATGACCAACAGAAAATATGGTATTTTCTGATGGTCTTTGGTGACCCCTCTGGCACCCCCTTGCAATCCCCCCAGGGCCCTGACCACCGGGTTGAGAACACTGTGCTAATGTCTTCTTCCTTCCTTCCACCCTCTCCAATAATGTTTGTCAGAGAGCTGCTAAATCTATATAAATAAAAATGTAATGTTCATTTGTGGGATTGACATAACTCAAAAACTACTGCACGAATTGAGACCAATTTGGACACAAGACACAAATTTGGACACAAGACACCTATCAGGCCAACAAGTGACCATCACTCATAAAAACACTGAAAATCACAGCAGAAGAGACTTAAAAAACAAAAAAAAAACCCCAAAATACATTACAACACATGCGCAAAACCACATACACACACACACACATATATACATCAGCTGCCATGCATTGCTGTGGCTCACTCTGGTGGTCATGGGGGTTCTTTGTGGGAGGTTTGGCCCAATTCTATCGTTGGTGGGGTTCAGAATGCTCTGTGATAGTAGGTGAACTACAAATCCCAGCAACTACAACTCCCAAATGTCAAGATTCTATTTTCCACAAACTCCACCAGTGTTCACATTTGGGCATATTGAGTATTTGTGTAGAGTTTGGTCCAGATCCATCATTGAGTCCGCAGGGCTCTTTGGATGTAGGTGAACTACAACTCCAAAACCAAAGGACACTCCCCACCAAACCCTTCCAGCATTTTCTGTTGGTCATGGGAGAACTGTGTGCCAAATTTGGTTCAATTTCATCGTTGGTGGGGTTCAGAATGCTCTTTGATTGTAGGTGAACTATAAATCCCAGTCGCCCTTGGGCTGAGAATTGCGTATATAAGAGCAGTAAATAAATAAATAAAATAAATAAACTACAACTCCCAAATGACAAAATCAATTTATTTTTTTTAGTGAAGGACATATATTGGGTTGTTAGGTGTTTTGTGTCTAAATTTGGTGTCATTTCGTCCAGTGGTTTTTGAGTTCTGTTAATCCCACAAACGAAAATTACATTTTTTTATACAGATACTAGCTGTACCCGCCACGCGTTGCTGTGGCCAACTTTCCCTCTTTCTCTCCTTCTTTCCCTCCTTCCTTCACTCCCTCTTTCCTTCTCTTCTTCCTTCCTTCTCTCTTTCCTTCCTTCCCCTTTTTTCTTTCCCTCCCTCTTTCTTTCCTTTCTTCCTTCTCTACCTCTTTCCTTCCTTCTCTCTTTGCTTCTGTGCTTCCTTCTCCCTTTCCTTCCCTCCCTCTTTCTCTACATCTTCCCCTTTCCTTCACTCTTTCTTTCATTCCTTCTTTCCCTTTTTTCTTTCCTTCTGTCCTTCCTTCCTTCTCTAACTTTCCTTCCTTCCCCCCTTTTTCTTTCCCTCCCTCTTTCTCTCCTTTCTTCTCTACCTCTTTCCCTCCTTCTCACTTTCCTTCTTTCCTTCCCTCTCTCTTTCTCTACATCTCCCCCTTCTTTCGCTCTTTCTTTCCTTCCTTCTTTCCTTCTCTCCTTCCTTCCTTCCTTCTCTAACTTTCCTTCCTTCCCCCTTTTTCTTTCCCTCCCTCTTTCTCTCCTTCTCTACCTCTTTCCTCCCTTCTCCCTTTCCTTCTTTCCTTCCCTCTCTCTTTCTCTACATCTTCCCCTTTCCTTCACTCTTTCTTTCATTCCTTCTTTCCCTTTTTTATTTCCTTCTCTCCTTCCTTCCTTCCTTCTCCCTTTCCTTCTTTCCTTCCCTCTCTCTTTCTCTACATCTTCCCCCTTCTTTCGCTCTTTCTTTCCTTCCTTCTTTCCTTCTCTCCTTCCTTCCTTCCTTCCTTCTCTAACTTTCCTTCCTTCCCCCTTTTTCTTTCCCTCCCTCCTTCTCTCCTTTCTTCCTTCTCTACCTCTTTCCTTCCTTCTCTCTTTGATTCCATGCTTCCTTCTCCCTTTCTTTCTTTCTTTCTTTCTTTCTTTCTTTCTTTCCCTCCCTTTCCCTCTCCTTTCTTCCTTCTCTACCTGCTTCCTTCCTTCCTTCTCTCTTTGCTTCCTTCTCCCTTTCCTTCTTTCTTCCTTCCCCTCCCTCTTTCTTTTCTTTCTTCCTTTCTTTTTTCTGTATTGTCATTTAGCTTTTGGGGGCTTTTAAAGTTTCTTCTGCTGTGTTTTTCAGTGTTTTTATGAGTGAAGGACATACATTGGGTTGTTAGGTGTGTTGTGTCCAAATTTGGTGTCAATCCATCCAGTGGTTTTTGAGTTCTGTTAATCCCACAAACGAACATTACATTTTTATTTATATAGATATTCACAAATATACACACACACATATATGCATGTATATACAAACACAAAATACATATACACAGACTTGGCCTCAGTAATGCGTGGCAGGGGATGGCTAGTTTACTATAATTTCCTTCTGCGTCCTGGCTGAGCAGGTGCTTTATTCTGTTGTGAATCCAGTCTTGGGTGGATGGATGTCTTTTGTCTTCCGCGCCATTTCTCGGGCTCTTGTGATGAAACATGGTTACAAGAGGATTTGCGGAGGCAGAAATAAAAATGCCTGGCTTTTTAAATCTACTTGGGCTCCAAGTTAGCTTATCTTTTTCTGGAATCTGGAGCCTCTGTGTGGGCTTCTAAGGCAGCTCCTGTGTCCTTCAGCTATTTTTAGCATGGAAACATTCCCCAGCTCCCGTGGCTTCGGTTTTTAACACAACCCGGTCCCATCCACTGTGGAGCCCTTTTCGTTGCATGCGCTGACACACCGCTGTATTGCACATCTTTCTAATTTGGCTTTGTTACACAATGATTTGTGTATGCGCTTAGGGGGAGAATCCTGTGGATTTTCAGTGGTGCGTCCAAGTTTGGGTGCTGCGTAGTCCAACCAAAATGCCTATTCTGGCAACGCTCACAGTGGGAAGTCTTGGAGGGTTTACTTAAATAGAAGGAAGGATGCAAAGGTATCATAGAGTTGGAAGAGACCTCGTGGGCCATCCAGTCCAACCCCTTTCTGCCAAGAAGCAGGAATATTGCATTCAGAGCACCCCTGACAGGTGGCCATCCAGCCTCTGTTTCAAAGCCTCCAAAGAAGGAGCCTCCACCACCAGTGGTTCTCAACCTGGGGTCCCAAGATGTTTTTGGCCTTCAACTTCCAGAAATCCTGACATGAGGTAAACTGGCTGGGATTTCTGGGAGTTGTAGGCCAAAAACATCTGGGGACCTCAGGTTGAGAACCACTGCTCCACCACACTCTGGAGCAGAGAGTTCCACTGCTGAACAGCTCTCACAGTCAGGAAGTTCTTCCTCATGTTCAGATGGAATCTCCTTTCTTGTAGTTTGATGCCATTGTTCCATGTACTACTCTAAGGAGGGAGAAAAGGGAGCTTTTTTGTATTACTTACTTAGGCGATCCCTCATTGTGCGAGTAGGATTGTCTTCCAAGATCGGTGGATCCATAGGTGACTGTGGAGCCCTGTTCTTGCTCTGCATCTTCTCCCACAGTGGCATTGGTTTCCAGGTGGAAGGCAGTCTCGGTCGGGTTGGCTTGACACACCTTCCTCTTGGCATGTTTCTCTCTTTCACCCTCTATTCATGCCTCTTCAAATTCTACAGCACTGCGGGTCACAGCTGACCTCCAGCTGGAGTGCTCACAGGCCAAGGCTTCCCAGTTCTCGGTGTCTATGCCACAGTTTTTAAGGTTGGCTTTGAGCCCATCTTTCAATCTCTTTTCCTGCCCACCAACCTTCCATTTTCCATTCTTAAGTTCAGAGTACAGCAACTACTTTGGGAGACGGTGGTCAGGCATCCGGACAACATGGCCAGTCCAACGGAGTTGATGACGGAGGACCATCACTTCAATGCTGGTGGTCTTTGCTTCTTCCAGCACACTGACATTTGTCCGCTTGTCTTCCCAAAAGATTTGCAGGATTTTCCGGAGGCAACGCTGATGGAATCGTTCCAGGAATTGCATGTGACGTCTGTAGATAGTCTACGTCTCGCAGGTGTATAGCAGGGAGGACAATGACTTTATAAACAAGCACCTTGGTCTCCCTACGGATGTCCCAGTCCTCAAACACTCTCTGCTTCATTCAGAAGAATGCTGCACTTGCAGAGCTCAGGCGGTGTTGAATTTCAGTGTGAATGTTGACTTTTGTGGAGAGGTGGCTGCCAAGGGAGCGGAAATGGTCAACATTTTCTAATGCTACACCATGAAGCTGTTTTTCTGGCATTGGAGAGGGATTGGCTGGTGACTGCTGGAAGAGCACTTTTTTTCTCAATGTTCAATGACAGGCTGAACTTGTAAATATTCATATTACACCGTTAGTGTGGCACTTGAGAGATCAAGATCTAATGGACTCGATAGTGACTTGCTTGCTTTTGGGCAACCTTCAACCATTGCGATGCTAGAAATTTGGAAAATGAAGGCAGATTTCTTGGAAATGGGAGCGGGAAGGTCAATGGTCTGGTTTTGAATTCCCATCTGCTCCATATATTGATTATGTAAGGTGAGGCTGATGGGAAATGAGTCCAATGTAAAGCCATCAAAACAACAACAGGAAAGTGTTGTACGCAATGCAGAATTTTATTTATTTATTTCGGATAATTGTACCCCGCCCTTCTCAACCCCTTGGGGCTTGAGAACTTTATTTGCTTATCAGTGTCTTGCGTTAACTAGATTATAATCTTTGTTGTGTGTATGTATGTGTGTGTGTGTGTGTGTGTGTGTATATATATATATATATATATATATATGAATGAAATTAGCTGTACCCGCCACGCATACTGTGGCCTACCTTCCCTCCCTCTTTCTCTCCTTTCTTTCTCTCCTTCCTTCCCTCCCTCTTTCCTTCCTTCCCTCTTTTTCCTTCTCCTTTCTCTTCTTTCTTCCTTCTTTACCTGTTTCTTTCCTCCCTTCCTTTGCTCTTTGGTTCCATCCTTCCTTCTCTCTTTCCTTCTTTTCTTCCCTCCCTCTTTCGGTCCTTCTCTCCTTCCTTTCCTCTCTCTTTCCTTCCTTCTTTCACTTCTTTTATTTCCATCTCTCCTTCCTTCCATCTCTTCTACCTTCCTTTGTTTCCTTCTCTTCTTTCCTCCTTCTTTCCCTCTTTCTCTCCTTCCTTCCTTCCTTCCTTCCTTCCTTCCTTCCTTCCTTCCTTCCTTTCCCCTTTTCTGTGTATATGTGTTTTGTGTGTGTATATATATATATACACATATATATGTGTATATATATTTGTGTATGTGTGTATATATGTGTGTTTGTGTATATATGTGTTTTTGAACGGTTTGGGACCCGCCTCCCTTCGTGACCGCATCTCTGTATACGAACCCACACAATCAGTTTGATCATCTGGAGAGGCCCTGCTCATGCTCCCACCTGTATCGCAAGCGCGATTGGTGGGGACGAGAGAGAGGGCCTTTTCGGTGGTGGCCCCTCGACTCTGGAACTCACTTTCTAAGGACATCAGGCATGCTCCAACTTTGGCAGTCTTTAAGACGAGCTTGAAGGCATGGTTGTTCCAGTGTGCCTTCCCAGAATAAAGATCCCATAGCACTTTGTCCTCCAAAGCACTTTATATTGTTTTAGGTCTGCTTGTATGTTCCCACAAACCGCCCATCACTTTTTTCGCCCATGTCCAGCATTATTTTTTAATCTTTCAATTTTAATCACATTTGGCCTACCCATAGATTTTAAAGTGTGTTGTCCTATTGATAATGCCTGTGTTATTGTTTTATTGTTTTGTTGTTTTAAATTGCTTGTATTGTTATTGTTATTGCTTGTATTGTTGTATTTTGGGCTCGGCCTCATGTAAGCCGCACCAAGTCCCTTGGGGAGATGGTAGCGGGGTATAAATAAAGTATTATTATTATTATTATTATTATTGTTGTGCATGCGTTGTAATGTAATTTTTTGTTTTTTGGCTTTATACGTCTCTTTTGGTCTGTTTTCCAGTGTTTTTATGAGTGATGGTCACTAGTTGGCCTGAGAGGTGTCTTGTGTCCAAATTTGGTGTCATTTACTGTAAGTATGGATCTTTTACAGAAGCCAAACCAGTTTTGGCACACTCCACCAGTGGCTGGCAGATAGCAATGCACCACTCCTTCATCGGTGGCAAAACACAAAGCCCTTTGCCACACCAAGCTTTCCCTTTTGTAGGAACATAATTATAAACCTATCTGGAGATTTTGTCCCTTAAGGAAATGTTCCCTCTTTTTGTGTGGGCCCAAACTGTGGGTGAGATCTGCATACATCCACCAGTTGCAGCTTGTTTGGCTGCTCCAATTCAGTTTGTTCAGGCTTTGTGTTGATTTTGTCCCATTTTATTTAATCTAAATTGGGAGATAAATACGGTGCATGAAGGACCCAGAATGGGGTGGTGGTTTCAGTGTGGCATGATCACTTTGGATATAAGAAAATATGTCATGCAGATGAACAGTAAAGAACAAGTTGTTTAATCTTCGTAGTTCAGAGCAACATGTGGTCAGTTGCATAAACTCACATAATGTCCTTTTATGAGTGATTTTAAATGGTCTTTCTTTGTCCATGTTGGATAATCTCCTTCAACAGCTCATGAAGCAAGAGCACACTCCAAACTCTGTCTCTCTGTCTGCTTCTCCGCAAGCACTTGCATAGCTCAAGCCTGATAAATGTAACAGTATCCAAACGTCCCAGGCTCAGCCATCTCTCCAGACGAAGTTCAACTAGTCAGCTTCATGCATCTTATTTACAGTTGACACACACACACTAATTGATTTCTCACGTTCTCCAATAGTTCTTAGGTGAGTCACTGTCTGCTTCTCTGCAAGCAACTGCATATCTCAAGGCTGATAAATGTTACAGTATCCAAAAGTCCCAGGCTCAGCCATCTCTCCAGGCGAAGTTCAACCAATCAGCTTCGTGCATCTTATTTACAGTTGATACACACACACTAATTGATTTCTCACGTTCTCCAATAGTCCTTAGGTGAGTCACTGTCTGCTTCTCTGCAAGCAACTGCATAGCTCAAGGCTGATAAATGTAACAGTATCCAAAAGTCCCAGGCTCAGCCATCTCTCCAGGTGAAGTTCAACCGATCAGCTTCATGTATCTTATTTACAGTTGACACACACACACTAATTGATTTCTCACGTTCTCCAATAGGCCTTAGGTGAGTCACTGTCTGCTTCTCTGCAAGCAACTGCATAGCTCAAGGCTGATAAATGTAACAGTATCCAAAAGTCCCAGGCTCAGCCATCTCCCCAGGCAAAGTTCAACCAATCAGCTTCATGCATCTTATTTACAGTTGACACACACACACTAACTGATTTCTCATGTGCTCCAACAGTCGCAGTTACTTCTCGTCAATTACTATATGTTATTATTTCTGCCAGACAAAGAATACACCTGACCCATAACACACACAGTAATGCAAGCTTCTCTGGGAAAAGTTGTCTTCCTCCATACTACACTCTTCTTCCTTTACCGCCTGCTGACAATCACCAAGTACAGTACAGACGAAGTTTTCGACGTTTTGTGAGTCCGTCCTTATACGGCCACAAGTGTTTACGGCATAAGACTGTTTAAAGAGAGGACAAAGAACAGCTCTCCTTATGATCTGAGAACTCAAAAAATAGAAAAGCTGAAAAGGCTACTATAGCTAGAATACACGCCAATGCTCAGTGGTTGGCAGCCTCCCAAATCACACTCACTGGTGTCGATTACCAGACTGGCATGCTTTGAGATTTGAGGCCTTTGCACAGCGTTTGGGCCAGCGGGCAGGGGTTTCGGTGGGAGGAATGGCCAGCCGTCAGCCTTCGGCCCATCAGCGGCATGCATCAACTGCCTTTTAAGTTACATAAGAATGAAACCAATCCAGGTATGGATAGCTTCTGTAATGGCAGTCCTCAGAATCACGGAAGAGATTGGGGTGTTGTGTGGTTTTCGGGCTGTGTTCTAGCAGCATCTTCTCCTGACGTTTTGCCTGCATCTGCGGCTGGCATCTCCAGAGATTCCGGCCGTGAAAGCCTCCCGACAATACACAAAATAGATTCCCTAAAACAGCGTTTCTCAACCCTGGCACCATCTCCTCTATAATAATCATCATCATCATCTTTATTTATACCCTGTCACCATCTCCCTTAATAATAATAGAACTGCAAAGACTGTGGCACAAGCCAGTAAAGGCGGTCCCTGTGGTAATCGGTGCCTCAAGACCTTGGCCTGCACTTAAACACAATCGGCGCTGACAAAATTACCATCTGCTAGCTGCAGAAGGCCACTTTACTGGGATCTGCACGCATTATTCGCCGATACATCACACAGTCCTAGACACTTGGGAAGGGTCCAACGTGTTATCCAATACAACAGCCAGCATAGTGATCTTGTCTGCTGTGGACTCATCTTGTTGTGTTTCTAATAATAATAATAATAATAATAATAATAATAATAATAGGAACCCTCGGTGGTGCAATGGGTTAAACCCTTGTGCTGGCAGAACTGCTGACCAAAAGGTCAGCGGTTCGAATCTGGGGAGCAGGGTGAGCTCCCGTCTGTCAGGTCTAGCTTCTCATGTGGGGACATGAGAGAAGCCTCCCACAGGATGGGCAAATATCTGGGCATCCCCTGGGCAACGTCCTACCCCGGTGGTGCAGTGGGTTAAACCCCTGTGCTGGCAGGACTGAAGACTGACAGGTCGCAGGTTCAAATCCGGGGAGAGGTGGATGAGCTCCCTCTATCAGTTCCAGCTCCTCATGCGGGGACATGAGAGAAGTCTCCCACAAGGATGATAAAAACATCAAAATCATCCAGGCATCCCCTGGGCAACGTCCGTGCAGACGGCCAATTCTCTCACACCAGAAGTGACTTGCAGTTTCTCAAGTTGCTCCTGACACGAGTAATAATAATACTTTATTTATATCCTGCCTTCTCTCCCCAAGCTTGCAGAAAACAGCTTTCTAAGCTCAGTCCCTGGTATATCATGCATAGGCTCCTTAGTCTGACAAGGAAGTAGTCCTCATGGCTCCATGAAATAATCTGAGACATAGAGAATATTTCTGGTGGGGAGAGTTGTGTGTCACTGTTATTGTTTATTTTCTGTTTTATGGCATTTATTTTAACTGTTTTGTATTGATTGTTTTGTTACTGTCTTTGTACTGTGGGCTTGGCCTCATGTAAGCCACACCGAGTCCCTTGGGGAGATGGTAGCGGGGTATAAAGTATTATTATTATTATTATTATTTTTATTATTTATTGTAGACTGGCATATCTTTCTAATCAAGTTAGAATAGAGTTGGAAGAGACCTCATGGGCCATCCATCCCAACCCCATTCTGCCAAGAAGCAGGAAAATCGCATTCAAAGCACCCCTGACAGATGGCCATCCAGCCTCTGTTTCAAACCCTCCAAAGAAGGAGCCTCCACCACATTCCGGGGCAGAGAGTTCCACTGCTGAACAGCTCTCACAGTCAGGAAGTTCTTCCTCATGTTCAGATGGAATCTCCTTTCTTGTATTTTGAAGGTATTGTTCCGTGTCCTAGTCTCCAGGGAAGCAGAAAACAAGCTTGCTCCCTCCTCCCTCACATATTTATACATGTCTATCATGTTTCCTCTCAGCCTTCTCTTCTTCAGGCAAACATGCCTAGCTCTTTAAACCGCTCCTCATAGGGCTTGTTCTTCAGACCCTTGATCATTTTAGGCACCCTCCTGGACACATTCCAGCTTGTCAATATCTCTTCAATTGTGGCGCCCAGAATTGGACACAATATTGTAGGTGTGGTTTATTTATGGCTTCCATTCCTTCACACTTTTCTCTATCCTTTCTTTCCCATTGAATCAGACTGGGCCACAGCAACATGTGGCTGGGTACAGCTAGTTTTCAAATATTTCTGCCTGTGCTTTTCTGTGGAATATACATTGGATTCTGCTTGCTGGGCCCTACATATACCATCAGATCAAATTGGCAATGGAATCAACTCTTGTGGGTTTTTGTGTTCATGCGATTTGTGATTTACAGTTAACAAAACCTTCTGGTGGTTGTTGAGCCTTGCCATTTGTTGTGTCTTGGTTCCAGGAACATCCCAATATATAATTAGGGGAACATCTGTTTTTAGCCTTCTTTTTGTCTAGAAAAGACCTCTTGCCTACAAATCCGATGTGGCATGACAATGACCATGTGCTCCTGCAATTTAAGGTACAAAGGAAGACAAGACAAGTCAAACCCGCATTTTGGACTTTAGGAGAGCTGATTTCCAAAAAATGAAAGAAACACTGAGCAGCATTCCATGGACACAGATACTAAAAGACAAGGGAGTTACGGATGGATGGGAGTTTTTCAAGAGCGAAATACTCAAGGCGCAATTGCAAACAGTACCAACAAAGAGAAAAAATAGGACAAGTGCAATGAAGCCAGAATGGATGTCCAAAGAACTTCTAACTGTGCTAAGACTCAAAAGAGACATGCACAAGAAGTGGAAAAAGGGAGAAATCACCAAATAAGAATTCAAACAAATAGCCAACTCCTTCTTGGCAGGGGGTTGGACTGGATGGCTCATGAGGTCTCTTCCAATTCTATGATTCTATGAACACCCCAGTATATAATTAGGGAAAAGTCTGTTTACCCTTCTGGTGTTTTGGTTTTTTTTTCTAGAAAAGGCCCCATGCCTACAAATCCGATGTGGCATGATAATGATAGGGCTTTATCCCACTTTCCTGAGAACATGGGCCTTGGAGTTGGGATTCCTGAGTATTTATTTGGGAGCAAATCTCTGAGCCCTGAGATGCTAAGATGCTGTGCACTGCCAGGAGAAACGATGAGTACATTGTGCAGTGAGCCGTCCATTCGATGGACAGCTGTTTACCCCCGAAATTCCAAACCGAGGGCCTGTGGATTCGCTTCTGTTAAGGAAAGGAATGCCTGGCCTGTCTTTTTATAACTCGCAGGGAGCTCTTGCACCAATAGCATGAACTGCAGACCTCTTTCCATGTGGCGTGGAACTGAGTCTCCTTCGCCCACTAATAATGCTGCATGTACCGGGAACCATTTACACAACGGGCTACATAATCATTGCAAGGACAGGCTTTATTTCCCAGTTTGATTTGGGTCTTGCCTATTGTGAGTGTCTGTTGTGTACAACTCTTACATGATGACAAAAGCACTCTTTTGACTATCCTTAGAGAAATAAACATCTATTCAAGAATATCGATGCTGTTTTCAAGGCACATAGCCTGCAATTTTGGTATCTGCTGGAGTTTGGTTCCTGGACCGAAATCCACAATTACATGACTCCTGTTATATACAACCGTGTTTCTCAACCTCCTAATGCCGCGACCCCTTAATACAGTTCCTCATTTGTGGTGACCCCCAACCATAACATTATTTTCATTGCTACTTCATAACTGTCATTTTGCTACTGTTATGAATGTAAATATTTGATATCCAGGATGTATTTTCATTCAATGGACCAAATTGAGCACCTAATTTGCCAAAATTTGAATACTGGTGAGGTTGTGCACGGATTGATTTTGTCATTTGGGAGTTGTAGTTGCTGGAGTTGGGGTAAAGTCCTACCATTATCATGCCACATCGGACTCCCCAACCATAACATTATTTTAGTTGCTACTTCATAACTGTAATTTTGCTACTGTTATGAATTATAATGTAAATATCAGATATGCAGGATGTATTTTCATTCACTGGACCAAATTTGGCCCAGATTTGAATACTGGTGGGGTTGGGGAGATTGATTTTGCCATTTGGGAGTTGTAGTTGCTGGGATTTATAGTTCACCTACAATCAAAGAGCATTGTGAACTCCACCAATGATGGTATTGAACCAAACTTGGCACACAGAACTCCCATGACCAAGAGAAAATACTGGAATGGTTTGGTGGGTATTGGCCTTGAGTTTGGAAGTTGTAGTTCACCTATATCCAGAGAATACTGTGGACGCAAACAATGATGGATCTGGACCAAACTTGACATGAATACTCAATATGCCCAAATGTGAACACTGGTGGAGTTGGGTAAAATCGACCTTGACATTTAGGAATTGTAGTTTCTGGAATTTATAGTTCCCCTACAATCAAAGAGCATTGTGAACTCCACCAATGGTGGAATTGACCCAAACCTGGCACACAGAACTCCCATGACCAAGAGAAAATACTGGAAGGGTTTGGTGGGCATTGACCTTGAGTTTTGGAGTTGTAGTTCACCTATATCCAGAGAGTACTGTGGACGCAAACAATGATGGATCTGGACCAAACTTGACATGAATACTCAATATGCCCAAATGTGAACACTGGTGAAGTTTGGGGAAAATAGACCTTGGCATTTGGGAGTTGTAGTTGCTGGGATGTATAGTTCACATACAATCAAAGAGTATTGTGAACTCCACCAATGATGGAATTAAACGAAACTTGGCACATAGAACTCCCATGACCAACTGAAAATACTGGGAGAGATTGATGGGCATTGACCTTGAGTTTTAGAATTGGGCCAAACTTCCCACACTGAACTTCCCTGAATAACATACATTACTGTGTTTCCTGGTGGTCTATGGCGATCCCTCTGACACCCCCCTCGCAACTCTCCCGGGGGGGGGGGGGGACTCCCAATCCCCAGGTTGAGAAACGCTGATATACAATTCCATTTTTTTATTTCCTATATTTATACCCCACCCTTCTTAAAATATGCTTGTTCACTATGCCCTGCCTTATGTACAGAGGAAGAATTGTTGGAGGCTACAGACAATGCCATTGCTGTTGCCCGTTTTTGGTCAAAAGATATTTAGCCACCTACTCTCCTATTTTTATCAGTTTTATAATAATTTATGCAATGCTTTTGATATGAAATAATAATAACCCCACCCTTCTCACCCCCGGGGATGGGACTCAGAGTGGCCTCACAGAAGCACCATACGATGCCAGTATCATAAAACATTCAATAATACATTAAAAAATAGATGAAAACACGTCTATTAAAAATCAGAATCCAAAATCCAAGTCTGGGTCAATTCATTGTCTTGAGTTGCTTAAGTCTTCTTTCAATTGCTGCCATTCACTGGTCGGAGCTCCCGGTGGCGCAGTGGGTTAAACCCCTGTGCCGGCAGGACTGAAGACCGACAGGTCGCAGGTTCGAATCCGGGGAGAGGCGGATGAGCTCCCTCTATCAGCTCCAGCTCCTCATGCAGGGACATGAGAGAAGCCTCCCACAAGGATGATAAAAACATCAAATCATCCAGGCGTCCCCTGGGCAACGTCCAATTTTCTCACACCAGAAGCGACTTGCAGTTTTTCAAGTCAGTCCTGACACGACTGGGATTCACTGGTCAAACGCTTGGTTCCATAGCCAAGTCTTAAGTTTCTTTCTAAAGGACAGGAGGGAGGTGGTCAGTCTGATGTCCTTGGAGAGAGCGTTACACAAATGGGGGGCCTCTGCTGAGAAGGCCCTGTCTCTCATCCCCACCCGTCGTGTTTGCGATGGCGGTGGGATCGAGCGCAGGGCCTCTCGAGATGATCTTAAATGTTGTGATGGTTCGTAACAGGTGATACGTTTGGACAGGTAGTCTGGGCCTGAACTGTTTAGGACAGTGGTTCTCAACCTTCCTAATGCGCGACCCCTTAATACAGTTCCTCATGTCGTGGTGACCCCCAACCATAAAATTGCTTTTGTTGCTACTTCACAACTATAATTTTGCTATTGTTATGAATCGTAATGTAAATATCTGATATGCAAGATGTATTTTCATTCACTGGACCAAATTTGGCCCCAATATACCCAAATTTGAATACTGGTGGGGTTGGACAGGGATTGATTTTGTCATTTCGGGGTTGTAGGTGCTGGGATTTATAGTTCACCTACAATCAAAGAGTATTCTGAATTCCACCAATGATGAAATTGAATCAAACTTGACACACAGAACTCCCATGACAAAGAGAAAATACTGGGAAGGTCTGGTTGACATTGACCTTGAGTTTTTGGAGTTGTAGTTCACCTACATCCAGAGAACACTGTGGGCACAAGAAATGATGGAACTGGATCAAACTTGGCACAAATACTCAATATGCCCCAATGTGAACACTGGGAGAGTTTGGAGAAAATAGAACTTGCCAGTTGTAGTTGTTGGGATTTATAGTTCACCCACAATGAAACAGTATTCTGAACCCCACTGATAGAATTGGACCAAACTTTCCACACAGAACCCCCATGATCAACAGAAAATACTATGTTTTCTGATGGTCTTTGGTGACCCCTCTGACACCCCCTCATGACCCCCACAGGAGTCACGACCCCCAGGTTGAGAAACACTGGTTTAGGGCTTTAAAGGTTAAAACCAGCACTTTGAATTGTGCTCGGAAGCTGATGGGCAGCAAGTGGATCTAGTGTAACAGAGGGGTTGTGTATCACTCATGGATAATGCTGGGATCAAGGTTTGGTAACTATTGTCGTCCCTATGTATGAAGATTGCCTTCATAGCTTTAAGGACCAAATACTTTAAACGAAATCCTAAGACCTTCAGGATGCAGAAACCAAGCGTTTTCACCTTCTGGTTGTATGAAGCGGCCTGAGGATTTCTAGCAACGGTGGGCAGCATCCAGGCCGCAGAGCAACAAGTGCGGTGACCTTCCAGGGAAAGAAGGGAGCTTAGCCACTCACGTGACGTCCATGTTGCTCAGTTAATCCGTAACAGTCTGTGATGGGGTTTTCTGTGTCCAGTTCTTTTGCATATCCTTTTTAATGTCATTTATTTATTTATTTATTTATTTATTTCACAGTTTTCTATACCGAGCTTCTCAACCTCATTGAGGGACTCAGCCCGGTTTCCAGCCATAAAAAACATATACACTCATTAAAATATCATATATCACAATTACAAAAACAACTTTTAAAAACACTAAATATAAAATTACAGTGGTCAGTCCTATTAAGATGGATCTACATCAACTTCCATCCAGGGTCCTATGGTGTTGCCTCATTCATCGAAGGCCTGACTCCACAGCCACGTCTTCACCCGTTTCCTAAATGTTAGGATGGATGGGGCGGTTCTGGCCTCCAGAGGGAGAGAGTTCCAAAGTCGCGGGGCCACCACCGAGAAGGCCCTGTCCCTCGTCCCCACCAGGCGCGCTTGTGAGGCCGGTGGGACCGAGAGCAGGGCCTCTCCAGACGATCTTAGTAATCTTGATGGTTTGTAGGGGAGAATACGTTCGGAGAGGTAAACAGGGCCGGAGTCGTTTAGGGCTTTATAGGTCAACACCAGCACTTTGAATTGTGCTCGGAAGCTAATTGGCAGCCAGTGGAGCTGGCATAACAGAGGAGTGGTGTGCTCCCTGTACCCAGCACCCGTTAGTAGTCTGGCTGCCGCGCGTTGGACTTGCTGCAGCTTCCGGGCAGTCTTCAAAGGCAACCCCACGTAGAGAGCGTTGCAGTAGTCTAAGCGGGATGTAACCAAAGCGTGTACTACCGTGGCCAAGTCAGCCCTCCCAAGGTACGGACGCAGCTGGCGCACAATATTTAATTGTGCAAATGCTCCCCTGACCACCGCTATGACCTGGGGTTCCAGGCTCAGCGATGAATCCAGGAGAACTCCCAGACTGCGTACCTGAGCTTTCAGGGGGAGTGTGACCCCGTCCAGCACAGGCTGTAACCCCGTACCCTGTTCGGTCTTACGACTGACCTTGTCTGGATTTAGTTTCAATCTGTTGTCCCTCATCCAGTCCGAGACAGCGGCCAAGCACCGGTTCATGACCTGAACAGCCTCCTTAGTGGTAGGTGGAAAAGAGTGATAGAGTTGGACATCATCTGCGTACAGATGACATCGCACCCCAAAACTCAGTTGTGTAGAATTGCTTGGGTGCTTTAGAATTAAGAGTGTTGAAAGGGGCACCAGAAGGACCATGTAGTCCAACCCCTGCCATGCGGAGATATGCACCAATAAAAGTTCTCCTGAAGGCTAGCCATGCAACCTCTGCTTAATTAAAGATTTTTGAAAGAGGAAAGTATTATTATTATTATTATTATTATTATTATTATTAATTCCAAGGAAGCCCCCTGGGTGCTGGACGAGTGCCTGGCCGCTGTGGCTATCTGGATGAGGATGAACAAGCTGAAGATCAATCCTAGCAAGACAGAGGTCCTCCTGGTCGATCGTAAACCGGATCAGGGTATAGGGTGGCAACCTGTGTTGGACGGGGTTGCACTCCCCCTGAAGTCACAGGTCCGCAGTTTGGGTGTCCTCTTGGATTCATCACTTACGCTTGAGGCTCAGGCGTCGGCGGTGTCCGGGAGGGCTTTTGCACAATTCAGACTCGTGCTCCAACTGCGACCATACCTCGTAAAGGCTGATCTGGCCAGGGTGGTCCATGCCTTGGTCACCTCTAGATTGGACTACTGTAATGCGCTCTATGTGGGGCTGCCCTTGAAAACGGCTTGGAAATTCCAACTGGTACAACGGTAATGGCACGATCATCTGCATAGATGAGACTCTCTGTCCCTTCTGGCAGTGGCTGGTCATTTGTGTAGATGTTGAACATGGATGGAGCAAGCACGCTCCCCTGAGGCAGGCCGTTCTGTTTTCGCCATCTGCTTCTCTGGCCCTGGTACTCAACAAAAAAGCTCCTGTTTTGTAGCAGATTTCCTATGAGCACGTAGAGCTTCGGATAGCTTCACTTTTGCGGGGTGAGGGGAGTAAAGAATCAAGTCTTAACATTCTTTTGCAGTCAAATCATGCTTAGTGTTTTGCAAAGAATTAAGAGGAGAAAACTGAACTCAATTTTACACTCTTCTTCTCTCCCCTCCACTCTTTAGGTGCTGTTGCTGAGTCACTAGAAAAATGGCGCTGCGCTTCCGCGCTTTCCTTCCCTTTGCCATACCCGGAGTGCTGGCGCTCATTGGATGGTGGTGGTTTTCCTCGCGTAGAAAAGAGCGGGCCAACAACCACGACAGGCAAGACCTACCCAACTTGGAAGAGCACAGACTAGTCTCCGCTGCGGAGGAGTCCCGTTTGGGTGAAGACACACCGCCAAGTAATGAACTCTTGTTGCCTTTGGAAACCAAAGGGGCTGCTCAGCCATCCATCGCGGTTGATCCTTCGGGAGAACCGCGAGCACCATCAGAACAGCAGGCTGGTTGCTTGGATCCTTCAGAAAGAGACGAACAGGCTGATGCAAGAACGACCATTGAGTTGAACACACTTCGGGACGACAGTGAAAAACTAGAATTGATCAGGTGCCAAGGTATATCGGGATCCCATGTCTTGGAGTCCTCCCCTCCAGCTGCACAAATAGGAAGCTCCAGCAGGGATGAAATGACTGCTGAGGCAAAGCTGGATTCCACACAAGTTGCAGACCAGGTGCCCCAAGCCATTTTTATGACGGGAGTTCTGCTGGACTCATCTCATTTGGAGAAACCAGAAGATAACGGTGAAGATCTAACAGTCCCGAACGACTCCGAAGAAGAGCAGTGTCCTAGTGCTGGCCCTTTGCCCATTCCCTGCTCTGATGTGGCACATCAAGCTCCATTAGATCAAACTGAAAGGGAGGAGATGAATGGTGGCACTGCTGTTGAGATGGACACCACTGATGTTGAGATGTCACGAGAAGTAGAGACGTCCAGTTCAAAGGCTGGTAGTATGTTGAACCACTACAGGTATGGAGATGAGAGACAGAAGGGCGGTTTGGAGAAGGAGAGGATTGGAGGCATCAGGTTGGACGAAGAGGAAGTCGAGAACATTGAACACGTTGCCACACATATAATTTCCAATGTCATCCGAGCTGCCACCGAAGAAGTTCTTTCTGGGTCAGTGAACAACGTGTCTGACAGGATCTGTCAAGGGGCCAGTTGTGTTGGCAAACAGCTGGAGAAGATGTGCACGAGCGCGGAATGCAGCACAATGAGTGACTCTGCAGCCAAGAAGGTTCCTCCCTTAGAACGACCTCCCTTCCTAGAAGGAAGTACCGACCATCCGGTGTTCTCTAGCCACTTGACACACGGCCTCCTGGGAAACCCCACCTTTGGTCAGTCTCAGGACTCTCTATTTACTGGGCAGCCTCTCAGCGACGAAGCCGTGACCACGGACCAGGAGGAGGAGATTGAAGATGCTCACACTTCAGATTCCGGCTGCAATGCATGCGCATCAGAAGACGGGGCAAGTGCAGAGGACCTTTTGAAAATCCCTTTGTCTCCTGCTTTGCAGCAATGCCTGGATCTGTTGAACATGCCCATCAATGAGGACTTGGAGCAAAGGTCGGCACTGAGCAGAAAACCGTTCTCCTCTACGCTAGCGGGAAACAAGGTGCCGTATAGCAATGGGGTGCTGAAGGAGGAGTGCGTCCCTCGGGGACATGAGCAGGCCTGGTCGGTTGAAGCAGATGCAGAGCACTCAGGAGGTAAGTCCTTCCTGCTGCTTCTCCATCTCTCTCTATATAAATAAAAATGTAATGAGGATGCTTGCCATAGATGCAGGCGAAACGTCAGGAGAAATGCCACTAGAACATGGCCATATAGCCCGAAAAAACCCACAAGAACCTAATGTAATGTTCGTTTGTGGGATTAACAGAACTCAAAAACCACTGGATAAATTGACACCAAATTTGAACACAATACACCTATCAGGCCAACGAGTGTCCATCTATATCAGTGGTTCTCAACCTGGGGTCCCCAGATGTTTTTGGCCTACAACTCCCAGAAATCCCAGCCAGTTTACCAGCTGGTAGGATTTCTGGGAGTTGAAGGCCAAAAACATCTGGGGACCCCAGGTTGAGAACCACTGATCTACATAAATAAAAATGTAATGTTCGTTTGTGGGATTAACAGAGCTCAAAAAGCACTGGATAAATTGACACCAAATTTGAACACAAGACACCCAACAACCCAATGTATGTCCTTCACTAAAAAAAAATTGATTTTGTCATTTGGGAGTTGTAGTTGCTGGGATTTATAGTTCACTACAATCAAAGAACATTCTGAACCTCACCAACGATGGAATTGAACCAAACTTGGCACACAGTTCTCCCATGACCAACAGAAAATACTGGAAGGGTTTGGTGGGCATTAACCTTGAGTTTGGGAGTTGTAGTTCACCTACATCCAGAGAGCACTGTGGACTCAAACAATGATAGATCTGGACCAAACTTGGCATGAATACTCAATATGCCCAAATGTGAACACTGGTGGGGTTTGGGGAAAATAGACCTTGACATTTGGGAGTTGTAATTGCTGGGATTTATAGTTAACGTATAAACTATAAACCTAGCCCAAAATGGATCTGCACCAAACTTGGCACACTACCGACATGGCCAACATTAACTACTGGTGGGGTTGGGGGGGCCGCTATTTTGAATTCTGGGAGTTGAATTCTGGGAGTTGTCATTTACCAACACCAACAAGGATGAGGACAGGCAGAGACCTTCAGCCTTCTCTGCCAAAAGGATTCCTAAGACCATCAGAAATATGTGTTTTCTGGTGACCCCTCTGAAACCCCCTCACGACCCCCCCAGGGGTCCCGACCCCCAGGTTGAGAAACACTGATCTATATAAATAAAAATGTAATGTTCGTTTGTGGGATTAACAGAACTCAAAAAACCACTGGATGAATTGACACCAAATTTGGACACAAGGCACCTAACAACCCAATGTATGTCCTTCACTAAAAAAAATTGATTTTGTCATTTGGGAGTTGTAGTTGCTGGGATTTATAGTTCACTACAATCAAAGAACATTCTGAACCCCACCAACGATGGAATTGAACCAAACTTGCCACACAGTTCTCCCATGACCAACAGAAAATACTGGAAGGGTTTGGTGGGCAGTGTCCTTTGGTTTTGGAGTTGTAGTTCACCCACATCCAAAGATGACTGTGGACTCAAATAATGATGGATCTGGACCAAACTCTACAAGAATACTCAATATGCCCAAATGTGAACACTGGTGGAGTTTGGGGGAAATATATTCTTGACATTTGGGAGTTGTAGTTGCTGGGATTTATAGTTCACCTACAATCACAGAGCATTCTGAACCCCACCAACGATAGAATTGGGCCAAACCTCCCACACAGCATCCCCATGTGGGCCACAGCAACGCGTGGCAGGGAATGACTAGTCACTCATATAAACATTGAAAAACATAGCAGAATTTATTTATTTAGAAGTTTTCTATACCGGCCTTCTCACTTCAGCGAGGGACTCAGGTTGGTTTACAGCATATATGAAAGTACAATAATATATAAGTACAACAAAGTGCAATGTCATTACATATTAAAATAGTACAATAAAGTACAATAAAGAGACTTAAAAAGCCAAAAAAAATCTATTACAATGCATGCGCAAAACCACATATATACACAAACACACATACACAAATATATACACACACATATATGCATATATACACACACAAAACACATATACACAGAAAGGGGGAAGAAAGGAAGGAGAAGGGATAGAAAGAAGAATAGAAGGAGGGAAGGAGAGAAGGAAATAAAAAAGAGAAAAAAGTAAGGAAAGAAAGAGGGAAGGAAGGAGAGAAGGAACTAAACAAAAAGAGGAAGGGAAGGATGGAACCAAAGAGCAAAGGAAGGGAGGAAAGAAACAGATAGAGAAGGAACAAAGAAAAAAGGGAAAGTAGAAGGAAAAGGAAAAGAGGGAGGGAAGGAAGGAGAGAAAGAAAGGAAGGTTTGGCCACAGTCACTCAAAACAACACTGAAAAACACAGCGGAAGAGACTTAAAAAGCCAAAAAACAAAGAAAAAATACATTACAACACATGCGCAAAACCACATATATACACAAACACACATATATACACAAATATATATGCATATACACACACAGACTGGGCCACAGCAATGTGTGGCAGGGGACTGTTAGTCTATCTATATAAATAAAAATGTAATGTTACAATGCATGCACATAACCACATAAATACACATATACACAAATATATAAATACACACATAAACACATATATACACACACAAAACACATATACAAATGGTAATCAAGGTGGTCAGTGAAAACATCCAGTGAAAACATCCAACAGACAAGAGTCCTTTGTCCCACCCTGGTCATTCCACAGATATATAAACCCTTTTTCCTAGTTCCAACAGACTTCACTACCTCTGAGGATGCTTGCCATAGATGCAGGCGAAACGTCAGGAGAAAATGCCTCTAGAACCTGGACATATAGCCCGAAAAAAACCTACAACAACCCTGCACATATCTTATTTGTAGTGCAAAAAAACACTTAAAAACAATACAGTAATTAAAATGAACAATTTTAAACTTATTAGTATTTCCATGGGAAGTGTGGGCCTGCTTTTGGCTGATGAGATGGGATTGTTGTTGTTGTTGTTGTGTTTTCAAGTCGTTTCAGACTTATGTTGACCCTGAGTGAGGGCCAGGTAAACGACCATGGAGGGCCGTATCTGGCCCCCAAGCCATAGTTTGAGGACCCCTGATATACAGTATATATCTACGCAAACACATCTATACACAAATATATACACACCCAAAACACATATATACAGACTGGGCCACATTAACACATGGCAGGGGACGGCTAGTTTTTAATAAATGTTCAATTTGTGTGTTTTCCTTCCTGGAATGCTGTGGTTGAGTTCTTGCAAGGTTGCTTTTGGGAACTCTCCCTCTCTGTCCCTCTTCCCCGTTGCCCAAATCCCATAATGTATAACACCGTTTTGCAGACATCCTAGCCCTGTGTGGGTCTGCACATTCAAGTTACATGTAACCTTCAACACAGCGTCCTTGGCGATTGCTGGAAGATTCTTGACCTGCTCTGGTCTTTCTCAGCACAGTTGTTATTTTGCTCTGTATGCTTCATGAATGTCCTCTAAGAACAGGCCTGGGACTTTGTGGTGGAATGCAAACCACGTGTAGTTCACATCTTTACCAATCCACACACTGTCTTGCTAGAGAAAAGATGTGGCATGCAGATGTTCAGTAAAGAATAAGGTGTTTATTCTTTGTTATGCAGAGCAACATAGGTACAGTCATGTGAACATTGACTCACACAATGTCTTCTGAAAGAGATTCAAATGGTCCTTGAGTGTCCATGTGAAAACTCTTCTTCCAGCAGCTCAGAAGCAAAAAATATACTGACTTGTCCTGGCAAGCTCCTGCACAGAAAATCTAAACATGTAACTGTTGCCAAAACTCCCAGGCTCACCTAGCTTTCTGGGTATGGCCCAACCAATCAGCATTTTTCAGTTAACACACTCACCAGCTGATTTTTACATGCTCCAACAGATTTCACTCCTGTGGTTCAATGCTCCTCTCGTCCTCTCTTGTAGACTCAGATGTAAATAGCATGGATTCCATGGACAGTGAGTGCGCCCTCCGAAAGAATGGCAGCTGCCAGAACTCAAAGACCGGATCAGACCCTCTTAAGACAGAGCTTGTTATCTGGGAGATAGAAATACCAAAGGTAACGTCCAAAACACTCTTGTTACCAATCTTTATATTATATATATTGCTTAAATTGCGATTTATACATTGATCTGTCCAAAGCCGCATTAAAAAAAACTTCGAGTACACAATTGGAATAGAAATTGCCATTGCAATAATTCAACGAGTTGTGGGATTTCATTTGGAGTGGGAGGAAAGAGTACGAAGAGGCCTTGCTGTCTCCTCTGGGGAGGGTTTTCCAAAACAGGCAAACTCAATTTTGGCCAGGATATGGCTCCAGTGGCACCACTGAGCTGTTGAACTTGCTGATCGAAAGGTCGGCAAATTGAATCCGAGGAGCTGAGTGAGCTCCCGCTGTTAGCCCCAGCTTCTGACAACCTAGCAGTTCAAAAACATGCAAATATGAGTAGATCAATAGGTACCGCTTCTGCAGGAAGGTAATGACACTCCATGCAGTCATGCTGGCCACATGACCTTGGAGGAGTCTACGGAGAACGCTGGCTCTTCGACTTAGAAATAGAGATGAGCATCAACCCCCAGAGTTGGACACAACTGGACTCAACATCATAGGGAAACCTATACCTTTTACTGTGGCTCCGGAAGAAAGCACTTGTGTAGGAGCTGAATGTGAAATAGGCCATAAGGTTTTAAATTCTCTGTGTTATTGTTTATATATAAGTTATATTAATTGTACTGTTTTATTTGCTTGCTGTTTTGTTTTTACTGGTGTGTTGTTGGGCTTGGCCTCATGTAAGCCGCCCCGAGTCCCCTTGGGGAGATGATGGCGGGGTATAAATAAAGTATTATTATTATTATTATTATTATTATTATTATTAGGGTGTTGATGTGGATTTTGCAGATTAGGTACAATTTTTGGATACAAATTGCATGGAAATTATAGCAATTTACACAATTTGGAAATGGCTGAAGGGATCTGGGGGTACGCATGTGATTTCCTGACTTTATTTTTTGTCACTTCTGATAAGCCTTAAAAAGTACTTCTTGATTCTCCTAATTGCATATACTTGTTTTATTGTTTTCTGAAGCATTTAGTTGGACGCCTGATAGGCAAACAAGGGAGGTCGGTCAGCTTCCTGAAACAAGCATCCGGTGCCAAAATCTACATTTCCACCATACCTTACACTCAGGACTTCCAGATCTGCCATATAGAAGGTAAGTGGGTTCGTGCCCAGTTAGAAAAACCTGCTAATGTCAGCACATGTTCAGGGCTAGCCCAAGATATTAGACCACCTGAGACACAGCAGCAAAGAGCACCAGCCAAGATACAAGAAATTCTCGAGCTCTTCTTGTACATGGCAGAAGAATAGCGGCCAGGCTTTAGCACAGCGGGTTAAACCGCCAGCTGCAGAAAATCTTTCCGATCAAAAGGTTGACAGTTCAAGTCCGGTTTGGGGTAAGCTCCCAACTGTCAGCCCAGCTTCTGCTCACCTAGCAGTTCGAAAACAGTCATGTACGTAGACAAATAGGTACCGTTTTGACGGGGAGGTAATAAAAGGCGGACATGCCGGCGATTCAGTCAGGAGAGCGTCTAAGGACAACAAAGCTCCTCGGCATGGAAGATGGAGCCACAGCAATCCCCCAGGACCAGAGTCACGCACAGCTTCCAGGTGCCGGAGATGGAAAACGTTGGGAATGTAATGTTCGTTTGTAGGATTAACATAACTCAAAAACCACTGGACAAATTGATACCAAATTTGGACAAAATACATGTATCAGGCGAACAAGTGGCCATCACTCATAAAAACACTGAGAAATACAGCAGAAGAAACTTAAAAAGCAAAAAAAATATACATTACATCGCATGCACAAAACCACATATATATACGCAAACACACACATATGCACACAAAACACATATACACAGACTGGGCCACAACAACCTGTGTCAGGGGGACGGCTAGTATTTCATAAATGCCTATCTGAAATATTGTTTCCTCCTGCTTTTTTCCTTTTCGCAGGCTCTCAGCAAAATGTTGACAAAGCCCTGAGCTTGATTGGGAAGAAGTTCAAAGACCTGAGCCTCACCAACATCTACACGCCGCCCCCTCCTTTGTTGCCTTTGCATTCCCTCCGCATGATCTCCTGGGTAAGCGCGGGCCCGGAGGGAAATATCTGTATCTAAGACATAACAAGTCACAGCACAAGCTTTTGTGGATCAGAATCCATTCCCTAATATGTGCAAGCCCTAGAACTTGGTCTTACAACTTACTTACTTACTTAGGTGATCCCTCGTTGTCATAGTAGAATCATAGAATCAAAGAGTTGGAAGAGACCTCATGGGCCATCCAGTCCAACCCCCTGCCAAGAAGCAGGAATATTGCATTCAAATCACCCCTGACAGATGGCCATCCAGCCTCTGCTTAAAAGCTTCCAAAGAAGGAGCCTCCACCACACTCCGGGGCAGAGAGTTCCACTGCTGAACGGCTCTCACAGGAAGTTCTTCCTACGATGGCCTTCCAAGTGTAGTGTCTTGGCGGTGGATACGTGGAGCCCTATTTCTGACCTGCATGTTCTTCCACAGTTAGGGCATCAATTTCCAAATGAAAGACAGACCTGGTCAGGGTTGGCTTGACACACTTTCCTCTTACCACAGTTCTCCCTTTTGCCCTCTTCAAATTCTGCAGCACTGCTGGTCACAGCTGACCTCCGGTTAGAGTACTCAAGGGCCATAGCTTCCAAGTTCTCAGTGTCTATGCCACTTGTAGAATTTGAGTTCCTTTCTCTCCCTTCCCTCTGGTAGCTCATGCTTCCTGAAGGGGTCACTGTGGAAGTGATTGTGGTCAACCAGCTGAATGCCGGACACCTATTTGTGCAGCAGCACATGCACCCCACGTGCCACGTCCTGCGCAGTCTAGACCAGCAGATGTTCCTCTGTTATTCCCAGCCCGGGATTCCAACCCTACCGACCCCAGTGGAAGGTAAGTAACTTGCAAGTCCAACATTCAAACAACGGTACCATGTTTTTCTCTACTTGTAGACCCACTTCATACCCGAAGGAGGTGTGGAAAGCCACAACCTTGCCCAGCCTCCTTTCCTGTTGTTCAGTAACACACTGACCCAGAAATGCAATCACTTCTTTTCCATGTCTACCTCAGTCTCACATTTGGGGAGGCCAGAGGACGGTTCCATCTTGCCTCCTGCTTATGTCATCAGTTGGGGACACCGCTCTCCAGTACCAACTGCTGCTCTGGGCCAGAGTAAAGAGAGAGGGGGCCAGGGGACAGTTCTATCTTGTCTCCTGCATATGTCGTCATTTGGGGACCCCTCTCCACAGTACCAACTGCTGCTCTGGGCCAGAGTGAAGAGAGAGGGGGCCAGGGGACAGTTCTATCTTGTCTCCTGCATATGTCATCATTTGGGGACCCCTCCGCACAGTACCAACTGCAGCTCTGGGCCAGAGTGAAGAGAGAGGGGGCCAGGGGACAGTTCTATCTTGTCTCCTGCATATGTCATCATTTGGGGACCCCTCCCCACAGTACCAACTGCAGCTCTGGGCCAGAGTGAAGAGAGAGGGGGCCAGGGGACAGTTCTATCTTGTCTCCTGCATATGTCATCATTTGGGGACCCCTTCCCCCAGCACCAACTGCAGCTCTGGGCCAGAGTGAAGAGAGAGGGGGCCAGGGGACAGTTCTATCTTGTCTCCTGCATATGTCATCATTTGGGGACCCCTCCCCACAGTACCAACTGCTGCTGCTCTGGGCCAGAGTGAAGAGAGAGGGGGCCAGGGGACAGTTCTATCTTGTCTCCTGCATATGTCATCATTTGGGGACCCCTCCCCACAGTACCAACTGCAGCTCTGGGCCAGAGTGAAGAGAGAGGGGGCCAGGGGACAGTTCTATCTTGTCTCCTGCATATGTCATCATTTGGGGACCCCTCCCCACAGTACCAACTGCTGCTCTGGGCCAGAGTGAAGAGAGAGGGGGCCAGGGGACAGTTCCATCTTGCCTCCTGCATATGCCGTCAGTTGGGGACCCCTCCCCCAGCAACAACCGCTGCTCTGGGCCAGAGTGAAGAGAGAGGGGGCCAGGGGACAGTTCTGTCTTGTCTCCTGCATATGTCATCATTTGGGGACCCCTTCCCCCAGCACCAACTGCAGCTCTGGGCCAGAGTGAAGAGAGAGGGGGCCAGGGGACAGTTCTATCTTGTCTCCTGCATATGTCATCATTTGGGGACCCCTTCCCCCAGCACCAACTGCAGCTCTGGGCCAGAGTGAAGAGAGAGGGGGCCAGGGGACAGTTCTATCTTGTCTCCTGCATATGTCATCATTTGGGGACCCCTCCCCACAGTACCAACTGCAGCTCTGGGCCAGAGTGAAGAGAGAGGGGGCCAGGGGACAGTTCCATCTTGCCTCCTGCATATGCCGTCAGTTGGGGACCTCTCCCCCAGCAACAACCGCTGCTCTGGGCCAGAGTGAAGAGAGAGGGGGCCAGGGGACAGTTCTATCTTGTCTCCTGCATATGTCATCACTTGGGGACCTCTCCCCCCCCTCCCCGGCACCAACTGCCACACTGGGCCAGAGTGAAAACCTGGGGCGGGGGGGAGGGGGAGGCAGGGGACAGTTCCATCTTGTCTCCTGTGCTATGCTAATAATATAATATAATATATTGTATATACATATCATATTAATAATATTATAATGTAATGCAACATAATACTACTACTTATATAATATTATAATTATATATTATATTACTTTTAATATTACAAATAATAGTACAATATCATGGTATAGTACAATACAGTAATATTGTACTATGCTAATCTATATAAATAAAAATGTAATGTTCGTTTGTGGGATTAACAGAACTCAAAAACCACTGGACGAATTGACACCAAATTTGGGCACAAGACACCTAACAACCCAATGTATGTCCTTCACTAAAAAAATAATGATTTTGTCATTTGGGAATTGTAGTTTCTGGGATTTATAGTTCACCTACAATCAAAGAGCACTCTGAACCCCTCCAACGATGGAATTGAACCAAACTTGGCACACAGTTCTCCCATGACCAACAGAAAATACTGGAAGGGTTTGGTGGTTTGGTGGGCAGTGTCCTTTGGTTTTGGAGTTGTAGTTCACCTACATCCAGAGATCACTGTGGACTCAAACAATGATGGATCTGGACCAAACTACACGAATACTCAATATGCCCAAATGTGAACAAATGGTGGAGTTTGGGGGAAATAGAATCTTGGCATTTGGGAGTTGTAGTTGCTGGGATTTATAGCTCACCTACAATCAAAGAGCATTCTGAACCCCACCAACGATAGAATTGGGCCAAACCTCCCACACAGAACCCCCATGTGGGCCACAGCACCACGTGGCAGGGGACGGCTAGTAATATAATATATTGTATGCATATATATATATATATATTTGTAAGCTGCTGTGAGTTCCCTTTGGGGTTAGAAGGGCAGCATATAAATGTTGTCAGTAAATAAATAAACCAATGACATTGGCACAGGAAGAAATCATTGAATCATTAGGTGAAGAAATTTTGAGATTTCAGAGTGCAGTAAGCAGCGTGGTTATCGATCTGCCTATTGGTAGCACCCTGAAACTTGTGCCTGACCCGTTCTCAATTTTCCTGCTCTTCAGTTGGTGCCATCTGTGCAGCGCCGGGAGTGGAAGGGGCCTGGTGGCGGGCACAAGTGGTGGGATACTTCAAAGACGTCGGCGAAGTGGAGATCAGATACGTGGACTATGGCGGATATGAGAGAGTCAAGATCGACACCCTTAGGCAAATCAGGTCAGTTGGCAACTCCCTTCTGAGGCTATGGGAAACCCAAATGGGGAAAGAGGATAAACCTGTCCAGTCAACTGATGGCAGAATGTGTGCCATTGATATGGACTCTGGTTAGCTGTTGTTTACCTTGCATACCTCAGGCAATGTCCTTAAGTCTTAAAGAATGACTGCTCAGGGTGTTTGTTGTGGAGTTATGCAGCACCTCTTCTAGCCCCACCTTTGAAATAAAAACAGTGGGAACTTACTCAGAAAGAACGTTTGGCAGCACCACAAGACCCGTGTCTGACATTGATCAATGGAGCTCCCACTTTGTCTTTTTCTATGAGTGGATTTCGGTAGCTTCTCTTGAGGATTTCATAATTGAACTCCATAATGCAGATAATCTGTTGCATTTCTATTTTTTTAATAGGTCTGACTTTGTAACACTACCGTTCCAAGGAGCAGAAGTCCTGCTGGACAATGTAGTTCCACTGCCAGGTAATACCAATCTCTAGTTGTGGCAATTTATTTGGAGTGAATAAGAGATGCTCCTGTGAATACGAGATGCAGGATTCAAAATGATCTTGACAGATTAGAGAGATGGGCCAAAATTAACAAAATGAAGTTCAACAGTGACAAATGCAAGATACTCCACTTTGGCAGGAAAAACGAAATGCAAAGATACAGAATGGGGGACAATGCCTGGCTCGAGAGCAGTACGTGTGAAAAAGATCTTGGAGTCCTCGTGGACAGCAAGTTAAACATGAGACAACAATGTGATGTGGCGGCAAAAAAAGCCAATGGGATTTTGGCCTGCATCAATAGGCGCATAGTGTCTAGATCTAGGGAAGTCATGCTCTCCATCTTCTATTCTGCTTTGGTTAGACCACACCTGGAATACTTTGTCTAATTCTGGGCACCACAATTGAAGAGAGATATTGACAAGCTGGAATGTGTCCAGAAGAGGGTGACTAAAATGATCAAGGGTCTGGAGAACAAGCCCTATGAGGAGTGGCTTAAGGAGCTAGGCATGTTTAGCCTGAAGAAGAGAAGGCTGAGAGGAGATATGATAGCTATGTAAAAATATGTGAGAAGGCACAGGGAGGAGGGAGCAAGCTTGTTTTCTGCTGCTCTGGAGACTAGGACGCAATGGAACAATGGCTTCAAACTACAAGAGAGGAGATTCCACCTGAACATTAGGAAGAACTTCCTGACTGTGAGAGCCGTTCAGCAGTGGAACTCTCTGCCCTGGAGTGTGGTGGAGGCTCCTTCTTTAGAAGCTTTTAAACAGAGGCTGGATGGCCATCTGTCGGGGGTGCTTTGAATGCAATATTCCTGCTTCTTGGCAGGGGGTTGAACTGGATGGCCCATGAGGTCTCTTCCAACTCTATGATTCTATGATTCTATCAAGATGGCATGCTTTAGGCATCTAGTGAGAGTTCAGGCTTGATACAGAAGTTGGAAGAGACTTCGTGGGCCATCCAGTCCAACTCCTTTCTGCCAAGAAGCAGGAAAATCACATTCAAAGCACCCCCAACAGATCCAGCCTCTGTTTCAAAGCCTCCAAAGAAGGAGCCTCCACCGCTCTCCAGGGCAGAGAGTTCCACTGCTGAACAGCTCTCATAGTCAGGAAGTTCTTCCTAATGTTGGGTAGAATCTCCTTTCTTGTAGTTTGAAGCCATTGCTTCATTGCGTCCTAGTCTCTAGGGCAGCAGAAAACAAGCTTGCTCCCTCCTCCCTATGGCTTCCCCTCACATATGTATATATGGCTATGATGTCTCCTCTCAGCCTTCTCTTCTTCAGGCTAAACATGCCCAGCTCTTTAAGCTGCTCCTCGTGTTCAGATGGAATCTCCTTTCTTGCAGTTTGAAGCCATTGCTCTATTGCATCCCAGTCTCCAAGGCAGCAGAAAACAAGCTTGCTCCCTCCTCCCTTTGGCTTCCCCTCACATATGGGGCTATGATGTCTCCTCTCAGCCTTCTCTTCTTCAGGATAAACATGCCCAGCTCTTTAAGCTGCTCCTCGCGGTTAAGGTGTAATCTCCTTTTTTGTACTTTGAAGCCATTGCTTCATTGCATCCTATTCTCCAGGGCAGCAGTAAACAAGCCTGCTCCCTCCTCCCTATGATTTCCCCTCACATCTTGATCAATGACCGTCATCATGTCTCCTCTCCACTTCCTCTTCTGCACGCTAAACATGCCCAGCTCTTGAAGCCTCTCCTCATAGGGCTTGTTCTCCAGATCCTTGATCATTTTAGTTGCCCTCCTCTGGACACATTCTAGCTTAGAGTCAACATCTCCCTTCAATTGCAGTGCCCAGAATTGGACACAGTGTGATTCAAGGTGTGGTCTGACCAAGGCAGAATAGAACATGGATAGTATGATTTCCCTGGATCTAGACACTAGACTCTTATTTATGCAGGCCAAAATCCCATTGGATTTATTATACTCTCATGCCCATTCCAAAAGTACATTTCTGCATTTGGTAAGATATTCGAATTACTTTTAATTATTTTCTTCTCTCTTTTCCTGAAAAGGTGAAGATAACTTTTCACCCGAAGCAGACACAACAGTTAGTGAAATGACCAGAGGGACTCCCCTGCTTGCACAGGTATGTGGAATGGCTGCTTCTCAGTTCATGTTGCATTCAGTTTTTGAGAAGTTTGAGGCAAAAATTAGAATAATAATAATAATAATAATAATAATAATAATAATACTTTATTTATACCCTGCCACCATCTCCCCAATGGGGACTCGGGGCAGCTTACATGAGGCCAAGCCCAAACAATAAATTACAATAAGATGAGATACAAATTGCAATAAAATAAACAACATAGCATATAAGCAATAGACACAAAACATTTTTAAAAATCTGAAATCAGAATTCTGTGATCAGAAATCATTGTTTCCTCTCCAAAAACAGGGCGACAGTCACATGGAAATCAAATCATCATTGATTGTGCTGCTGTTGCCTGTATGTTCAGGAGGAATTTCTCCTCTTGGCTCTGGATATAATTTGTTTATTTATTTACGCTATTTCTATCCCGCCCATATCAGCCCGAAGGCGACTCAGGGCGGCGAACAGTTGGCACAATTCGATGCCATATATAAAATACACGCATCAGTAAAAATAGAAAAAAAATCACATCACAATTATCTAAAAGCATAAAAACAGTAAACACTAAAAAATGTAAAGCTATGTCTTCATGTTCAGTCCTCGCCTGTTCCGTCGTCTTAGCCATTCCTAGGTCATTTTCCGATTTGAGTTTGTCTGATTATGCTGAGGCTCCAAATGCTTCCTCGAAGAGCCAAGTTTTCAGCTTTTTTCAAAAGGTCGGAGGGAGGGGGCCGATTTAATATCCCTAGGCAGGGAGTTCCACAGCCAAGGAGCCACCACAGATAAGGCCCTGTCCCCGCCAAACTGTTTAATGTTATGTATTGAAATGTTTTATGTTTATGATGGCACCGTATGGTGCTTGCTGTGAGTCCACCCTGAGTGTGTGTGAGAAGGGCAGGGTATAAATATAGGAAACAAACAAATCATAAATAAATAAATACTTTTGCTTCTTGGCCCATCCGTTGTTTGAAATCCAAATGTTCCATTCTGTTTCCAGGTTACGAATTGTGACAGTGCAACAGGCTTGCCTCTAATACAACTGTGGAGCATGTTAGGAGATGAGGTATGTTATTGAAGGGGTGCGTGTGTGTGTCGAATGCATAAATTGACCCAGGATAATGACCTCTTGTCCAATCCTTAGCAGTCTCTTGGTTAAGAGTGTTATAATAAAAAAGTGAGCATTTAGTTGAATTTCTGTATAAATCAGTGGCCTTACCAGCTATTAGGAATTTTGGGAGCTGAAGTCCAAACCACCTGGAGGACCAAAGATTGGGAACCACTGGCATAAATGAACTGACTTCTCAGTCTCTGTATACCCGAGTGGGAACTGTATATCTATGGATTATGTGTGGTCCATAGCCAATTTTGAAGCCTCTAAACCAGACATGGCCAAACTGCCAAGAGTTTTAGACTTCAACTCCCATAATTCCTAACAGCCCGGCACAGTATTTCAGTAGGTACTCCATGTTCATTGGGTTGGGGGCACAGAACCTGCATGGAAGAGGGGAAAAAGAGAGAATACGATAGTTTTCTAGGAATCTCTGGGTCTACCAGTGTGACCCTGTGATCACAGAGTCACAGACTCACGCTGGAAAACTCAACAATGGCTATGAACATGTTCTCTTTAGGAACCTCTAGGTTCTCCAGCTCCAATATGTGGTCAACTTCCTGTGTACCTAGAGATTCCTAGAGGAACTTCATCAGTGGTTCCCAACCAGTGGTCCATGGATCACCAGTAGTACACAAGAAGGAAAATGTGGTCCTCGGCCTCACCATTACTACACTATTGCCTTGAAACCATATGGTAACAAGAACGACTGGTCTCGCAAAACGGGGATGTCAAGAGTACTCATGAAAGATTACTACTGTCACATCAGCTCTCGATTATGAAATACGGTTTTCTGTGGGTGAGCATATGATGACTACTGGATGGAATATGTTCTATATCAGAAACTAGAGCTAATGTGGTCTATCCAATGCAGTTTTCTGAATCAGCGCCCCAAGTAACCAAACCAAATCTAAAGTTAACCAAAAACTGATTGGTAACCCTTTTGGTGCTAATGTTGGAGAGTGGTCCAAGTGGTCCCTGGCCAAAGATGTTCCTGTTCAAGTGGTTCCCGGTCAAAATGGTCCCTGGTCAGAAATGTTCCTGTTCAAGTGGTCCCTGGCCAAAAGATGTTGCTGTTCAAGTGGTCCCTGGTCAAAGTGGTCCTTGGCCAGAGATGTCCCTGTTCAAGTGGTCCCTGGTTCAAGTGTTCCCCGGACAAAATTGTCCCTTGTCAAAGATGTGTCTGTTCAAGTGGTCCCTGATCAAAGTGGTCCCTGTCCAAAGATGTTCATGTTCCCTGGTTCAAGTGGTCCCCGGTCAAAATGGTCCCTTGTCAAAGATGTCCCTGGTCAAAGTGGTCCGTGGCCAAAGATGTTTGTGTTCAAGTGGTCCCTGGTCAAAGTGGTCCCTGGTTCAAGTGGTCCTCAATCAAAATGGTCCTTTGTCAAAGTGGTCCCTGGCCAAAGATGTTCGTGTTCAAGTGGTCCCTGGTCAGAGATGTTCCTGTTCAAGTGGTCCCTGGTCAAAGTGGTCCCTGTTTCAAGTGTTTCCTGGTCAAAATTGTCCCTTGTCAAAGATGTTTCTGGTCAAGTAGTCCCTGGTCAAAGTGGTTCCTGTCCAAAGATGTTCGTGTTCAAGTGGTCCCTGGTCAAAGTGGTCCCTGACCAAAGATGTTCGTGTTCAAGTGGTCCCTGGTTCAAGTGGTTCCCGGTCAAAATGGTCCCTTGTCAAAGTGGTCCCTGGCCAAAGGTGGTCCCTGGTCAACTGGTCCCTGGCCAAAGTGGTCCCTGGTGAACTGGTCTCTGGTAAAAGTGGTCCAGTGGTTCCCAAAAATAGGTTGGGAACCACTGGACTACATTGATTAACTCTTCAAATAATCTCGTCTGCAAATGTGGTGTAATAGCAGCTGACCCAGGCTTGTTTATCTTTTTTTCCAGTTGGTGTCTATCAACCGAACCTTGGTGGAGAGTGGCCTCGCACAGTGGGTCGAAAACTACTAAGGACATCCTTCTCTGTTTTCTGGACTAGTTTTCCTTATCCGCCCCACCCTCCACAACCACCTTACCCTTTCCCCCTCTTTCTCTCCAATTTTTGGCACTGTTTCAAAATTGGGTTTGGCAACTCTCCTTCCTGAGCCCTCCCCAAACATTTACGCTCGTGGCCAGCTGTGATGTGTCCACCTGACAACAAGTCTAGATTGCGTACCTCATTTTGCAGGAAGGCCTGGAGTTGAACCGTAAGCCATAGGAAATCGTCGCTTGGAAACCCGCCTCCCCTTTATCTACTTTCTCACCTGGGTCCAAAAGTGACATTCAGAAAAGAAAAAAAAGAGTAATAATAAATTAATATATGATCATAGAGCAAGGATGAAATTGTGTTGAACACACTCCCGTTTCCTGTTGACCACTGCCTTAATGTTAGCTGACTTTATCTGAAGGCGAAAATTTGCTTCCAGATTCCCCCCCCCCCCCCCCAAAATATAAATAAATTATATATCCTGGAAGCATGTCATCCTGCACTTGATGGCAGTTCTGTACTTCCAAAAGGTAAATAATTCTGGCTGTGGGCAGCTGGAAAGTTGAATAATAATGGATACTGCTGCTCTTTGCAGGTTACTGATTAATTTTTAAAAAATTAAGGTTCGTGTCAGAAGCAGGAAATCACCATTTTGCAAAGCTCCTTAAACTATGCGATAAAACCGTTTCAATCCCCAGATCAATGGATAGCCAAGCCTGATTGTAATTCATAACTTGTTTTCTAGTTGTGCAAAGACCTTTGTAAATATATATAAAAAATGTAATATTTTGTACAAGAGACGAAGAAGAAAATGAGGCAGGAGAAACTAACTCAAAAAGGGAACTTCGAGCAAAATTGGTTTTGTTTTTTCCATACCAAATTTTCCTCTGTAGGTAGAAATGGTTTGGGGTGTGTCGTTACAGCTGAGCAAATTAGAAGGTGTGAAGGTTTTTTTTTGTGACCTCTCATGTACAGGATGACGTTTGTCCCCTTAGCTTTGCTGTATGGTCAGAATGGTCATTAACTCTTTGCTACTTTTTTGCTGTACAGATCTGACTTAAAGGGAAAAAAAATATTTGGAATTAATATTGCAGTGGTGTGTCTCAATTTTTTTTGTTCCTTGTTAGATTGGTTTCAAAAGTGGAATTGGAAAAAAAAGATAATTTAACCTAATTTAATACTGTTAAAAATAAATAAATTTAAACATTGCTGTTGAGTTCAAAGTTTATTTTTGTTTAAAAAAAACATGGATGTACCTTGTAATGAAAAAGCTTGTCTACTGTCAATTTTCTGGACTGTATGGACATATTCCAGAAGCACTTTCTCCTGACGTTTCACCTGCATCTATGGCAGGCAACCTCAGAGGTTGTGAGGTCTAAGCAAGGGAGGTTTATATATCTGCCTGAACATCAAACAAAAAGTGGGCGCTAGAAACAACATCATACGAAAGCGGACTGGCACAACCTGGGGATCACAACCAGACACAGTGAAGACATCTGCCCTTGCGCTTCATCTATGCTGATGATCATGCCATTACTGCTCAAGCAGGGAGCTTTGAGATGGTTGAACAGAAACTATCCGAAGCTCTAGGTGCTCTTACTGCCTATTACAGGGAAAACCAGCTGATCCCTAATCCATCTAAAACACAGACATGTGCCTTTCACTTAAGAACAGACAAGCATCCCGAGCTCTGAGGATCACCTGGGAAGGAATCCCATTGGAGCATTGCAGCGCACCCAAATACCTGGGAGTGACTCTGGACCATGCCCTGACCCACAAGAAGCACTGCCTGAACAGCAAGCAAAAAGTGGACGCTAGAAATAATATCATACGAAAGCTCACTAGCACAACCTGGGGATCACAACCAGACACAGTGAAGACATCTGCCCTTGCGCTATGCTACTCTGCTGCTGAGTATGCATGCCCAGTGTGGAACACATCTCACCACACTAAAACAGTGGATGTGGCTCTTAATGAGACATGCCGCATTATCACAGGGTGTCTGCGCCCCACACCACTGGAGAAATTACACTGCTTAGCCGGTATTGCACCACCTGACATCTGCCGGGAAGTAGCAGCCAATAGTGAAAGGACCAAGGCAGATACATCTCCAGCTCATCCCCTGTTTGGGTATCAGCCAGCACGTCAATGACTTAAATCAAGAAATAGTTTTCTTAGATCTACAGAGACACTCGCTGGAACACCCCAGCAAGCGAGAGTCCAAAAGTGGCAGGCCCAAACCCAGCACCTCAATTCATGGGTGATACCAGATGAGAGACTCCCCCCTGGGCACACAGAAGACTGGGCGACTTGGAAGGCGCTGAACAGACTACGCTCTGGCACCATGAGATGCAGAGCCAACCTCAAGAAATGGGGCTACAGGGTGGAATCCACGGCATGCGAGTGTGGAGAAGAGCAAACCACTGACCACCTGCTGCAATGCACCCTGAGCCCTGCCACATGCACAATGGAGGACCTTCTTGCGGCAACACCAGAGGCACTCCAAGTGGCCAGATACTGGTCAAAGGACATTTAACCAAATACCAAATCTGCAAAATCTGTGTTTTTTTTCCTTTTTCTTTTTAATCTGTGTGTTTGTTTTGCTCTGTTAGAATTGTAATACAATGGTTGCTGATGACACAATAGATAGATAGATAGATAGATAGATAGATAGATAGATAGATAGATAGAGTATCTGTGGAATAATGTCCAGGGTGGGAGAAAGAATTCTTGTCTGTTTGAAGCAAGTGTGAATGTTACAATTGGCCACCTTAATTAGCGTTTAATGGATTTCTTACTTCACAGGGGAATCCTTTGTTGGGAGGTGATTGCTGGACCACTCTAACAACGACCATGTCGGACTACATAGAGAAGCCATTGAAATCCACAAGCATGTGGACAATTTCAACAGAAAGGAAGAAACCATGAAAATGAACAAAATCTGGCTATCAGTATTTTAAAAACACTAAAATCATAACACTATTATTTATCGTGTCATCAGCAACCATACCATTATATTACATTTCTAACAGAACAAAACAAACAAACAGATAAAAAAACCCACAAATTTTGCAAACTTGGTAGTTAATTAAATGTCCTTTGACCAGTATCTTGCCCCTTGGGAGTGCCTCTGGTGTTGACGCAAGAAGGTCCTCCATTGTGCATGTGGCAGGGCTCAGGGTGCATTGCAGCAGGTAGTCAGTGGTTTGCTCCCCTCCGCACTCGCATGTTGTGGATTCCACTTTATAGCCCCATCTCTGAAGGTTGGCTCTGCATCTCGTGGTACCAGAGCGCAGTCTGTTCAGTGCCTTCCAAGTCACCCAGTTTTTTTGTGCCCAGGGGGGAGTCTCTCATCTGGTATCCCCCACAGATTGAGGTGCTGGGTTTGAGCCTGCCACTTTTGGACTCTCGCTTGCTGAGGTGTTCCAGCGAGTGTCTCTGTAGATCTAAGAAAACTATGTCTTGATTTAAGTCGTTGACGTGCTGGCTGATACCCAAACAGGGGATGAGCTGGAGATGTCTCTGCCTTGGTCCTTTCACTATTGGCTGCTACTTCCCGGCGAATGTCAGGTGGTGCGATACCGGCTAAGCAGTATAATTTCTCCAGTGGTGTAGTGCGCAGACACCCCGTGATAATGCGGCATGTTTCATTAAGAGCCACATCCACTGTTTTAGTGTGGTGAGATGTGTTCCACACTGGGCATGCATACTCAGCAGCAGAGTAGCACAGCGCAAGGGCAGATGTCTTCACTGTATCTGGTTGTGATCCCCAGGCTGTGCCAGTCAGCTTTTGTATGATATTATTTCTAGCACCCACTTTTTGCTTGATATTCAAACAGTGCTTCTTGTAGGTCAGAGCACGGTCCAGAGTGACTCCCAGGTATTTGGGTGTGCTGCAATGCTCCAGTGGGATTCCTTCCCAGATGATCCTCAGAGCTCGGGATGCTTGTCTGTTCTTAAGGTGAAAGGCGCATGTCTGTGTTTTAGATGGATTAGGGATCAGTTGGTTTCCCCTGTAATAGGCAGTAAGAGCACCTAGAGCTTCGGATAGTTTCTGTTCAACCATCTCAAAGCTCCCTGCTTGAGCGGTGATGGCACGATCATCAGCATAGATGAAACTCTCTGTCCCTTCTGGCAGTGGCTGGTCATTTGTGTAAATGTTGAACATGGATGGAGCAAGCACGCTCCCCCGAGGCAGGCCGTTCTTCTGTTTCCGCCATCTGCTTCTCTGACCCTGGAACTCAACAAAAAAGCTCCTGTTTTGTAGCAGGTTTCCTATGAGACGGGTGAGGTGGTCGTCCTTTGTGATCTTACACATTTTTCTCAGGAGGAGGCGGTGGTTCACAGTATCATAGGCTGCTGACAGGTCTATGAAGATAGCTCCTGTGATCTGCTGCCTTTCAAAGCCATCTTCTATGTGCTGTAAACAGTAAACAGGTGTGAATGTTTCAATTGACCACCTTGATTAGCATTTCATGGCATAGCAATTTCAAGGTCTGGCTTCTTACTTGCTAGGCCATTAAAGAGAAGTCAGCCATAGCAGAGCACCTGATGAACCAACCTGGACACAGCATATTATTTGAGAACACAGAAATGCTGGACCACCATGTCAGGGTATGCAGAGAAATCCACAAGCATGTGGATAATTTCAAGAGAAAAGAGGAAACGATGAAAATCAACAAAATCTGGCTACCAGTATTTTAAAAAAAACTAATTTCAGGCCAGTAAATAAAGAGCAACACTCAAAAAACAGGGGAATTTCAGACAGTTAGAGCCAGCTAACACCTCCCAACAAAGGATTTCCACAGGTAGGAAGCAGCCAAACTTTGAAGCTGCAAGGGCATTCAAGGTAGCCAATTGCAACATCCACACTTGCTTCAAACAGACAAGAATTCTTCCTCCCACCCTGGACATTATTCCACAGATACATATACCCCATTTTCCTAGTTTCCAACAGACCTCACAACAGGGAATCAGAGTTGGAAGAGACCTCATGGGCCCAGCTCCTTAAGCCACTCCTCATAGGGCTTGTTCTCCAGACCCTTGATCATTTTATTTGCCCTCCTCTGGACACATTCCAGCTTGTCAATATCTCTCTTGAATTGCGGTGCCCAGAATTGGACACAATATTCCAGGTGTGGTCTAACCAAGGCAGAATACAGCATGGGTAGCATGACTTCCTTGAATCAAGACAGCAGACTCCTATTGATGCAGGCCAAAATCTCATTGGTTTTTTTTGCCGCCACATCACATTGTTGGCTCATGTTTAACTTGTCCACGAGGACTCCAAGACCTTTTTCACACGTACTGCTCTCAAGCCAGGCATCGTCCCCCATTCTGTATCTTTGCATTTCGTTTTTCTTGCCAAAGTGGAGTATCTTGCATTTGTCACTGCTGAACTTCATTTTGTTAGTTTTGGCCCTTCATCTCTCTAATCTGTCAAGATCGTTTTGAATCCTGCTCCTGTCCTCTGGAGTATTGGCTCTCCCTCCCAATTTGGTGTCATCTGCAAACTTGATGATCATGCCTTCTAGCCCTTCATCTAAGTCATTAATAAAGATGTTGAACAGGACTGGGCCCAGGACGGAAACCTGCGGCACTCCACTTGTCACTTCTTTCCAAGATGAAGAGGAAGCATTGATGAGCACCCTCTGGGTTCGTCCACTTAACCAATTCCAGATCCACCTCACCGTAGTTTTGCCTAGCCCACATTGGACTAGTTTCCTTGCCAGAAGGTCATGGGGGACCTTGTCGAAGGCCTTACTGAAATCCAGGTACGCCACATCCACGGCATTCCCTGCATCTACCCAGCTTGTAACTCTATCGAAAAAAGAATGTTCACAGGTGTTGCTCGTTTCCTTATTATGTGACCACACCTGCTGGAATTTTCTCCTACATCATGTTTGAAGCCAGCCTCCATCTTGGGCAAGATCATCAGAGAGGTCTCATGGTCTAGTGTAGTTTGATAGTTAGACTATGACACTGAAGGCCTAAATGCCGTTCTCTTTTCCTTGATGGAAATACATTTGGTAAGTCACATGCTCTCAGCTCCAGGAAACCCTGCAATGGGGTTGCCATAAATTGGGAAACAACAACAAGAAAGCTTTTCTGGCTCTTTCTATCTACATTTTGATATGTGTCTAGAATTTTTGTGTTTTAATTATGCTGGAGGGAAGGCCATTGGTGTCTCCTCTGAGTAATGGGAGCTATAGCTATTTGGGGAGGCAGGAACTTGTCTGTGTAAATGGACACCCCAGCTACACACATACATACGTATTTTCACTTTTATTATGTGTATACATAGATAGAATCATAGAATGCTAGGGTTGGAAGAGACCTCATGGGCCATCCAGTCCAACCCCATTCTGCCAAGAAGCAGGAAAATTGCATTCAAAGCACCCCTGACAGATGGCCACCCAGCCTCTGTTTAAAAGCTTCCAAAGAAGTGCAGAGAGTTCCGGGGCAGAGAGTTCCACTGCTGAACAGCTCTCACAGTCAGGAAGTTTGAATCATAGAATCCTAGAGTTGGAAGAGACCTCATGGGCCATCCAGTCCAACCCCATTCTGCCAAGAAACAGGAATATTGCATTCAAAGCACCCCTGACAGATGGCCATCCAGCCTCTGTTTAAAAGCTTCCAAAGAAGGAGCCTCCACCACACCCTAGGGCAGAGAGTTCCACTGCTGAACAGCTCTCGCAGTCAGGAAGTTAGAATCATAGAATCCTAGATTTGGAAGAGACCTCATGGGCCATCCAGTCCAACCCCCTGCCAAGAAGCAGGAATATTGCATTCAAAGCACCCCTGACAGATGGCCATCCAGCCTCTGTTTAAAAGCTTCTAAAGAAGGAGCCTCCACCACACTTCGGGGCAGAGAGTTCCACTGCTGAACAGCTCTCACTGTCAGGAAGTTCTTCCTAATGTTATGCATATATATGTGTGTATATATATGTGAGTATGTATGTGTATATGTATGCATGTAGGTGTATGTGTATATTTGTGTGTGCTTGCATATATATGTGTGTGTCTGTATATGTATATTTCTGTGTTTATATGTGTGTATGTATATTGTGTATGTGTGTGTGCTTGTGTGTATATATGTGTGTGTGTGTATTTATGTATGTATAAGTGTGTATATATTTGTGTATTTGTGTTTATATGTGTATATTGTGTATATGTGTGTGCTTGGGCATATACATATATGTGTGTATATATGTGTATGTATGTGTATGTGTATATTTGTGTGTGCTTGCATATATATGTGTGTGTCTGTGTATATGTATATTTCTGTGTTTATATGTGTGTATGTATATTGTGTATATGTGTGTGCTTCTGTATATGTATATATGTGTGTTTATATGTATATGTGTGTAGGTGTTTATGTAGGTGTGTATATGTGTATATTTGTGTGTGCTTGCGTATATGTGTGCTTGTATGTATGTGTGTTTGTATGTGTATGAAAGTATGTGTATATGTATATATGGTTTATTTTGGGGGGTTTTTAAAGTCCGTTCTGCTGTGTTTTTTGTGTGTTCTTGGGGATGATGGACACTCATTGGCGTCTTATGGCCAAATTTGGTGTCAATTCGCCCAGTGGTTTTTGAGTTACGTTAATCCCACAAACATTGCATTTTTATTTATATAGATTACTTATAGAATCATAGAATCAGAGTTGGAAGAGACCTCATGGGCCATCCAGTCCAACCCCCTGCCAAGAAGCAGGAATATTGCATTCAAATCACCCCTGACAGATGGCCATCCAGCCTCTGCTTAAAAGCTTCCAAAGAAGGAGCCTCCCCCACCCTCCGGGGCAGAGAGTTCCACTGCTGAATGGCTCTCACAGTCATGTTCAGATGGAATCTCCTCTTTTGTAGTTTGAAGCCATTGTTCTGCGTCCTAGTCTCCAAGGAAGCAGAAAACAAGCTTGCTCCCTCCTCCCTGTGGCTTCCTTTCACATATTTATACATGGCTATCATATCTCCTCTCAGCCTTCTCTTCTTCAGGCTAAACATGCCCAGCTCCTTAAGCCGCTCCTCATAGGGCTTGTTCTCCAGACCCTTGATCATTTTAGTCGCCCTCCTCTGGACACATTCCAGCTTGTCAATATCTCTTGTCAATGATCGGAAGCATTAAAATGGCACAACAAGGGGGAGCCCTAAATTACTTATATTTTCCAAAGAAGCTCGTAAATAGCTTGGAACCATTTCTTTTCATTTCTAGATTGATACCTTTTGTTTTCAAAGGGTGTATATGACATTATTAATGTATATACAGGGTTAGTCAAAATGCATAGGCCAATAAGCCATTCAATTGAATGGCTTATTGGCCTATGCATTTTGACTAACCCTGTATTATGAAAAATATTTCCATACAATTGCAGCTGAGGAAACGGTCAAGAGGTGGCGATAGAGCATAAGAAATTGGGAATATTTTGGATTTTTTGTGTATTTATTAGGAGAAGTATCAAGTCTGGGCAAACTTGGGCCCTGGAAGTGTTTTGGACTTCAACTCCCACCATTCCTAACAGCCTCGGGCCCGAAAGGGCCCGAGGCTGTTAGGAATGGTGGGAGTTGAAGTCCAAAACACTTCCAGGGCCCAAGTTTGCCCATGCCTCTATTAGCTGCTCTGTTTTGAGAACATTTTGAGATACTATTTGTTTAAAAATTGGTTGTTTTTCTGTTTCCTGAGGCGTTTCTCAAGGCCAAAAAGAGCAGTTGGCCGTTTCCCGCTCTTTTTCGTTTCTGAGGCAAAGCATGAGGGAAACGAGTGTGGAATGAGTGTCAAGCGCAACAGCCAATCCCAGGCGAGGATTCAACACCTTCCTTCACTCTCATTGGCCACTCTGCGTAGGCGGGAAGCAGCCGTGGCTGAGAGGGCAAGAAGCAGTGGCTCTTTGTGTCATTTTCTGTGAGGAAAAAAATTGCCATTTTTCTCCCACTTTCACCAGTTGTTATTTTGCGGGAAAGCTGGTTTTATACGTAATTAGCAACAGACATGGCTTCAAACTACAAGAAAGGAGATTCCACCTGAACATGAGGAATAACATCCTGGCTGTGAGAGCTGTTCAACAGTGGAACTCTCTGCCCCAGACTGTGGTGGAGGCTCCTTCATTCTTGGCAGAATGGGGTTGGACTGCATGACCCACCAGGTCTCTTCCAATTCTAGAATTATAACTTTCTGACTCTGAGAGATGTTCAGCAGTGGAACTCTCTGCCCCAGACTGTGGTGGAGGCTCCTTCATTCTTGGCAGAATGGGGTTGGACTGGATGGCCCACCAGGTCTCTTCCAATTCTAGGATTATAACTTTCTGACTGTGAGAGCTGTTCAACAGTGGAACTCTCTGCCCCAGACTGTGGTGGAGGCTCCTTCATTCTTGGCAGAATGGGGTTGGACTGCATGACCCACCAGGTCTCTTCCAATTCTAGGATTATAACTTTCTGACTGTGAGAGCTGTTCAACAGTGGAACTCTCTGCCCCAGACTGTGCTGTAGGCTCCTTCATTCTTGGCAGAATGGGGTTGGACTGCATGGCCCACCAGGTCTCTTCCAATTCTAGGATTATAACTTTCTGACTGTGAGAGCTGTTCAGCAGTGGAACTCTCTGCTCCAGAGTGTGGTAGAAGTTCCTTCTTTCTTGGCAGAATGGGGTTGGACTGCATGGCCCACCAGGTCTATTCCAACTCTATGATTCTAACTTCCTGACTGTGAGAACTGTTCAGCAGTGGAACTCTCTGCCCTGGGGTGTATTAATGTATAAATACATTAATAAAACAAAAATATATTTTAATGGCTGGCTGTATAAATGATCAAGGGCCTGGAGAACAAGCCCTATGAGGAGCGGCTCAAAGAGCTGGGCATGTTTATCCTGAAGAAGAGAAGGCTGAGAGAAGACATGATAGCCATGTATAAATACGTGAGAGGAAGTCATATGGAGGGAGCAAGCTTGTTTTCTGCTTCCCTGGAGACTAGGACGCGGAACAATGGCTTCAAACTACAAGAAAGGAGATTCTATCTGAACATGAGGAAGAACTTCCTGACTGTGACAGACGTTCAGCAGTGGAACTCTCAACCCCGGAGTGTGGTGGAGGCTCCTTCTTTCTTGGCAGAATGGGGTTGGACTGGATGGCCCACCTGGTCTGTTCCAACTCTAACTTCCTGACGGTGAGAGCTGTTCAGCAGTGGAACTCTCTGCTCCGGAGTGTGGTAGAGGCTCCTTCTTGGAGGCTTTGAAACAGAGGCTGAATGGCCATCTGTTGTGGGTGCTTTGAATGAAATTTTCCTGCTTCTTGGCAGAATGGGTTTGGACTGGATGGCCCACCTGGTCTGTTCCAACTATATGATTCTAACTTCCTGACGGTGAGAGCTGTTCAGCAATGGAACACTCTGCCCCGGAGTGTGGTGGAGGCTCGTTCTTTGGAGGCTTTGAAACAGGCTGGCTGGCCATCTGTCGTGGGTGCTTTGAATGCAATTTTCCTGCTTCTTGGCAGAATGGGGTTGGACTGGATGGCCCATGAGGGTCTCTTCTAACACTATGATTCTAACCTTCTGACTGTGAGAACTGTTCAGCAGTGGAACTCTCTGCCCTAGGGTGTGGTGGAGGCTCCTTCTTTCTTGGCAGAATGGGGTTGGGCTGGATGGCCCACCAAGTCTCTTCCAACTCTTATGATTCTAACTTCCTGATGGTGAGAGCTGTTCAGCAGTGGAACTCTCTGCTCTGGAGTGTGGTGGAGGCTCATTCTTTGGAGGCTTTGAAACAGGCTGGATGGCCATCTGTCGCGGGTGCTTTGAATACAATTTTCCTGCTTCTTGGCAGAGTGGGGTTGGACTGGATGGCCCATGAGGGTCTCTTCTAAATCTATGATTCTAACTTTCTGACTGTGAGAGCTGTTCAGCAGTGGAACTCTCTGCCCCGGAGTGTGGTGGAGGCTCGTTCTTTGGAGGCTTTGAAACAGGCTGGCTGGCCATCTGTCGTGGGTGCTTTGAATGCAATTTTCCTGCTTCTTGGCAGAATGGGGTTGGACTGGATGGCCCATGAGGGTCTCTTCTAACACTATGATTCTAACCTTCTGACTGTGAGAACTGTTCAGCAGTGGAACTCTCTGCCCTAGGGTGTGGTGGAGGCTCCTTCTTTCTTGGCAGAATGGGGTTGGGCTGGATGGCCCACCAAGTCTCTTCCAACTCTTATGATTCTAACTTCCTGATGGTGAGAGCTGTTCAGCAGTGGAACTCTCTGCTCTGGAGTGTGGTGGAGGCTCATTCTTTGGAGGCTTTGAAACAGGCTGGATGGCCATCTGTCGCGGGTGCTTTGAATACAATTTTCCTGCTTCTTGGCAGAGTGGGGTTGGACTGGATGGCCCATGAGGGTCTCTTCTAAATCTATGATTCTAACTTTCTGACTGTGAGAGCTGTTCAGCAGTGGAACTCTCTGCCCCGGAGTGTGGTAGAGGCTCCTTCTTGGAGGCTTTGAAACAGAGGCTGAATGGCCATCTGTTGGGGTGCTTTGAATGCAATTTTCCTGCTTCTTGGCAGAATGGGTTTGGACTGAATGGCTCACCAGGTCCCTTCTAACTCTATGATTCTATGATTCTAACTTTCTGACTGTGAGAGCTGTTCAGCAGTGGAACTCTCTGCCCCGGAGTGTGGTAGAGGCTCCTTCTTGGAGGCTTTGAAACAGAGGCTGGATGGCCATCTGTTGGGGTGCTTTGAATGCAATTTTCCTGTTTCTTGGCAGAATGGGGATGGCCCATGAGGTCTCTTCCAACTCTAGGATTCTGATTCTATGGCTGTGTTGCCAAATAAATGGCCGGCTTCTCAAAACCGCCATCATTAGGCCTAAAAACAAGAGCCTTTGAGACCACATATTGTAAATTGTGCCACGGCAACAAAACATAGAAAATGAAGGAAACACAAGAGAATTCCTTTACAAGGCCAAGTGCAACTTAATGTAACTAAATATAAGGGAGAAAAAGAATAAACTTCCAGCAGAAGAGTGATAACATAGGGATACATAGGAACACATAAAGTTACATAGAAGTGAACATGCAGGTTTAGTAGAAAAAACAATTATTTTGGGTTGCTGTGAGTTTTCCAGGCTGTCTGGCTATGTGTGGTCGAAGGATTTCATGGCTGGAATCACTGCTTTGTTGTAGGTTTCTTTGGGCTATATGGCCATGTTCTAGAAGCATTCTCTCCTGACGTTTCGCCTGCACCTATGGCAAAAATCCTCAGAGGTTTTGAGGTCTGTGGCTATGTTCCAGAAGCATTTTCTCCTGACATTTCAGCCACATCACTGAGCCCCCGGTGGTGCAGTGAGTTAAACCCTTGTGCCGGCAGGACTGAAGGTTCAATTCCAGAGAGAGTGCGGATAAGCTCCCTTTGTCAGCTCCAGCTCCCTATGCAGGGACATGAGAGAAGCCTCCCACAAGGATGGTAAAACATCAAAATATTTGGGCAACGTCCTTGCAGACGGCCAATTCTCTCACATCAGAAGCGACTTGCAGTTTCTCAAGTCGCTCCTGACCCCCCAAAAAAGCAGCTTTTAAAATTACAACAGCAAAACAACAGAGGGGAAACAAACAGGCACAGAAAATCACTCTCAACAAGAGATTCCCCCCAGGCGCTTCCAGGCCATTGAATGCAAATCAAGGTGATCAGCTGAAACATTATCCTAGTCATTCCACAGATATATAAACCCATTTTTCCTACTTCCAACAGACCTCACTACCTCTGAGGATGCTTGCCATAGATGCAGGCGAAACGTCAGGAGAAAAATTGCCTCCAGAACATGGCCATATAGCCCGGAAAAACCTACAACAACCCAACTCACAGTTTCTCAAGTTGCTCCTGACACAAGAAAAAACAACTTGTATTTGATATGAATACTTAGCTGTGTTTGTTTCAACTATTGTCAAAAAAAAATTATGCTCCACATTAAGCATAATGTGTGGCTTGACCCACAGCCCACAAACAGCAAGATTTGCGTTGTGATGGGCAATTTGTTAAGGTAATGTGACTTTCTGGGAGGAAATTATGCCCTTCCTTTGTTTCCCATGTATGTTTGTCAACCAACTAAAAGGGTTTTCTCCCCTTCTCCAACTTAATAGTGCCTTCCGTTTAATTGATTAATTAAATAAATTGAAATGAACATTGCAGTGCTTCAATAGAGGAAGATATTTTAAAGCTTTATAACGAAGATAATTGTTTCTTTTGATTAAGAAGAACAAGCAAATATTTGTTGCTGCTTAGAAAAACATCTCAAATTCTATTCCGCCTCAAAGCTAGTATTTTCTTTCTCTCCTCATGCTGGCAAATTGTTCAGTTTTCATCATTATCTTGTCCACTTGTTAATAGGGCCCATTTGTAGTCCAACGATCTTCGGATGAGGGCATCTTGGCAACACTGATGAACGATGGGTTATGACCTATCCCTGAGGCATGACCATTACAGAAGACTTCACATTTAGCTTCTGAGAGAAAGTAAAATATCTTTGGTAGAATGTATTGTCGAAGGCTTTCATGGCCGGAATCACTGGGTTGTTGTAAGTTTTTTGGACTATATGGCCACGTCCCAGAAGCATTCTCTCCTGACGTTTCGCCTGCATCTTTGGTAGGCATCCTCAGAGGTTGTGAGGTCTCACAACCTCTAAGGATGCCTGCCATAGATGCAGGCGAAACATCAGGAGAAAATGCTTCTGGGACGTGGCCATACAGCCCAAAAAACTTACAACAGCCCAGTATCTTTGCTTCTTCAAAATAACATCTATGAATCATATATGTGCAAATCTGACATTGAAGCAATGCGGATGGGTGATTGAGTCTGTATTTCATTTTATGTTTCAAATAACAGGTGACATTTTGTCCAGAAGAAGTTACGAGATCATTAACTGTATTTGCAAGCACGTATTTTCTGAGTGTTAACTGAGATCAGGTTTGGGAGGCCAGAATTATGAGTAAATATTTACTCATAATTCTCATAATAAATATTTATTTATTTTGGGTGGTTGTGGGTTTTCTGGGCTGTCTGGCCATGTTCTAGAAGCATTCTCTCCTGACATTTCGCATCCTTAGAGGTTGTGAGGTATATTGGAAACTAAACAAGGGATGTATTGTCGAAGGCTTTCATGGCTGGAATCACTAGGTTCTTGTGGGTTTTTTCGGGCTCTAGGGCCATGTTCTAGAGGCATTTCTCCTGACGTTTCGCCTGCATCTATGGCAAGCATCCTCAGAGGTAGTGAGGTCTGTTGGAATTAGGATAATGGGTTTATATATCTGTGGAATGGCTGGGATGGGGCAAAGAGCTTTTCTCTGCTGGAGCTAGGTGTGAATGTTTCAACTGACCACCTTCATTAGCATTTGAAGGCCTGGCTGAGCTGGGAAAATAGACCATGAAAATGAACAAAATCTGGCTACCAGTATTAAAAAACTCTAAAATTACAACAGCAAAACAGCAGAGAGGAAACAACCAGGCACATCTTAACACCTCTCAGCAAAATATTTTCCCAGGCTCAGCCAGGCCTTCAAATGCTAATGAAGGTGGTCAGTTGAAACATTCACACCTAGCTCCAGCAGACAAAAGCTCTTTGCCCCACCCCAGCCATTCCACAGATATATAAACCCATTGTCCTAATTCCAACAGACCTCACTACCTCTGAGGATGCTTGCCATAGATGCAGGCGAAACGTCAGGAGAAATGCCTCTAGAACATGGCCCTAGAGCCCGAAAAAACCCACAAGAACCTAAACAAGGGATGTTTCTATATCTGTCGAAGGTGGGAGAAAGAACTCTCACCTATTGGAGGCAGGTGTGAATGTCACAGTTAATAACCTTGATTAGCATTGCAAAGCCTTGCAGCTTCAAGATCTGGCTGATTCCTACCTGGGGGAATCCCGTGTTGGGAGGTGTAAGATGGCCCTGATTGTTCCATGTCTGAAATTCCCCTGTTTTCAGAGTGTTGTTCATTTGCTTAGTTTCCAATATAATTCACAACTTCTGAGGATGCCTGCCATAGATGTGGGCGAAATGTCAGGAGAGAATGCTTCTGGAACATGGCCATACAGCCCGGAAAACTCACAGTAACCTAGTGATCCTGGCCATGGAAGCGTTCGACAACACATTTATTAATTTTATTTATCGTGTCAAAAACTAATTAATAATTTCTATTTTAATACATTGAAAAAAACACAAACAAAGTTTAAAACTTGGCATTATACTAAATTTGACCAAAAGCTGGCCACTTGGAGTGCCTCTGGTGTTGCTGTGAGAAGGTCCTCCATTGTGCATGTGGCAGGGCTCAGACCACATTTGTTCTTCTCCACACTCGCATGTCGCCGTCTCCCACTTTGTAGCCCCATTTCTTAAGATTGGCTCTGCATATTGTGGTGCCAGAGCGCAGCTTGGTCAGTACCTTCCAAGTCACCCAGTCTTCTGTGAGCCCAGGAGAGAATTTCTCATCTGATATCAGCCACTGATTTGAGGTTCCAGATTTGAGCCTGCCACTTTTGGACTTTCGCTTGCTGAGGTGTTTCTGTAGATCTTAGGAAGCTATTTCTTGATTTAAGGCATGCTGTCTGATGTCTGAACAGAGGATGGGCTGAAGATGTCAGTGCCTTGGTCCTTTCATTGCTGGCTGCTACTTCCCGACAGATGTCAGGTGGTGCAATACCAGCTAAACAGTACAATTTCTTCAGTGGTGTAGGGCATAGACATCTAGTGATAATGAGGCATGTCTCATTAAGAGCCACATCCACTGTTTTAACGTGTTTAGATATTTTCCACACTGGGCAGGTGTATTCAACAGCAGAGTAGCAAGGGCAGATGTCTTCAGTGTATCTGGTTGTGATTCCCAGGTTGTGCCAATGAGCTTTCGAATGATATTATTTCTAGCACCCACTTTTGCTTGATATTCAAGCAGTGCTTCTTGTAAGTCAGAGCACGGTCCAGGGTAACTCCAGCTATTTTGGTGTGCTGCAATGGTCTGGTCCTCAGAACTCGAGGTGCTTGTCAGAGCTTCTGTTCAACCATTTCAAAGCTCCCTGCATGAGCGGTGATGTCAGGATCATCAGCATAGATTAAACTCTCTGTCCCTTCTGGCAGTGGCTGATCATTTATTAAAAATGTTAAACATTGATGGAGCAAGCACGCTCCCCTGAGGCAGGCCGTTCTTGTTTTTGCCATCCTATGAAGCGGGTGAAGTGGTCATCCTTTGTGATATTATACATTCTTCTCAAGAGAAGGCGATGATTTTACAGTATTGTAAGATGCTGACGGGTCTATGAAGACAGCTCCTGTAATCTGCTGTCTGTCAAAACCATCTTCTATGTGCTAAGTCAGGTCCAGCACTTGTGATGTGCAGCTTTTCCCTTTCTTGCCAATCCCTCTCCAATGCCAGAAATACAACTTAATGGTATAACATTAGAAAATGTTGACCATTTTCGCTACCTTGGCAGCCACCTCACCACAAAAGACAACATTAACACTGAAATTCAACACTGCCTGAGTTCTGCGAGTGCAGCATTCTTCTGAATGAAGCAGAGAGTGTTTGAGGACCGGGACATCCGTAGGAATACCAACGTGCTTTTTTATAAAGCTATTGTCCTTCCAACTCTGCGAGACGTGGACAGTCTACAGACATCACATGCAACTCCTGGAACGATTCCATCAGCGCTGCCTCCAAAAAATCCTGCAAATCTCTTGGGAAGACAAGCAGGGAAATGTCAACGTGCTGGAAGAAGCAAAGACCACCAGCATTGAAGCGATGGTCCTCTGCCATCAACTCCGCTGGACTGGCCACGTTGTCCGGATGCCCGACCACCGTCTCCCAAAGCAGTTGCTCTATTCCGAACTCAAGAACAGAAAACCGAATGTTGGAGGACAGGAAAAGAGATTTAAAGATGGGCTCAAAGCCAACCTTAAAAATTCTGGCATAGACACTGAGAACGGAAGCGCTCCAGTTGGAGGTCAGCTGTGACCAGCAGTGCTGTAGAATTTGAAGAGGCACGAATGGAGGGTGAAAGAGAGAAACATGCCAAGAGGAAGGTGCATCAAGGCAACCCCGACCGGGACCACCTTCCACCTGGAAACTGATGCCCTCACTGCAGGAGAAGATGCAGATCAAGAATAGGGCTCCACAGTCACCTACGGACCCACTGCCAAGAACTACACTTGGAGGACCATCATCCTCAGACTACGAGCTTGCTCTGGGATCATAAGTTGGTCTATTTTTTCCATAATTCTGTGCAGGATAAGCCTCTCCAGAGCTTTACGAAGATATGAGTGATAGATAAGTTCATTTCACAAAGAGGCAAAAGCACCAGGGCCACCTCAACTACTTTTGAACACCACCGCTATCATTTTCCCTCCCAAGTATTCAAAAAGGCCTTTTGCCATTCTCCTCAGAGAAGCAGGTGGTTCCTTTTTGGATAAGAGTTCTCACTGTACCTTAACTTTTATCTCTGCATAGGGTGATAAAAGACCAAAATGAAGTATATCTTGGGAAAAAAACCTAAAAGAAGCACCAATTCCCTTTACTCTCACAGCGTTACTTTGAGGGGAAGCACCAAAGAGCCACCGCTGCCATTTTATCACCCAAACAATTCAAAAAGTCCAGAAGCAGCATTTCAGCAGATAAAGTAGACACTTCTTTTAGGTTTTCCCAAAACAACCTAAGCTTTTGCAGCTCTATTCGGAGAATGGGGATTTTTTTTTTTTTTTAGAGGTAGCACCGTGGGTTGAACCACTAGCTGCCGAAATCTGCTGACTGGAGGGATGGCAGTTTTGAAGCTGCGAGTCAGGGTGAGCTCCCACTGTTAGTTCTAGCTTAGGCCAACCTAGCAGTTTGGAAGCATGCAATGCGAGTAGATCGATAAGTACCGTCTTGGTGGGGAGGTAAAAGGGTGCCCCATGCAGACATGCTGGCAGCACTGAGATTTCTATGGATAATAGGCTCCTCGACATGGAAAAATGGAGCAAGAGCATGTCCTCATGGATGAAGTTGAGCATTGCCTCCAAACGCCAGAGATGAAAAAGGGGAAGGCCTTTGCCTGTGTCTGTGTATTGTATGTCATTGTTATTCATTGAATGTTTGCCTTATATGTGCATACTGTAATCCACTCTGAATCCCTCCGGGGAGATAAAGTGAAATATAAATAAAGTGTATTATGTATTGTTGAAGGCTTTCATGGCTAGAATCACTGGGTTGTTATAGGCTTTTCGGGCTATATGGCCATATTCTAGAAGCATTCTCTCCTGATGTTTCGCCTGCATCTGTGGTAAGCCATATAGCCCGAAAAACCATATAGCCCGAAAAACCTACAACAACCCAAAGTGTATCATGATTATGATTGTTATTATTACTATTATTATTTACTAGCCACCCCTGACACGCGTTGCTGTGGTCCAGTCTATGTATATGCGTCTTGTGTGTGTGTATATGTGGTTTTATGCATGCGTTGCAATGGGGGGTTTTTTTTGGCTTTTAAAATCTTTTCCACTGTGTTTTTCAGTGTTTTATGAGTGATGGTCACTCATTGGCCTAATAAGTATATTGTGTCCAAATTTGGTGTCAATCGTCCAGTGGTTTTTGCGTTCTGTTAATCCCACAAACAAACATTACATTTTTATTTATATAGACTAGCTGTACCTGCCACGTGTTGCTGTAGCCAACCTTCCTTCCCTCTTTCTCTTCTTTCTTTCTCTCCTTCCTTCCCTACCTCTTTCCTTCCTTCCTTCCCTTTTTTCTTTCTTTCTTTCTTTCCTTCCTTCCTTCCTTCCTTCCTTCCTTCCTTCCTTCCTTCCTTCCTTCCTTCCTTCCTTCCTTCCTTCCTTCCTTCCTTCTCTTCTTCTTCCCTTCCTTCCCCACCCCCCACTTTTTGTTTCCCTTCCTCTTTCTCCCCTTTCTTCCTTCTCTACCTATTCTTGCACTGCAACTCCCAGCAGTTCTCCTGATAGATCTACCTACCCACCTACCTATCTCTATCTAACCTATCTATCTGGAGGATTGCTGGGAGTTGCAGTCCAGGAATAGGGATGTGGAAATATGCAGGCATTGGGATGTTCTCAAAGAAATCTAAGGAGAAGCAAGCTTGCATCTTGGAAGCAGTGCATTTGGATCATCCTCCTCTCCTAAAGAGCCTGGTCTAGGGGAATGCTGGGAGATGTAGTCCAGAAGAGAGTGTGGATATGCTTTTGTGTGTGTTGTTTGCCAGGGAGAGTTGTTTTTCCGCATGCGCTGTAGCATCTTTTTGCCTTTTTAAGTCCCTTCTGCTGTGTTTTTCAGTGTTTCTATGAGTGATGGTCACTCGTTGGCCTGATAGGTGTCTTGTGTCCAAATTTAGTGTAAATTTGACCAGTGGTTTTTGAGTTATGTTAATCCCACAAACAAACATTACATTTTTATTTATATAGATAACTAGCTGCCCCCTGCCACACATTGCTGTGGGCCAGTCTGTTGATCTGGAAAATAAAGTAATTAAAAAGTGTTTCTAATATATGTAATTTCTTTCTGCTTGTGGGTAAACAGTATGTCTTGTTGTTTCTTTGTCAATGTTGATGTGGAGATTGTCTGGTTTGCCTACTCTGGAACATGCAACATATAATTGTCCCTCTTTAGGGGCCCTTTTCAAATCTAGGGTACTATATCTCTCTGTGTGTGATTCATATCTATCTATATCTATGGCTGGATGGCTCTTTGTCAGGAGGACTTTGATTATGTTTTCTTGCCCTGGTGAAGGGAGTTGGATTGGATGGCCTTAAGTATTTTCTATTGGTCATGGGGGTTCTGTGTGGGAAGTTTAGCCCAATTCTGTCGTTTGTCGGGTTCAGAATGCTCTTTGATTATAGGGGAGCTATAAATCCCAGTAAATGCTACTTCCAATTTTCCCCAAACTTCATCTGTGTTCATATTTGGGCATATGGAATATTTGTGCCAAGTTTGGTCCAGATCCATCATTGCTTGAGTCCACAGTGCTCTCTGGATGTATATGAACTACAACTCCTAAAATCAAGGTCAATGCCCACCAAACCCTTCTAGTGTTTTCTGTTGGACATGGGAGTTTTGTGTGCCACATTTGGTTCAATTCCATCATTGGTGGAGTTCTGAATGCTCTTTGATTGTAGGTGAACTATAAATCCTAGCAACAACAATTCCCAAATGACAAAATCAATTTTTTGAGTGAAGGACATACATTGGGTTGTTAGGTGTATGCTGTCCAAATTTGGTGTCAATCCCACAAACGAACATTACATTAGGTTCTTGTAGGTTTTTCGGGCTATAGGGCCATGTTCTAGAGGCATTTCTCCTGACGTTTCGCCTGCATCTATGGAAAGCATCCTCAGAGGTAGTGAGGTCTGTTGGAAATAGGAAAATGGGTTTATATATCTGTGGAATGACTGGGGTGGGGCAAAGAGCTCTCTGCTGAAGCTAGGTGTGAGTGTTTCAGCTAACCACCTTCATTAGCATTTGAAGGCCTGGCTGAGCCTGGGAAAATGTTCTGTTGAGAGGTGTTAAGATGTGTCTGGTTGTTTCCTCTCTGCTGTTTTGTTGTTGTAATTTTAGAGTTTTTTAATACTGGTAGCCAGATTTTGTTCATTTTCATGGTTTCCTCCTTTCTGTTGAAATTGTCCACATGCTTGTGGATTTCAATGGCTTCTCTGTGTAGTCTGACATGGTGGTTGTTGGTGTGTCCAGCATTTCTGTGTTCTCAAATAATATGCTGTGTCCAGGCTGGTTCATCAGGTGCTCTGCTATGGCTGACTTCTCAGGTTGAAGTAGTTTGCAGTGCCTTTCATGTTCCTTGATTCGTGTTTGGCCAATGCTGCGTTTGGTGGTCCCTATGTACTGTTTTCCCTACCACTGCTGATGCCTTACCAAACTACAAATCCAACTGTGGAACTATGCCAGTTCAAGTGGTGTCAAACAGCATTAATTAGATTGTCTAGAAGAGCCATTCTTAGTCTTCCTCAATGGAGAATTTGGATAAATGTATTACAAGGTCCCATGAGAACAAGGGTGGTACGGAGGGCGAATAGAGATGAATAAACTTTTATTATACAGAAATTAATGAAGACAGAATAGCATTATTACTATTACTGCAAAAAGCAGGAGGGCCCATGGAGGTTGGAGACCAGGGGACAGAAGACCGTCTCCCGCCCTTTTAATCCATCCCCTGTCTTCCAACCCCGATGGGTCCTTTTGCTCATCGTGCTAATACTAATCATGCTATTATGTCTTCATTTATGTAGAGAAGTGTCCATTTCCCTCTGTTTGCCCATCGCTCCTGTAATAAATAGCCAGAGCGGTGTGCTTATTGCTACATCCTTTACCGGGGGCCTCCAGACAAACAGCTCTCCGCTTTGCCCTGCCACTGTCCTGCCCCCACCTTCGGGCATGTGAAGGGTGCTCCATCTCTCTGTAATTACTGTTCTATCATTGTCTTGGCATAGAAACATCTGGTCTCCCCAGCAATCCTCCACTTTTCTCTTTTCTTTCGAGACTTTCATGGATCACAATGACCTTCTCTTTTCCATCACACCTCATGCATCTCTCCTTGTGCGCAGCTGTTTCTGTCGCCTTCCCATCTCTTGCCATTCCCCTCGATATTTCCTCCATCAGTACCGTCCTCGCATGCAAAATTTTCACTCATCTGCTTATCAAATTGAGGCTGCCTCTCGTGTCGCTGACTCGCGCAAGCTTTGAATCAAACTGCCAACGCTCCAGTTTTCGTCCTGCCCCCCCCCCCCATATCCCTCTTATAGATATTTCATCTTCCATCTAAAGTCTTTGTTCCCTTGAATCAATATTTTAAAAGTTAATTTCCACAAGCTTTGTGTCTCAATTATGTTGTGTTTCCTCATTGATGGTCTTTTAGTCTTCTTCTGTCTCTTCTTTCCTTCAATATCTTGACATTAATTTTTTTAGGGGAGAGGAATAATTGCGTATCTCTTTTTATTGATTATATTTTATTATTTACTTGTTTATTTATTTATTTACTTTGCTTATATACCGCTGTATCTGAAGCCCGAAGGCGACTCACAGCGGTTCACAAACAGTAAAAACAGTAGAAACAGCAGTGGTTCCATACAACATATAACAATTGACTTAACACATTATCCATAAATTACCAATAAGCAATTACAATGCACAATTATGACAAAAAACAACCGTACCCAATCTTCTCATCATCCAAGCGTAGTCCAGGTTCGTCGTCCATTGTTCCATTCCTATGTTCCATTACCAGATTGCACTAAATTACTCAAATGCCTGCACAAACATCCAGGTCTTCAACTTTCTTTGGAATGCCATGAGAGATGGCGCCAGCCTAATGTCTGTAGGAAGGGCGTTCCACAGCCGAGGAGCCACCACCGAGAAGGCCCTATCTCTCGTCCCCGCCAACCGTGCTTGAGAAGCCGGCGGGATCGAGAGCAGGGCCTCCCCGGAAGATCTCAAAGTCCTGTTTTATTTATATCTAGCTTCTTTCCATTAAACAAAGCAATGCACACATTCTAAGTACTATAGAATCTGATAAATGTCAAAACAACTTACTTACTTACTTAGGCGATCCCTCGTTGGACGAGTAAGATGGTCTTCCATTATGCGTTTCCTTGTGGGTTCGTAGGTGGCTGTGGAGCCCTATTCTTGACCCGCATCTTCTCCCACAGTGAGGGCATTGGTTTCCAGGTGGAAGGCGGTCCCGGTCGGGGTTGGCTTGACGCGCCTTCCTCCTGGCACGTTTCTCTCTTTTGCCCTCCACTCGTGCCTCCTCGAATTCTGTAGCACTGCTGGTCACAGCTGACCTCCAGCTGGAGCGCTCAAGGGCCAGGGCTTCCCAGTTCTCAGTGTCTATGCCAGAGATTTTATTTATTTATTTATTTATTTATTTATTTATTTATTTATTTGGTTTACTTTTACCCCGCCCTTCTCACCCCGAAGGGGACTCAGGGCGGCTTACATATCCAAGGCACAATTCAATGCTCGTAACATACAACAATGATAAAAACACAATAGCGCAAAATAGCAAACAACAACAGTACATCATATCCATACCCAAGTAAACCAATAAAACCCATAAAATATTTCATACAAACTGATACAAACCAATTACTCCTTATTGCCGGTCAATATTCACTATCTCATAGTTCAGAGTTCATTCCACAGTTATCAGTCCTGCCGGTCCTATTTGTCTGGTTGTCCTTACTTAGTTGGCAGATTTCCCGAAGGCCTGGTCCCACAACCATGTCTTTATCTTCCTCCTGAATGACAGGAGTGATGTCGATGTCCTAATATCCGCCGGGAGTAAGTTCCACAGGTGAGGGGCCACCACTGAGAAGGCCCTGCTCCTCGCCTCCACCAGCCTCACTTGGGAAAGCGGTGGGGTTGAGAGCAGGGTCCCCTCAGATGATCTTAAATTCCATGGTGGGACGTAGAGGGAGATACGTTCGGACAGATACACTGGATTTTAAGGTTGGCTTTGAGGCCATCTTTAAATCTCTTTTCCTGTCCACCAACATTCCGTTTTCCGTTCTTAAGTTCAGAGTAGAGCAACTGCTTTGGGAGGCAGTGGTCAGGCATCCGGACAACGTGGCCGGCCCAGCGGAGTTGAAACTCATTATGACAACAGCAGCTATTAAAATGTTTTTGAAGGCTTTAGTAGCCAGAATCACTGGGTTACTGTGAGTTTGGCCATGTTACAGAAGCATTCTCTCCTGACGTTTCACCCACATCTATGGCAGGCATCCCCAGTGGTTGTGAGGTCTGTTAGAAACAAGGCAAGTGAGGTTTATACGATGTTTGAATGAAAAGTAATGCCTCCACCTTCGTTACTTGGGTTTGGATGGGAATATTTTAATAAATCAAAGGCAAGAATAATCCTTGGAATGTGCTCTTTAACTACCACAGTTCACATTGCACATAATCACCAGACAATTGGATACATTTCCACCAACGATGAACAAGTTTTCTGAAGCCGTCACAGAAGAAGTCGATACTCTGTTTCCGCAACCAGCGTCTCATAGTTCTCTCAACGTCTTCATCAGAAGCATAAACAGCTTGCATTCTCCTTTGGAGTGACACCTTCTGCTGTCAAGAATTCAATGACTGCATGTTGCTTAAGTCGCATTGACCGGCCGTTTGCGCAGGGTTACATACTTCACACTTTAACAACACAACTGTTCAATGCTAAGGCTTCCCGCAAAAACTGTCAATAATAATAATAATAATAATAATAATAATAATACTTTATTTATACCCCGCCACCATCTCCCCAAGCGGATTCGGGGCAGCTTACATGAGGCCAGGCCCAACAACACATCAGTAAAAACAACAAAGCAATAAGAATTCAATGACTGCACGTTGCTTAAGTCGCATTGACCGGCCGTTTGCGCAGGGTTCCATACTTTGGACTTTAACAACAAAACCATTCAACGCTAAGGCTCCCACCAAAATGGAACTGTAGAGGAGAGTCTACTGAACAAGCCAATACCTGCCGCATACCAGTACTGCCATCTGTTGGGGAGTTAGGAAGGTGGAGGCATTACTTTTCATTCAACCTTTGTATATCTGTGGAATGTCCAGAGTGGGAAAAAGAACTCTTGTCTGTTTGAGGCAAGTGTGAATGTTGTAATTGACTACCTTGATTAGCACTGAATGCCCTTGCAGCTTCAAAGCCTGACTGTTTCCTGCTTGGGGGAATTCTTTGTTGGGAGGTATTAGCTGGCTATTCAAGTAATTGACTTAAAATATGTAGACTAAGGTTGAGGGTGTATTTCCTCATGGATGTATTTATGTTATTTTCAGGCCACCGCTCTTGCTCAGCAATGTGCACGAAAGGACTCGTGTCTTGGCATCTGCTCCAGGACTTCGATTACTTCACCCAGCCTCATGACACCTTCACAGGTACAACTCATAATGAGTGAGGACGGCTTTGTAAGCCCTTCCTTGCAAAGTACAGAGAAAAACACAACAGAGATGCAGATAATGGATAAATTACATTTGGGAAGTTGAATGATGATACACAATAACTTTTTGGGAATAAGCTAACCGAGGTCAAGGGAACAACAATATCTCCTTATTCCTTGTGATTTGATTTGTTTTTCTTTCTGTATCAGATATCCCGAGAGAGAGCAAGAGGGAGGGAGAGATAAGGTCTAACACAATATAAATGTAATGTTTTGTTCTAAGGCTCTGCATTTCATGTTTATATATCCTGCATCTAATGCATACATAGAATATTAATATCATTGTCAGCCCATTTTTTTTCAGCCTCATTCCTGTCTTAACTTGTGGGTATTGCCTGTTTTGTTTTGTTTTGGAATTGTTCCTTAACATGGCTGGCCTTTTTCGTGCAAATAAAAAATCTGGCGCATCTTCTACATTGCCATATAATCCGAGTCAAAGCAGATAATCTGGATTTCATATGGCAGTGTAGAAGGGGCTCGGATCAATCCAGGGCACAGATTTTGAATTCAGCAGCTTCAGATCCCTTGTGGTTAGATCAATCCAGGCAAATGCTTTCACTCTCCTATCAAAATCCATTGGATTAGGAGCCCCCACTGGCACAATGGGTTGAGAGCATGGATGAGCTCCCTCTGTGAGCCCAAGCTCCCTATGTGGGACCATGAGAGAAGCCCCCCACAAGGATGGTAAAACATCAAAAACATCCTGGAGTCCCCTGGGCAATGTCCTTCCACAAAAGACAATGGATTCCCAGAATTGCAACATGCACAAATCCACTACAAGTCGTAGTACTGAAGGAAAGCAGATCGCTCAGTAGTCCGCACTCCTATAGTACCTAAATCACAATTGTGCTGTCGCACGCTGGATCTGTGCATAAGACTGTAGACAAGACATAAATTCTGTGTGCCCAACGGGACGCCGGGGCTGCCTCAGATTAAAGGCCTTTGGATTTCCTTAAAACAGAGTCTTTAGATTGCTTAAAGGTTCAACAAAGTTTTTTATTAAGGAAAACAAACAGGTACCTTAAAGCTTTCTTAACAGTCTATTGGCTCTCTCAATCTTGTCCACAGGGAACAGGCACTATCTTCTTAATTGTAACTAATGGGGAAATCCTTAACTTCTAATCTGGGCAGTCTGCCTCTGTTGCCGTGGAGCCCCTACACCCAGTACCAACTGCTTCTGGCTTCCGCGAGAGACCCTTACCAACCAGAACTTTATAGACTTCCAGGGGAAAAGAGTTCAGGTTTCGGTGATGGCTGGCTGAAGTCCTGCAAGGCTGTATGATCCTCGGCCAAGCTTTGGGCTGTATATCTCCCCAGCCAAGCCATTGAAGATGAAACTTTGTACAGGAGCTCTTGGTATTATGTCCTTCATGGAAAGCTTCTCTGTGTGGACTGAACTCAAAAAGGCTCCTATTCCCTCCAAAAACCCAAAGGGGGCGGGACCAGGGAACCTAACTATAATTGACAGGTGGCTTGCCCTATGATTGCAGCCAAAAGAAGCTACCTATCTGCAGAGTCCCTGAAACTTAGGACTACAACAAACATTAAATGCAAAGCAAACAAAATTGGAGCACCTGGTGCAGTTGTACCTGCACAACAATGGTAAATGTTTTTTGCCGCTTATATAATACAATATTAAACGTATAACCAACTTATATAATACAGCATTGAGCGATATACAAAGAGCAAAAAACTGTTATTTATACAGTGATCAGTCACAAAAGTGGATATCCTCTTACAAGGGACTGGAAACTCCACTCAATAGTATCTCTAGAGAAAGGAAGGGATCTTACGCCCTTAAGAGAAGTCTGCTTTACAGCAAGAAAGACTAATTTTGTGACTGATGTAAAATCACTGTATAAATAACAGTTTTTTGTTCCTTGTATATTGCTCAATGCTGTATTATTTAAATTGGTTATACGTTTAATATTGCAAAAAAAAAAAAATTACCTTTGTGATTTATGCACTACAACGTCCTTCCAGACAGCCAGTTCTCTCACACTAGAAGCGATTTGCATGGTGTTCGCCAGAAAACAACTACAGAAGTTGGCAGAATCCAACCAAAATGGGTTAAACCCTTGTGCTGGCAGGACTAAATCTGGGGAGCAAGGTGAGCTCCTGTCTGTCAGCTCCAGCTTCCCATGCAGGGATATGAGAATAGCCTCCCACAGGATGGTAAAACATCCAGGTGTCCCCTGGGCAACGTCCTTGCAGACAGCCAATTCACACCAGAAGCCGCTTGCAGCTTCTCAAATCGCCCCTGATATGGAAAAAAAATCAATTGGATTTAATGTGTTAACCCACACTGCTTCAGGTGGTTATCTTTGTAATAGATAGAGAGATCTTTCAGGGCATTTGGAAGTTGGTTTTCCACTGTTTCAAAGTATTTTGCTTGTCGGTTGTTGTAGGTTTTTTGGGCTATATGGCCATTACATTATACATTATTTTGCTTGTGTTTGCTCTTTTGGGTGGTGGCTGTGGCTGTTCACTAGTAAAGATGTTAAACAAGGTCTAGTGCAAGAATGCTACCTTGAGATGAACCATCCTTTTGCTTCCTCCATCTACTTTTCCTGCCTTGAAACTCCACATAGAAGCTGCTGTTTTCTAGGAAGGTCTGGATAGTTTTTGTAAAATCATAGTCCCGGATAATATGGTAGACTTTCTATAGCATTTTTCTATATTGCACTGCGTCCACAAAAATGAGAGTTTATATATGTATAGCTTGTATTTTAGATACAAGCTAGGCCCAAACTTGCATTTTAAATTAGGCCCAGGAGGAAAATGATAGCCAATATAGCTGGTACAGTGTGGTCCAATTACCTGGCGTCCACAAAAATTCTTGTGGCTGAATTCTGCTCCAAGTGAAGTTTCTGAACTGGCTTTGAAACAGCTCTGTGCACAGCGTATTACAGTAATCTAGTTTTATGTTATGGTTTCAGTGAGACTTAATGCCAAATAAGCGTGCACGATATTGCAGTTCAAGAGAGGTATGAATCCCCCAAAGAGCTATGTTTCTTCCCTTTTCCTTTGACGCAGAAGGCTTCCTTGCAACAACAACTTTAAAAGCTGTTATTCTGTAATGTGAATGTAATCCTATTTATGTCTACTCGAGAATTCATGGGATTTACTCTTAGGTAAAAGGGGTTAGGATTACAACCTTAAAAATTAATATTTATCTAAAAACATCGCATTTACTGGCCTAGTCTAATAGGCCTGTTCTTGGAATGACTTTGCAGAAGTTTTGACACATGGAGTGGATGATAAAAATATTACATGTTGCTGTGTCGGGAGCGGCAACAGAAGAGGGGATTAATGAATCATGCCATAATTTTTTAGATGAAGGGGGAAACCCCACCAGCCTTACATAGATCATGTTTTCACTCTCTCACCACAGCAGGATATTGGATTTATGAAGAAATGACTTTGCCGCTGTTATATGTGTATATATGAGGAGCATATTTAGATATAAATAGGGCTGTAAAAATTGTAGATTAAGGAATCTATTCATCCAAAAAAGAGTTATGTGCCTGTCACATTACCTGATTCAGAGAGAAAAATGCCTCTTACCACGACACACTGGCTGCACTTTGGCCAAGTTTGCTCACCAGTAGATTCTGGACTTTTGGGAACCATAATATAGTCCTTTATATCCCCATTCTTATATCCCCATACCAAAAAAAGGGAAATTCTAAAGACTGCTCCAACTTCCGTACAGTGTCCTTTATTTCTCATGCCAGTAAGGTAATGCTTAAGATCCTGCAAGGAAGACTCCAGCAAGACATGGAGAGAGAGTTGCCAGATGTACAAACTGGGTTTAGAAAAGGCAGAGGAAGGCCTTTCCTTTTTGCCAGTGTCCTCTGGATAATGGAGAAATGCAGGGAGTTTTGGAAAAACATCTATTTCTGTTTTATTGACTAGTCTAAAGCCTTTGACTGTGTGGATCATAATAAATTGTGGCAAGTTCTTGGTGGGATGGGCATATCAAATCACCTTGTCTCTCTCCTGAGGAATCTGTATAAGGACCAAGTAGCAACAGTCAGAACTGACCACAGAACAACAGACTGGTTCAAGATTGGGAAAGGCGTACGGCAGGGTTGTATACTCTCCCCCAACCTATTCAACTTGTATGCAGAACACATCATGCAATGTGTGGGACTTGATGAATACAAGGCAGAAGAAGACTTGATGAATGCAAGGCTGGAAGAAACATTAACAACCTCAGATATGCAGATGACACCACTCTGATGGCCGAAAGCGAGGAGGAGCTGAGGAGCCTTCTAATCAAGGTGAAAGAAGAAAGCACAAAAGCTGGGTTGCAGCTAAACATTAAAAAAAACCCCAAGATTATGGCCACAAGAATGATTGACAACTGGGAAATAGAGGGAGAAAACGTGGAGGCCGTGACAGACTTTGTATTTCTCGATTACTGCAGACGCAGACTGCAGCCAGGAAATCAGGAGACGCTTAATTCTTGGGAGGAGAGCAATGTCCAATCTCAATAAAATAGTGAAGAGTAGAGACATCACACTGGCAACAAAGATCTGCATAGTTAAAGCAATGGTATTCCCCATAGTCACCTACGCATGTGAGAACTGGACCATAAAGAAGGCTGAGCGAAGGAAAAGAGCTGCTTTTGAACTGTGGTGTTGGAGGAAAGTCCTGAGAGTGCCTTGGACTGCGAGAAGATCCAACCAGTCCATACTTCAGGAAATAAAGCCCAAGTGCTCGTTGGAGGGAAGGATACTAGAGACAAAGTTGAAGTACTTTGGCCACATCATGAGAAGAAAGGAAAGCTTAGAAAAGACAATGATGCTGGGGAAAATGGAAGGAAAAAGGAGGAGGGGCCGACCAAGGGCAAGATGGATGGATGGCATCCTTGAAGTGACTGGCTTGACTCTGAAGGAGCTGGGGGAGGTTACACCCCATAGGGAGTGAGCTGGTCCATGAGGTCACAAAGAGTTGGAAAACTACTGAATGAATGAACAAAAACAAATATATATATAGTCCTTGTTGAAGGAAAGGATGCAGCAATAGGATGGCATATCCTGCAACCTTCCCAATAGGATGACATAGCCTACAACTGTAGTCCCACATCGTCAACTGCTTTTAAAACATCCCAGCTTCTCTCTCCACTTCTTTCTCCTCATCTTACCTCAATTGCTGCAAACTGAATTTGTCCTCACTTAGCTGGGCTTTAGCTCAGCAGGTACAAGTATCTCTGTAGATCTTAAAAAACCGTTTCTTGATTTAAGGCATTGGCATGCTGGCTGATAACCGAACAGAGGGTGGGCCGGAGATGCCACTGGCTTGGTCTTTTCATTATTGGCGGCTACTTCCAGGAGGATGTCAGGTGGTGCAATACCGGCTAAACCTTATATTTTCTCCAGTGGTGTAGGGCGTAGACATCCAGTGATAATGCAGCATGCTAAAACATTGGGGTGCAATGTTTTAGCACATTGCTGCCCCAAAGTAATAGCAGTTGTATACTGTTTTATCAGTCAAGGGCTGGGCTTTAGCCCGGCAGATTGACTGCCAGCTGTTTTACGAGGGTTGAATGAAAAGTAATGCCTCCAACTTCCTAACTCCTCAATAGATGGCAGTACTGGTATGTGGCAGATACTGGCTTGTTCAGTAGACTCTCCTCTACAGTTCCATTTTGGCGGGAAGCTTTAGCATTGAATGGTTGTGTTGTTAAAGTGCGAAGTATGGAACCCTGCACAGATGGCTGGTCAATGCGACTCAAGCAACGTGCAGTCATTGAATTCTTGACAGCAGAAGATGTTATCCCAAAGGAGATTCACCAGAGAATGCAAGCTGTTTAGGGTGATTGTGTTGATGTGAGTACTGCGCGTCGTTGGGCGAGTAAGTTTAAAGATGTTGAGGTGGGAACATCTGACTTGCATGACAAACAAAGAGTTGGATGTCCTGTGACAGCAAGCACCGAGTTTCACAAGCAAATGGTTGACAGATTGATTCAGGACGATCGTCGTTTCACTCTGAGAGAAATTTCAAACATAATCGGCATTTCACAAGAATGTGTGGGTCACATTATTGCTTTGCTTGACTACCGGAAGATCTGTGCACGATGGGTACCCAGGATGAAATGAAATGAAAGCACACAGACTTGAAACTTCAGAGATTCACCACCGTGCGACATTCTCCATACAGTCCAGATTTAGCGCCATCTGACTTCCACCTGTTCCCGATAATGAAAGAGGATCTGTGGGGACATAATTATGCTTCTGATGAAGATGTTGAGAGAACAGTTAGACACTGGTTGCGGGAACAGTGTCAACTTCTTCCGTGATGGCTTCAGAAAACTTGTTCATCGTTGACAGAAATGTATCTAATTGTCTGGTGATTATGTGGAAAAGTGAATAGTGGTGGTTAAAGAGCCCATTCTCAGGATTATTTCTGTGTTTGATTTACTAAAACATTCCCATCTAAATCCAAGTAACGAAGGTGGAGGCATTACTTTTCATTCAACCCTCATAAATCTTGCCAACTGAAAGGTTTTAGAGTTCGAAGCTCGGGTCAGGGTGAGTCCTGGCCTTTAGCCCAGCTTTAGCCTACCTAGCAGTTTCAAAAACAGCAATGTGATTAGATAAATAGGTACCACTTAAGCAGGGTGTTATTTAAGGCACCCATAAGGAAATGCCAGAAAAATGCCGTCAACTTGGTCAAGCTCTTTGGCAGGGAAAGTGGAGCAACAGCACCCCCCTCCACATTGGTCGGAACCAAGCACAGCCTCTAAGATACCAAAGATGGGAAAGCCCATATATACCTCTATCTATGTACAGTTGTCTATCCTAGAATGGCATTATGCTGTATATGTGTTCTGCGATCCACCCTGAGTCCCTTTTGGCCTGAGAAGGGAGGAATATAAATACTGTAAATAAATAGTCACTGGCCTTGGACGTGTCACACTCCCTCAAAAGAAGAAAACGGCAAATCACCCTCTGAACAAATCTTGTCAAGGAAAGCCCTGTGACAGGTTTGCCTTAGAGTCAATGTAAGCAAGAAACAACTTGAATCATAGAATCATAGAATCAAAGAGTTGGAAGAGACCTCATGGGCCATCCAGTCCAACCCCATTCTGCCAAGAAGCAGGAATATTGCATTCAAATCACCCCTGACAGATGGCCACCCAGCCTCTGTTTAAAAGCTTCCAAAGAAGGAGCCTCCACCACACTCCGGGGCAGAGAGTTCCACTGCTGAACGACTCTCACAGTCAGGAAGTTCTTCCTCATGTTCAGATGGAATCTCCTCTCTTGTAGTTTGAAGCCATTGTTCCATTGCGTCCTAGTCTCCATGGAAGCAGAAAACAAGCTTGCTCCCTCCTCCCTGTGGCTTTCTCTCACATATTTATACATGGCTATCATGTCCCCTCTCAGCCTTCTCTTCTTCAGGCTAAACATGCCCAGCTCCTTAAGCCGCTCCTCATAGGGCTTGTTCTCCAGACCTTTTATCATTTTAGTCACTCTCCTCTGGACACATTCCAGCTTGTCAATATCTCTCTTGAATTGTGGTGCCCAGAACTGGACACAATATTCCAGGTGTGGTCTAACCAAAACAGAATAGAGGGGTAGCGTTACTTCCCTAGATCTAGACACTATGCTCCTATTGATGCAGGCCAAAATCCCATTGGCTTTTTTTGCCGCCACATCACATTGTTGGCTCATGTTTAACTTGTTGTCCACGAGGACTCCCAAGATCTTTTTCACTCGTACTGCTATCAAGCCAGGCATTGTAGCCATTCTGTATCTTTGCATTTTTTTTTCCTGCCAAAGTGGAGTATCTTGCATTTGTCACTGTTGAACTTGAAGGCACACAACAAGAAACCAAAGTCCTAATTTATTTTTATATCCTACAATTTCAATGTTTTCTCATACTCTGATTCAGTTTTGGAGAGGGAGTTGCAGAACGTCTCCTCTGCTTCACGTACACTGCATATGGACTGCAGAAGGGGGAAACGGCACTAGCTCGGTTGGTTTTTGAATTTCTGCACCTCACAATTACATTTCAAAGTGAAGAAATACAAAAATGATTGGCAATTGCGTCTTCCCAGAAATCTTGGGAAAGTAGCTTCCTTCTACATTCTAACATTCCTTTAAAAGATAGGAATACACACATACGCGCACACATTGTAAGGGGAAAAACTTATCACTCTGCAAGAGCAGCTATTTCTTCACCTTTGACTTGCAGATTTCATGACCTGGAAATAGCAAGTCCTTGTCACTCCTGATGGACATTTCGCTTCCTCCTGAAAAGAAGCAATTAACTCTGCAATGTGTTCAATCTGCTGCTGGTTGCTGGTAAAAAAAACCAGCCAAAATATCTTTGCATTTTCCCAGTCTTGCAAAATCTTTCTCTCTTTGGGGGAAGAAAACAACTTCTTTGTTAACCATAAAACTAAAAGCCCTTAATCTCTTTTAAACTCCATTTTCTGTTATAATGAACAAATAGAAAATGCACACTGAACAATGTGCGTGCCAGAAAGGCTTACCATCTTTTTTGTGTATGTGCCAGGACTTTGTAACAGTTGTTCAACAAGCAGGTCCAATCCCTGCCATGTAGTGAAGGTACCTGTTTCTGGGAAGGGCCCAGGGGATGAAGACAGGATTGGGTCCAAATTTTTTATTTATTTATTATTTAAACTTATATGCCGCCACTCCCCTGGGGGTCGGAGCGGCTTACAAGAATGGCTAAAATCTAACAAAATTTAAAAGCAACTTAAAACAATTTAAAAACAACAATATCAAACATTAAAAGCCTGTCGAAACAGGTATGTCTTACATGCCCTGCGGAAAGCTGGTAAGTCCCGCAAGGCAGGACTTCAGGTGGCAGAGTGTTCCAGAGTGATGGTGCCACTGCTGTGAAGGCTCTGCGTCTGGTTAGACGCAAGGTCTTGACACTGGGGACTTCCAATAGATCTTGGTCCTCAGAATGGAGGGATCTCTGGGGTTGATAGGGGGTGAGGCGGACCCTCAGATACATCGGCCCCAGACCATGTAAGGCCTTAAAGGTGAGTACCATCACTGTGAAAGTGATCTGGTGCTCAATTGGTAACCAATGCAGCTGTAGTAAGATTGGGGTTATGTGGCATCCCATCGGAATTCCTGCAAGAAGCTGAGCAGCTGCATTTTGTACCAACTTGAGCTTCCGGATGACCGACAGAGGAAGGCCAATGTAGAGGGCGTTACAGTAGTCCACTCTTGAGATGACCGTGGCCTGGATCATGGTCGTCCCTGGACAGGGAGGGGGCCAGCCGTCTAGCCTGCCGCAGATGAAAGAAGGCGGTTCTGCTAACGGCGGAGACCTGGGCCTCCTTCGTCAGCAGAGCGTCCAAAAGGACTCCCAGACACTTTACTAATGATGACGGGCGTAGCGCCTCGCCATCCAGGGTAGGCAGCTGGACGTCCCCACTGCCCGGTCGACCCAGCCATAGGATCTCCGTCTTTGTGGATTCACCCTCAACCTGCTGGCACGCAGCCATCCAGTAACGGCCTCGAGGCACTGATGGAAACAATCGGGTACAGAGTCCGGTCGGCCTTCCATCTTCAGCACCAGCTGAGTGTCATCAGCGTACTGATAACACTCAAGCCCAAAATCTCGAACCAGCTGAGCAAGTGGTCGCATATAGATGTTAAACAACAGAGGGGAGTGAATGGCCCCCTGAGGAACCCCACAAGATAGAGGGGACCTCTCAGAGACCATGTTGATTGTTGGTGGATGCAGACTTCAGTTTCAGATTAAAAACAATGTCTTGGTCTGGCACTGCTTTAAAATAAATTGACAAATAGTACAGTTCGAACAAGTAATATCTCATGGTTACATCTATACACAAATTAAAAGTGAAAATATGTGTGTGTGTGGCTGGGGTACCCACTTACACAAACAAGCTCCTGTCTCCACAAACAGCTATAGCTTCCAATACTCAGGAGACACCAATGGCCCTCCCTCCAATGACACTGCAGGTTACAGTGAGCACCATGAACATATACAAGAGTCCTGCCAATGTCCTCCACAAACACCATACTGCCCCCCACCCAAGTGAAAGCTTTCATATGGGGACCATTTCATCCTAGATATTATGTGTTTCCTCCATCACAGGCATCCCAGTGTTGATTATTGTCTCCATTGGTGTGGAATTTGCATTACCCTGCCCACTTGTTTATTCGTTCAGTCACTTCTGACTCTTTGTGACCTCACGGACCAGCCCCCGCCAGAGCTCCCTGTTGGCCGTCACCATCCCCAGCTCCTTCAGAGTCAAGCCAGTCACTTCAAGGATTGTTGTTGTTCATTCGTTCAGTCGTCTCCGACTCTTCGTGACCTCATGGACCAGCCCACGCCAGAGCTCCCTGTCGGCCGTCACCACCCCCAGCTCCTTCAAGGTCAGTCCAGTCACTTCAAGGATGCCATCCATCCATCTTGCCCTTGGTCGGCCCCTCTTCCTTTTGCCTTCCACACTTCAAGGATACCATAATAATAAATAAATAAAGTTTTATTTTTTATTTTTTTATTATTATTGTATCACTTCAAGGATACCATAATAATAAAAAATAAAACTTTATTTATATACCGCTCCATCTCCCCTAGGGGACTCAGAGCAGTTTCCAGGTAACATCACAAAACATACAAAGTAAAAAACAACATAACCGTAAGATTAACAAAACAAAATATAAGCATAAAAATTGTCACCAGAACACACATATATTAAAAGTAATCCTGCCTGTTCAAGGCAATTTAAAAATTTAAAAGGCCGAGCCAAGATTTGTGCAAGCCCAAAAATTCTTGGGGCACCGGCAATTAAGTGCAATGCTATGGCAGGTAACAATAATATTAGGTACGGGTCTGTGGCTGTTCATTCCAGGGCCGATTAGAGGAAGTGATCTGGGTAATTGGTAGGAAGAATAAGGCTGTATTCAACAGTGTGGAGGGCTGCTTTAGCCTGTCTTATTTCCCTTGGAAGGGCGTTCCAGAGGCGGGGGGGCCACCACTGAGAAGGCCCTCTCTCTCATCCCCACCAACGGTAGTGGGACCGAGAGGAGGGCATCCCCAGAAGATCTTAGAGCTCGTGCCGGTTCATAGAAGGGGATGCGATCGCTGAGATAGGTGGGACACAAACCGTTTAGAGCTTTATAGGTCATCTTGAATTTGGCTCGGCAACTTATCGGCAGCCAATGAAGCTGTTTTAATAGGGGTGTTGTATGCTCCCTATAGTTTGCTCCGGTAAGGAGCCTGGCTGCCGCCCATTGTACCAGTTCAAACTTCAAGGGCAGCCCCACGTAGAGCGCATTGCAATAGTCCAGTTTGGATGTAACCAAGGCGTGGACCACTATCCATCCATCCATCTTGCCCATGGTCGGCCCCTCTTCCTTTTTCCTTCCATTTTCCCACACATTTTCCCTGCCCACTCCTCTCCCTTAAACCTTTCCTATTATTTTCTATGACACATAGCAAACAGAGGAATTGATCAGCAACCGAACATACTAGAGACGTTGGGGAGAATTCACCACGATTTGTAGGCACTGGGATGTATAGTTCACCTGCAATCGAAGAGCACTCTGGACTCCACCAACAATGGACCTAACTTGGCATACAGAACCTCCATGACGAACAAAAAATACTAAAGGCCTTTGGAGGAATATGATTTGTCGTTCACCTACATCCAGAGCACACTATGAACCCAAACAATGATGGATCTGGTCCAAACTTAGCATGCATACCCGATATGCCCATATTTGAATACTGGAGGGTTTTGAGGGGAATTGGCCTGGACTTTTTGAAGTTATAGATTTTTTATTTATTTATTTATTTATTTATTTATTTATTTATTTATTTATTTATTATACGGCATTTATAGCCCGCCTTTATCAGCCTTAGGCGACTCAGGACAGGTTACAAATTGGCAGCAATTCGATGCCATACATTCATAAAAAAATACGATTAAAACAATCAGCATAGCAATATAAAAACCATTAAAAACTGGGATTTATAGTTCACCTGCAATCAAGGAGCACTCTGAAATCCATCAATGATGGAATTGGACCAAACTTGGCACACAGAGCCCCCATGACAAGCAAGAAATACTGGAGGTCTTTGGGGAAAATTCACCTTGATTTGGGGGAGTTGTAGTTCACCTACATCCAGAGAGCACTGTGAACCCAAACATACCCGAACCTGAAGTACTGATGGAGTTTCTCGGGGTTAACCTGGCATGATGTGAGTTGTAGTTCACCCACAACCTTATGCATTTTGTAAAATTTTTAAAAACTGACTTTTTCAAATAACCCGGGCAAAACTGGGTAACCAAGATAGTAATCAAATAAAATTTAGGTAAGTGCTTTTAGCATGTATCCAAACTGCACTATTTTAACAGACATGGGTCTGTCTCATAGAATTATGAGTATGTATGTAGAATACTCTAGTACAGTTAGTCCTTCGTATCCATGGATTCTGCATCCACGGATTCAATCGATTCAGGTTCTTTGAGCAGATGAAAACTGTTTTTTCCCCTTCTAGGCCAGATGTTCCACACCCTTAATCTAGCAATTAAAAAATCCTTATATAAAGTCTTTCAGCCGTGCTGCACTTGTTCCCTTCTAAACCACAGATCTTGAAAACTGCAAAATTCAGAGTTAAAATGGGGAGGTAAGAGAAACCTCTCCCCATTGTCTGCTTCTCTTCTGGTGACATCCAGCTTTCTTGGCCTCCCTCCACCTGCGGAAGGGATTAGATATTTCCTAACATCCTCAGACGAGCTAAACTACCCCATTTAGCCTGGGAACATTTCTCGAGAAGGAGCAGTTCCATTGTAGCAATGCCAGATTAAGTATTAATTGTGTTCACTATCTTATTTCTTCTACAGGTCAGAAAGTTTTGAGGGTATGTTGTATTTTTAATTAAGTTTTCACTTTTTAATTCCTTCTGTTAGTGAAGCTGAACCATTTTCTGTTTGTTTGATTGTTTCTGATATTGATTCAGAAATGAATTGTAGAATTGATAATTGCTCTGGAAATTATTCAACGTTGTGTGGTATGTATGCTCTGCGGGATAGAACTGGAACTAAAGGGTTCAAATTACAATGAAGGAGATGCGAAGCAAACATTAGTAAGGGCTTCCTACAGAGGAAAAGAAGTAAAATCTGATTTTGAAAAAAAATGTTGATCCTTTGGTTCTGATCCAGACCATTAAAAAGCATATACACACACATATATGCATACACACACACACAAAACACATATACACAGAAAGGGGGAAGGAAGGAAGAAAGGAAGGAGAGAAGAAGGGATAGAAAGAGGAATAGAAGGAGGGAAGGAAATAAAAAAGAGAAAGAAGGAAGGAAAGAGAGAGGGAAGGAAAGAGAGAAGAAACAAAAGAAAGAAAGAAAGAGGGGGGAAGGAACCAAAGAGCAAAGGAAGGGAGGAAAGAAACAGGTAGAGAAAGAAGAAAGGAAAAAGAGAAAGTAGAAGGAAATTATGGAATTCCTTGCCACTCTACATATATGAGAGTTGGGCAGTCTTATCTCATATTACAGTTTTATGTAAATATTACATAGGTAGGTAAAGGTAAAGGTAGTCCCCTGACATTAAGTCCAGTCATGTCTGACTCTGGGGTGTGGTGCTCATCTCCATTTCTAAGCCAAAGAGCCAGCGTTGTCCGTAGACACCTCCAAGGTCATGTGGCCGGCATGACTGCATGGAGCACATACATACAGAAATTAAAAATTAACAGAGATCAAATGCTCTAGTGAAAAGCCAGGTCTTAAGTGCGAGAGTAAAAGGCTCTAAGTCACGCATGGTTCTCATGTAGGGTGGCAAAAGCACTGTACGATGCTATCATCATATAAATAGTCAACAAATACATTAAACTATTAAAAGCAATTCATTAAAACAATAGATTAAACACGCCAGTTAAAACCAAATACAAATCTGGGTTAATTCAATGTCGCAATACCCTAAGTCTTCTTTCCAGCTGCCGCTGTCCACTAATCGAACTCCTGGTCCCAAAGCCAAGTCTTCAATTTTCTTCTAAAGTATAGGAGCAGAGGCGGCCCTAGGTAATTTTCAACGGTAAGCAAACAGTATTTTGGCGCCCCCCCCCCCCCCCAACCAATCATTGATATATATTTTCTGTTCGTCGCGGGAGTTCTGTGTGCCATATTTGGTTCAATTCCATCATTGGTGGAGTTCAGAATGCTCTTTGATTGTAGGTGAACTATACATCCCAGTAACTACACTTGCCGCACTTGCTCCCTTGCCTGGCCTGCTTTGGGTCCAGAAGTATGCCTGAAGACCCCGGTGTGTACACCAAAAGTCACCTCTTCTCCTGACTTTCTTCTCAACCATTGGGACCAAGAGAGAGAGAGGTGGAGATATCCACCTTTCCTGAAGTTAGGCGCAAAAACAAAGGAGGGAGCGGAGGTGGGAGATACCTCCAGCCGGAGGGGCTCTCTCTCTCTCTTGGTCCCAATGGCTGAAGAGAAAGTCAGGAGAAGAGGCGACTTTTGGTGCGCACGCTGGGGTCTTCAGACACGCCTCCGGACCCAAAGCGGGCCAGGCGTGGTGGTTCCGCCCCTTGGCCCACCCACGGATTGGGGAGAGAAGGCGGATGGAGCACCGGGGGATCGGGAAAGGGTGCCGGTCATGGGGAAGGGATCGAACATGGAGAACGATTGAGCACCGACTCTGCTCGCGCACCTGGTGGCTGGGTGGAGCAGGAATGAGAGGGGCTAGGCGAGGCTCAAGGGCCCGGCCCCTTTGGGAAGAGGATTGCCTGGCAGCGAGGCAAGAAAGCCAAGGCTCCCCCCGGACTGCTAGGGCTGTTGTGAGCTGAGGGGGCACTCCTCAAGTGGCGGTCGAGGGGCATTTACAGAGGCGCCTCTGCGCCCCTGGCAAAAAAAAAAGTGTTCTGCGACCGCTTACTTCGCGTAATGGACGAGCCGCCCCTGTATAGGAGGGAGGTGGCCAGCCTGATGTTCCTGGGGAGAGAGTTCCACAAATGGGGGGCCACTGCTGAGAAGGCCCTGTCTCTCGTCCCCACCAACCAAGTTTGCGATGGTGGTGGGATCTCCTGTTATGAACCATCACAAAGTTTAAGATCTTCAGGAGAGGCCCTGCTCTTGATCCCACCACCATTGCAAACGTTCGGACAGGTAGTCTGGGCCAGAACTGTTTAGGGCTTTAAAGGTTAAAACCAGCACTTTGAATTGTGCTTGGAAGCTGATCGGCAGCCAGTGGAGCTGGCGTAACAGAGGAGTTGTATGCTCCCTGTATGCCGCTCCGGTGAGTAACCTGGCTGCTGACCATTGGACTAGTTGAAGCTTCCGGGTAGTCTTTAAAGGCAGCCCCACCTAGAGTGCATTGCAGTAGTTTATTTGGAATGTAACAAGAGCATGGACCACCGTAGTCAAGTCAGACTTCCCAAGGTATGGGTGCAGCTGGCACACAAGTTGTAGTTGTGCACCAAAAGCTCTTCTGGCAGTCCAGAAGACCAGGCAGAATTGAGAAGGGCTAGCCAAGCCCTGCGGCTCCAGACTCTCACGGACGAGGCGCAGAAGCAATTTCCAATCTGCCTTTATGGTTTGTATGCCGCATAAATTCAACATGGTAATAAAAAGGAGTCTAAATCTTTACTGAATAATTCATTTTCATGCATAAGGAAGGAATAATGGCTTACATTATATCCCATCTCTCACTTAGCAAGTTCTTGAGATTGATTGGCCGCTGCGACTACAGAGTCCCGCCGGTCGTCAGTTCAGAGCGGTTGCCTGCCTGCTCTTGTACTCAGCTGCAGTTTCCACCTGACAAATGTTTAGTGAGTGCTGTTATTAAGGAGAAGTGAGGCCAGGAGCGGCAGGGAAAATGGAAGGGGGTATTTTTATTTTTATTAAATGCCATGATTATTTTCCTAGGCAATTGGTCATGCTGATGTAGATAATGGAGATGCCAAAGCTGCATGGAACGTAACTCTATTCCTGGCAGAAAGTCTCCAAAAACAAGGACAGGGAAACCTAAGAGCTACAGGACATATAGGTAAAGGTAAATGTCCAGTTGTATCTGACTGGGGTGTGGTGCTCATCTCCATTTCTAAGCCAAAGAGCCTGCGTTGTCCGCAGACACTTCCAAGGTCATGTGGCTGGCATGACTGCATGAAGCGGCCTTACCTTCCCGTTGGAGTGGTACCTATTGATCTACTCACATTTGCATGTTTTCGAACTGCTAGGTTGACAGAAGCTGGGGCTGACAGTGGAAGCTCATGTCACTCCTCAGATTGTAACCTGTGACCTTTCAGTCAGCAAGCTCAGCAGCTCAGCGCTTTAACCCACTGTGCCACTGGGGGCTCCAGGACATATGTATGAAGGTTATCTGGAAAGCAAGTTTACAAGATTTTTTAAAAATACAAATAATGAATATATTCTAACAAAACTTGCAGGGATTGTAGCATAAGTATTACACTATTTTCCACATAAGCATCATTCAGTTCAATACATTTTGTCATCCATGGGACTCATAAAAGCAAAAACAATACAATAATAACATGGCACATTTTAAAAACCTGTGGCAGGGCCAAATGTAAGAATTAAAAATTTAAAAATGCTGGGCATGTCCAAGGGAAATAGGAGGGATATTTTTGGGATAGGTGGGCATGCAGACAGTTCTAAGTTTCTCGTAAAGTGCATAGGACGTATTGCTTAGGATTCCTTATTCTAGGAAGGCACACTGGAACATCCATGTTTTCAAGCTCCTTCTAAAGACTGCCAACGTTGGGGCCTGCCTGATGTCCTTGGGGAGGGAGTTCCAGAGTCATGCGGCCACCACCGAGAAGGCCCTGTCCCTCGTTCCCACCAATCGTGCTTGCAAAGCAGGTGGGATTGTGAGCAGGGCCTCTCCAGATGAACGAAGAGATCATGTATACAGAAATGTGGTCACGCAGGTAGATGGGTCCCAAACCGTTTAGGGCTTTGTAGGTAAGCACCTGCACCTTGAATTGGGCCCGGAAAATGAACGGCAGCCAATGGAGCTCCTTGAACAGGAGGGTTGACCTCTCCCTGTAAGGAGCACCAGTTAACGGCCTGGCCGCCCCCCGTTGAACCAACTGGAATTTCCGGAACATTTTCAAGGGCAGCCCCACGTAGAGTGCATTACAGTAGTCCAATCTGGAGGTGACTAAGACATAGATCACCCTGACCAGATCCGCCTTCACGAGGTATGGTCGCAGTTGGCGCACGAGTCTCAATTGTGCAAAGGCCCTCCCGGCCACCGCCGATGCCTGAGCTTCAAACGTAAGTGATGAGTCCAGGAGGACACCTAAACTACGGACCTGTGACTTCAGGGGGAGTGCAACCCCGTCCATCACAGGTTGCCACCCTATACCTCGATCTGGTTTACAATCGACCAGGAGGGCCTCTGTCTTGTCAGGATTAATCTTCAGCTTGTTCCTCCTCATTCAGCCAGCCACAGCGGCCAGGCACTCGTCCAGCACCCGAGGGGTTGTATAATCCAAAAAGGTTTAGCAATAGGTGATAATCCAACAGGAATCCAAATGCTTCTGTGGGAGCAAAGGTCAGTTGTTTGGCAAGAGGGACTTTTCTTTTCTATCCCACCGCTGCCACCAATAAATATTATATAGAGCAACCAGAGCTGTTGCAAAAGATTTAAAATAATAGTGTGGGTAGCTTAACTGTGGCTGAGCAATTTATTCATTTAAGTCTGTATGTTTGAGTGAGGTTTGTATTTGCTGATGTGAGGGTTGACTTTAAAAATGCTTTGCCTGAGGCACTTAAAAGGAGTAAACCATTACCATAACCTGGATCCTTTCTTCAAAATCTTCATCCGCCATCTCTATGCAGATGACGCACAACTCTACTAATTAATTAAAAGTTTTGTATACCGTCCTTCTCACCTCTCTAGAGGGACTCAGTTCGGTTTCCAACCATAATATCACATACAATCAATAAAACATCATAATACATATTACAGTAAAACATTAAAACAGCAATTACAATCAATAACTATAATGGACAGTCGTCACACTAAAATCTTTGCTCCTCATCCTCCATCCATATCTTAGGGTGTTGGTTCACTCGTCGAATGCCTGTCTCCATAACCAAGTCTTCACCTGTTTCCTAAATGTCAGGATAGAAGGGGTGGTTCTGACCTCCAGTGGGAGAGAGTTCCAGAGTCGAGGGGCCACCACTGAGAAGGCCCTGTCCCTTGTCCCCACCAGACGCGCTTGCGAGGCCGGTGGGACCGAGAGCAGGGCCTCTCCAGACGATCTTAATAATCTTGATGGTTCATAGGGGAGAATATGTTCGGAAAGGTAAACAGGACCGGAGTCGTTTAGGGCTTTATAGGTTAACACCAGCACTTTGAATTGTGCTCGGAAGCTAATTGGCAGCCAGTGGAGCTGGTGTAACAGCGGAGTGGTGTGCTCCCTGTACCCAGTGCTCGTTAGTAGTCTAGGTAGCAGTTAGCCCCGCCCCTTTTGGCTCCTGCCTGGAGAGATAGGGATATGTTTCTAATGAAACCTATGTTGCTGTGGCAACGCAGCCAACAAGCAGCTACAGTTTAAACTGGCCTGCTTGCACTATATATTACTTAATAAAACATTAATAAAAACTCCTATTAAAATTAAATAATTCGTTACAGCCTCCTACAGATTCAAAAGTAACACAGTCCAGGAATAGCCTAAAGTCACAAGTCCACAAGCAGAAGGTATACTTAGTAAAACTTGAACAGGAACCCCAAAAACAGGACCATAGAAACTTCCAGAACACTTGAATACAAAACCAAGGCTTGACTTGAAACAAGAACCAGAGAACTCAGACCTAGCTTCTCACTTGAACGCTACGTTGCCTGAACTAACCCTTAGGTAAACAACTTTCTATTTAATAGACATGCATGAAAGCATTCCATTTCCCATGAATTTTCTCCACAACTTTTCCACGTAATCGCTTTGACCTACAATGTCTATTTTCTGCTCTGATCTGTAAACGAAGACTTTTGTTGATCTCCGTAGCTCCAGGTGTTGTTTTTTTCTGGAAGCCTTTTGTATCACTTAGCTCCTTGCCCGACTCCTTATCTAATGTTGAAGCTTCTGGCTCCTCTGACTGACCTAGAAGCCCTGTACTTTCTGAGTCAGATTTCTCACAGAGAGAAGCATCATTCCCATGGCTTGAATCTTCATCGCTTCGAGCCCCAAGAAATCCCACAGGCAGTCCCACAATCCTCTCTAAATCATCAGTGAACCCATCAGCCTCAGGAGCCTCAGGCTAATCTACAACAGCTGCTTTATATGACCATACAGTTGTCTATGGATTTTGTGCTTCATAATAATTCAAGATAGCCACAAATGAGATTAGATTAAACTATTTAATTGCCCCCTATTTATGTATATAAATAGATACCATCCCTGCAGAGAGAAAGAAAACATTGCCTTGACATCCTAAGCATTCAATAGGATTGTTTCAATCCAGTTCTGTCCAGAATTATTCTTAACTTGCTTTTTCAGACATTCTTTCCCTTTATTAATACTGCTCTAACTTCATTGCTTCCTACCTATTATCATGATAAAACTAAGCTGGAACACCCCCAAAATAGAGACGGATGGTGTTTGTACTCCCAGCCTGGAAGATGTGCATGGCATTGAGAATTTTTGCTTCTGCGACAATTCATTTGTTTTTTGTCCACGGACAGTTGTGTGTGTGTTTTTTCTTAAGTGCCATGTAAAATGAATGGTGTGGATATAACCTAGTATGGATTGCTTGGTGAAACTCTATCTCAATTATCTCTTTTTCTCTGATGAAGTTTAAAATAGAGAGCAGCACCTTTCCTCACTCCCCAATCCTGAAATGAGGAAGTTCAAAAATAACTTTTTCAAGGTCTTTTCTTTGTAGCTCAGCGTTTCTCAACCTGGGGGTCGGGACCCATGGGAGGGAGGAGGACGTGTCAGAGTGGTCACCAAAGACCATCAGAAAACACAGTATTTTCTGTTGGTTATGGGGGTCCTATGTGGGGAAGTTTGACCCAATTCTATCATTGGTGGTGTTCAGAATGTTCTTTGATTGTAGGTGAACTATAAAGTCCAGCAAGTACAACACCCAAATGTCAAGGTCTATTTTCCCCAAACTCCACCAGTGTTCACATTTGGGCATATTGAGTATCCGTGCCAAATTTGGTCCAGATCCAACACTGTTTGAGTCCACAGTGCTCTCTGGATGTAGGTGAACTACAACTCCAAAACTCAAGGTCAATGCCCACCAAACCCAGTATTTTCTGTTGGTCATGTGAGTTCTTTGTGTCAGGTTTGGTTCAATTCTGTAGCTGCTGGAGTTCAAAATGCTCTTTGGTTGTAGGGAAACTATACATCTCAGCAACTACAACTCCCAAATGTCAAAACTCCCAGTATTCAGATTTGGGCATATCTGGTATTTGTGCCTAATCTGATCCAGTGAATGAAAATACACCCTGCATATCAGATATTTACATTACAGTAGCAAAATGACAGTTATGAAGTAGCAACGAAAATAATGTTATGGTTGGGGGTCACCACAACATGAGGAACTGTATTAAGGGTTCGCAGCATTAGGTCAGTGCCCACCAAACCCTTCCAGTATTTTCTGTTAGTCATGTGAGTTCTGTGTTCCAAGTTTGGTTCAATTCCATCATTGGTGGTGTTCGGAATGCTCTTTGATTGTTGGTGTACTATAAATCCCAGCAACTATTACTCCCAAATGACAAAATCATTCCTCTCCCCTCAACCTCACCAGCATTCAAATTTGGGTGTATCAAGTATTTGTGCCAAATTTGGTCCAGTGAATGAAAATACATCCTGCATATCAGATATTTACATGATAGAATACTAGCATCATTCATAACAGTAGCAAAATGACAGTTATGAAGTAGCAACGAAAATAATGTTATGGTTGTGGGTCACCATAACATGAGGAACTGTATTAAGGGGTTGCAGCATTAGGAAGTTTGAGAAACACTGTTGTAGCTTGACCAGGAACCTCAAGGGAAGTCAGGGAGAGAACCTTCAGATCTCCTGCACTTTTGGACTATAGTTCATAGAGTCTCTTACTGCCGGCTGTACTTTGGGAGTTTAAGTCCGGCTACGCTCCCCACAGCCTGGGAAAGGGGTGCCTGAGCCAGATCTATCAAGCTTCAGGTCACTGTATGAAGAGGGCATCCAAGGACAGGGTCATAACAACATAGCTGGGCCAATTATGTAGCTTTGTAAGGACTCTTTGCGTTGAAAAAAAATGGCGCCTAATCAATGTGAATTGCCCCTATCAATCAGCAGTTCACAGTACAAATAACTGGATCTTAAGGATGCCTCTAGTGACTAAGCACCATTATAGAATTTTAATTTATCAAGCCGTCTGATTGCCTTTCCTCTCAAGTTGAAATGATGGTGTCTTATTGCTCACTTGATTCTTCATCCCCTTGCATGGTAAGATCCTCGGGGCAGGCTCTTCCAGATGAAGGCGTTTTCTGCATGCAAGGAGCAGCACCTCCCATTGCTGATGCTATGCAAATGACAAACTCATAATTGCTGGTGTTTATTGACTGACCTTGGAGACTTGGCTGGTTTGTTTACTTTCCTTTTGTTAATTAAGTGCTTCCATGCGGATTTTATGTTGTTTGTTGATCCCTAGCGCGTTCGGCTGTGATTCTTGTGCCTTCCTGCCCAGCAAAATGTGCAAAAGGATGAGACAATGGTTGGGATGTTAGAAAAAATATGAATCTCTTCCATCTACCAGTAAGAAGCTCATCCACATATAGAATGAATAATCCACAACTGAGAGGAAACTGTGATTGCTGAGTCATAGAATCATAGACTCATAGAGTTGGAAGAGACCTTATTTATTTTTTATTTATTATTCGAACTTATATGCCGCCACTCCCCTGGGGCTCGGAGCGGTTTACAAGAATGGCTAAAATCTAACACAATTTAAAAACAATTTACAACAATTTAAAAACAGCAATATTAAAAATCAAAGGCCTGTCGAAACAGTTATGTCTTACATGCCCTGCGGAAAGCTGATAAGTCCCGCAAGGCACGGACTTCAGGTGGCAGAGTATTCCAGAGTGATGGTGCCACTGCTGTGAAGGCTCTGCGTCTGGTTGCTGTTAGACGCAAGGTCTTGACACTGGGAATTTCCAATAGATATTGGTCCTCAGAACGGAGGGATCTCTGGGGTTGGTAGGGGGTGAGGCGGTCCCTCGGGTACATCGGCCCCAGACCATGCAAGGCCTTAAAGGTGAATACCATCACTTTGAAAGTGATTCGGTACTCAATTGGTAACCAATGCAGCTGTAGTAAGATTGGGGTTATGTGGCATCTCATCGGAATTCCCGCAAGAAGCCGAGCAGCTGCGTTTTGTACCAACTTGAGCTTCCGGATCACCGACAGAGGAAGGCCAATGTAGAGGGCGTTACAGTAGTCCAGTCTTGAGATGACCGTGGCCTGGATCACCATAGCTAGGTCATCCCTGGACAGGAAGGGGGCCAGCCGTCTAGCCTGTCGCAGATGAAAAAAGGCGGTTCTGCTCACGGCGGAGACCTGGGCCTCCATCGTCAGCAGAGGGTCCAAAAGGACTCCCAGACTCTTGACCAATGATGACGGGCGAAGCGCCTCGCCATCCAGGGTAGGCAGCTGGATGTCCCCACTGCCCGGTTGATGCAGCCATAGGATCTCTGACTTTGCTGGATTCACCCTCAACCTGCTGGCACGCAGCTATCCATTAACGGCCTCGAGGCACTGATGGAAACAATCGGGTACAGAGTCCAGTCGGCCTTCCATCTTCATCACCAGCTGAGTGTCATCGGCGTAGTGGTAACACTCAAGCCCAAAACTCGAACCAGCTGAGCAAGTGGTCGCATATAGATGTTAAATAACAAAGGGGAGAGAATGGCCCCCTGAGGAACCCCACAAGATAGAGGGGACCTCTCAGAGACCAGCCCCCCCCCTCTCCACTCACTGTCCACGGTTGTGAAGAAAGGAAGACAGCCAGTTTAAAGCTCTCCCCCTGACTCCAGCAGTAGCAAGGCAGTGGGTCAAAAGATTGTGGTCGACTGTGTCAAATGCTGCTGTGAGATCCAGATATAGTATCATAGATTTGTAAGGGACCCCTAAAAAAGGACAATGATATGTTGCATGTTCCAGAGTAGGCAAACCAGACACTCTCCACATCAACACTGACAAAGAAACAACAAGGAATACTGTTTACCCAAAAGCATAAAAGAAATTACATAGATTAGAAACCAACACTTTCTCGTTACTTTATTTTCCGGATCACCAGACTGGGCCAAAGCAACATGTGGCAGGGGACAGGTAGTAAAGAATAAGAACCACAATACATCCATAGTAGAGAACCATTGTGCTAGGGTTTGACACTGCTTTGCAAACCGACTAAAGCAGGTTCCCAGTTCAGATGTAACAATATCTTTGCTTCTACAAAGCTCATGTCAACACATTGTTGAACCATGAGTCTGACCCTTTTTTCAATTTCTTTTATATGTCCCTTTACCCACTGAAGAAACATATTCAATAATGTAAAAAGGATGTGAGGAGTCCACAAAATGGGAGTCTGTATGCAGCTGCAGGCCATCTCTTCTAAATGCCAGTGCTGTGTAACTCAAGATGAAATGTGCTCAGTAAATGCATTTATAACTAGATTAAAAAAACACTGTAATTTAATTCTAACTGCATCATTAGGAAGACGGAGATTAGATAAGCAATGAGAACTCTGCTTGAGACAAAACCCAAGTGTTTGCCTACTGTCGTTCTGCTGGCAGGGTCTCATTCATGTGGGATTCCAGACCCAGTGGATGCCAAGCTGGGCAACACAGCACCCAAGAAGCATAATCTCATTTCATGCTTTTAGAAAGCCAAGGATTTCTACCAACCCTTTTCCTTGCTGTGACCTGGGGTGCAATGATTTCCCACCACTTGCCCAACCTGGCAAGCAAGCTGTCTGAGACCCAGTTGGTGAGGGTAGTTTGCTATTAAAATAGCACAAATGAGTTGCTTCCTTAGATGTATCTGTTAATTATGACGTTCTAGAGCACAAGAATGAACCAAGGTTAAATGCTTGTGGTGTGTGGATTTCCATGGTCCTTGCTTACTTACTTAGGCAATCCCTCGTAGCTTGAGGATGATAGTCCTCCAAGTGTAGTGTCTTGGCGGTGGGTCCGTAGGTGGCTTTGGAGCCCTATTCTTCATCCTCATGTTCTCCCGCAGTGAGGACATCGGTTTCCAGGTGAAAGGGGGTCCTGGTCAGGGTTGGCTTGACGTGCCTTCTTCTTGGCACACTTTCACCCTCCATTCGTGCCATTTTGAATTCTGCAGCACTGCCGGTCACAGCTGACCTCCAGATAGATCACTCAAGGCTTCCCAGTTCTCGGTTTCTATGCCACAGTATTTAAGGTTGGCTTTAAGCCCATCTTTAAATCTCCACTTCAGCAATGTCAAGGCCAGAGGTCCTCAAACTACGGCCCGTGGACCGGTCCTGGGCCCCCCACTTCACTCGCCACCTCCCTGGGCCCAGCCTGTTCTTCTCCTACCTTCGGGACGGAGCCTTGCCTCATCCTGAAGGCAGGAGAAGAGGGGGAGGCGGCGGGTGAAGCAGCCTCAAAGCTGCTTCGCCCGCCGCCTCTCACCCTTTTCCGCACCCTGCGGGCCGGATAAATGCCCTTAGGGGGCCGGGGACAGCCCACGGGCCGTAGTTTGAGGACTTTGCCCACCGCCTCCCCATATTTATATTTGTTAAAATTGTTCTTCATTTTAATTATTGTATTGCTTTAAAGTGTTTTTTGCACTACAAATAAGATATGTGCAGTGTGCATAGGAATTCATTCATGTTTTTTTCAAATTATAATCTGGTCCTCCAACAGTTTGAGAGACTGTGACCTTGGCCCTCTGTTTAAAAAGTTTGAGGACCCTTGGTCAAGACATTCAATTGAAGTGCATGAAAATACATGCATTTCTATTGTAGATGTGAAGTTTATCTTGTTGTTATCCATGGTTGTTTGTTTTAGAGTAGTGGTTCTCAGCCTTCCTAATGCCGTGACCCCTTAATACAGTTCCTCATGTTGTGATGACCCCCAACCATAACATTATTATTTTTGCTCCTTTATAACTGTAATTTTGCTACTGTTATGAATTGTCGTGTAAATATCTGATATTCTGGATGTATCTTCATTCACTGGACCACATTTGGCATAAATACCTGATACGCCCAAATTTGAATATTGGTGGGGTTGAGGGAGGATTGATTTTTATCATTTGGGAGTTGTAGTTGCTGGGATTTATAGTTCACCTACAATCAAAGAGTATTCCGAACTCCACCAAAAGCACACAGAACTCCCATGACCAACAGAAAATACTGGAAGGGTTTGGTGGGCTTTGACCTTGAGTTTTGGAGTTGTAGTTCACCTTCATCCAGAGAGCACTGTGGACTCAAACAATGATGGATCTGGACCAAACTTGGCACAAATACTCAATATGCCCAAACGTGAACACTGGTGGAGTTTGGGGAAAATAGACCTTGACATTTGGGAGTTGCAGTTGCTGAGATTTATAGTTCACCTTCAATCAAAGGGCATTCTGAACCCCACCAATGAGAGAATTTGACCAAACTTCGTACATAGAACCCCCATGACCCACAGAAAATACTGTGTTTTCTGATGGTCTTTGCCAACCCCTCTGACATGTCCTTGCGACACGTCCCGACCCCCAGGTTGAGAAATGCTGTTTTAGAGAGAAATGTAGAAAAGCAAGCATGAAGGGGACCTGAGCCAGATTGGTACCATAGTGAGATGATGCACTCTCCATCTCTCCCAATTTGCCAGAGTTGTGCCCACTTAATCCTGTGTGAAATTTAGATGCTTCAGAAGCCTTTCAGTTTGAACACTCTCCAAGCTTAAGGTAAATTATTGAAAGATTTGGCCAAGTATTCCAAGAATTGAGTGAGACCCTGTCTCCTTCACACTCTTAAAATTACATAACCTCCATTTGCGGCAGCTGCCTTCTGGTCAGATACCCATCTGCAAGCTGTCTTAGCCAGATGGCGGTCAACCTTGGAGTACTTGACTGGACATATGCTGCCCCTTGCTTTCTCTTCTATTTGAAGTGTGGTAGCTGCTATACTTCTGTCAGAAGATAAAATAAACTTGCCAACCAGACCTAGTAGAATATGGGCAGCAGGAGGCATTCAAACGTACTAAATGGAATCATAGGATTGGAGAAGAGACAAAGGGCCAAGCAGTCCAACCCCCTGCTATGCAGGAGTACACATTCAAAGCATTTGGACAGATGGTTATCCAGGCTCTTTTTTAAAGCCTTCAAAGAAGGAGACTCCTTCATGGAGTGCTTAGGCAGTAAGCTTCTGCCAATGGTGGGAGCTTTAATGGGACACATTTTATTTATTTCTTTATAATATTTCTATTCCTCCCTTCTCACCCCGAAGGGGACTCAGAGCAGATCACAGAACACATATACGGCAAACATTCAATGCTGTACAGACAACTGTACATAGATAGAAGTATATATAGGCTTTCCCATCTTCGGCATCTTGGACGCTGTGCTTGGTTGCAGCCATGGGGCTGTGCTGTCGCTCTACTTTCCCTGCCGAAGAGCTTTGTTCGTACACTTCCTCCTTGATTGAATCACCGGCATTGTTCTGGCATTTCCTTATGTGTGCCTTAAATACCTCCCCGCTTTAAGTGGTACTGAAAAGAAGAAGCGTAATATTACTGCCACCAGTATTGTGACGAGGGAGGGAGACTATTTCTTTGTTTAAAAAGAAACCTCTTTGCTCTTATAATGTTTCAGTTACTTCTTTTATATTACCTGGAACTTTCTGTGTTCTGTTTAACCTTTGTACAGACACTGAGACACACTTCTGTATAACAAAGTAACACAGTTTATTTATAACTTCTGGGTCCAACGCTTGTAGTTACAATTTGTGTTTTGTTGCAAACTTGAGGCTTACAGTCAGTTTCATATACTGAGTTTACTTTTCTGAAATAGACTTTCAATGTTTCACATTCACAAACATGTTACTTGCTTTACACACTCTTGACTGAGATTATTTTCTGACTAAAGCACCACTGGCTTTATTTATGTTCCTAAAATTTAACTAACTGTTAACTGTTTAAGTAACTTTTTCTATATATCAGAAATCCTTAACACATCTTCATAACTGCTTATTTCTAACAAGAATTCTTAACTCTTTTCTCTCACAGAAGTTCCTAACTGTCTCTCACAAACATCAATTCCTAACTCTCTTCACAAACAGCTATTCCTAACTAACCTCACAAGCAGCCATTCCTAACTAACTCTTTTGACTCTCTAAGAGCCGCCGCAAACTAGCGGCTTGGGAGAGCAAACTGTGCCAGCACGACCGATGACGTCAAAGACTCCGCCTCTTTCTCCGCCTCTTTCTTCGCGTCCGCGTGATTTTCCCTTTGCTAGGGCAGCGATGCGAGCGTACTCTCGCTGTTGACAGAATTCAACAGGCAGAGCAGTCACGCTAGCAAGAGAGAGAGCAAAACTGGCTTGTAGCCTGGGGGGGACAAAGGCGGGGCTTTGGAGCGAGCTCGAGCGCAAGCTCGCTTCCGCTGCCTGTAGTTTGCGACAGGTCTAACTGCCTATTTTTAAACTTTGGCTCCGGCCCTTTGGAATGTTTAGCTCTTCTCTTCCCAACTGTCATTTTTGGCCTAGCAACCTGTTCAAATCCTGGGCCTACACTAATCTGCATATGACCAATCGGCTTCCATATGCAAATGAAACCTATCTCTACTGTTGCTACCCTGTCTGGCCTATTCTTCCCTATCTGCCATATGTAAACATAGAGCTATACACCAAAGATTTAACATAGAGTAGCAATTTCGCTACAGGTACCTATTTATCTATTCACATGGCTGTTTCGGAAACTGCTAGATAGGCAGAATCTGGGCTAAAGGCCAGGAGCTTACCCTGACCCGGGATCCGAACTGTCAACCTTTTGGTTCGCAAAATTTACTGCAGCTGGCGGTTAACTTGCTGTGCTAAAGCCCGGCCCATTCGGAGGGGACATTACTTCTAGAATCCAGATGATGCAGGTAAGGAGATAGAAAGATGCTAATATTCACCCTGGTGAATGTCTGGCAAGTGTCGCATTGTGGCTTTTATTTATTTATTTATTTATTTATTTATTTATCAATTTTATATACCGCCACTCCCCGAAGGCTCAGAGCGGTTATAGTGGCTGGAAGGGAGACTTAATTGTATTTTGGCATCCCCATATCCTCCAACGATGCCAATTTGGAAAGAACAGTCACATTTAATCTACTGTCCTGCTTTTCAGCTGCTTTTAAAATGTCCCAGTTTCTCTCTGCTCTTTCTGTTTCACCCCTCAGTTTATTTCAATTACTGCCAACTGCGTTCAAAATGCAAAAGTAGCTTGTACTAACCTCATTGAATGAGGGGGCTGAGGGGTCAGCTCAGGCAAAAGTAAACTGTGATATGTTGGAGATAATAATAGTACAATATACTTTGTATTGTCGAAGGCTTTCATGGCTGGAATCACTAGGTTCTTGTAGGTTTTTTCGGTCTATAGAGCCATGTTCTAGAGGCATTTCTCCTGACGTTTCGCCTGCATCTATGGCAAGCATCCTCAGAGGTTGTGAGGTCGGTTTACAATATACTTTATTTATATTCTGCCCTATCTCCCTAATGGGACTCGAGGCGGATTACAGTACACATATACAGCAAACATTCAATGCTGTTGTACAATTAACAAAAACAGACAATGCATAAACAGACAATACGTAAAGGCTTCCCATCTTTTTCCATCTCTGGCATCTGGAGGCTGTGCTGTCGCTCAATCTTACATGCCAAGGAGCTTTGTTGTCTTTAGACGCTCCCCTGATCGAATCACCAGCATGTCCACATAGGCTCCTTTTATTACCTTCTCACCAAAGCGGTATCTATTTGTCTACTCACATTACTGTTTTCGAACTGTTAGGTGAAAAGAAGCTGGGCTGATGGTTGGGAGGTCACCCCAACGCGGACTTGAACTGTTGACCTTTCGATCGGCAAGATTTTTTGCAGCTGGCAATTTAACCCACTGTGCTAAAGCCCGGGATGGTATGAATTCCTATCATGGCACATTATTTATTTATTTATTTATTTATTTAGTACTGGCATTTGTACCCCGTCTCTTCTCAACTCCCAAAAGGGGATTCAGGACGGTTTACATTAGTAACGGTGCAAGACCGCTGCATCACAATTACAATAATATACCACAATCAAATACAAAAACAATCATTAAAACCAATACATATAAAATTAATTAAAACAATAAAACAAAGTCACAATATCATCTGCCGCAATGCCATTCCAGTCAATGTCCATTATGGTGCAAATTACGTCTCCTGCCCGAAGGCCCGGCCCCAAAACCACAATTTTAATTTTTTTGTGAAGGCCAGGAGGGATGGAGTTGATCTTATTTCATTTGTGAGTGCATTCTATAGGTGGGGGGCCACAACTGAGAAGGCCCTGTCTCTCGTCCCCGCCAAATGCATTTGCGATAGAATCATAGAATCAAAGAGTTGGAAGAGACCTCATGGGCCATCCAGTCCAACCCCATTCTGCCAAGAAGCAGAAATATTGCATTCAAATCACACCTGACAAATGGCCATCCAGCCTCTGCTTAAAAGCTTCCAAAGAAGGAGCCTCCACCACACTCTCGGGCAGAGAGTTCCACTGCTGAACGGCTCTCACAGTCAGGAAGTTCTTCCTCATGTTCAGATGGAATCTCCTCTCTTGTAGTTTGAAGCCGTTGTTCCGCGTCCTAGTCTCCAAGGAAGCAGAAAACAAGCTTGTTCCCTCCTCTCTGTGGCTTCCTCTCACATATTTATACATCGCTATCATATCCCCTCTCAGCCTTCTCTTCTTCAGGCTAAACATGCCCAGCTCCTTAAGCCGCTCCTCATAGGGCTTATTCTCCAGAACCTTTATCATGTTGATGGAAGCAAGAGCAGGGCCTCCCCGAATGATCTGAGGTTGCGAGATGGAACGTAAAGGCTCAGAGAGGATGGTATTGGGAGTAGGTGACATATATCTTACCAATGCACCCATTTTTTGACAGAAAGGAGGCCTGGTTGTGAGAATATCGAGATCCTGCACTGAGTCCCCACTCAAATCAGAAGTTGTAAAGATGTCCTCTTCAGTTTTAGATAAGGCAAAGATATTTATATGGAATACTTATTGGAGAAAGAAAAAAGCAAAGCCAACTTTTATGAAGATGTATGTCTTTCATATTGTTTTATGAAATTAAACAGGAAAAAAGTGTTCTCAAGAAAAGGAAGATGTGTAGCAGTAATTTAGACGTTAACCCAATTAAACCCCTGTTGCATATACAGTGTGTTTTGCCTATCTGTCTAGGAGAGAGTTCAGATTGGAGTCACCAGAAGTTTTTATAAAGTAAAATTTCAACAAGATGTGAACTAAAGAGACAATTTCTTCCTTTTGGGGAGGGGTGTGTACCCATTCAATAAAGGGAAGAAAAAGAAACATGGCCAGACTCGAAGCCTGAAATTTTAAATTAATAAATAGATTTATAGTAGAGAGTCATCCTATGCTGGATACGGTTACGTTCCCCCTAAAGACCCAGATTTGTATTTTGGGTACATTGACCTCAGTGGTGAGTCAGATGTCCAGTAATCTAGAACATGGCCATAACCCAGTTGTGAGGTCTGTTGGAAACTGGGCGAGTGGAGTTTGTTTCTCTGTGGAATGATGTCCTGGGTGAGAGAAAGAACTGGGAATGTTCCAACTGGCCACCTTGATTGGCATTTGATGACCTAGCAGCTTCAGGTCCTGGCTGCTTCCTGTTTGGGGAGGTCTTGTGTTGGGAGGTGTTGGCTGCCCCTGATTGTTTCAAGCTACAATTTATTGATTATTTATTTATTTGCGACATTTATATGCCGCCTTTCTCAGCCCAAAGGAGACTCAGAGCAGCTTACAAGATATATATATATACACATACAATATATTATATTATTAGCATAGTTATATAAGTTATGTAAGTTATATAATAATAATAATAATAATAACAATAACAATAATAATAATAATAATAATAATAATAATAATAATAATCTTTATTTATTCCCTACCACCATCTCCCCAATGTGGACTCGGAACGGCTTACATGAACGCAAACTGAAAACGCAAACAATAAACAACAACATCATAATTACATAACACATGTGAATACACAACAATATAATATTACAGTAAACACAAACACAGTGACAATGGGTGGACTACATGTAATGGTTAAAAGAAGAACTAATTAAAACTGGTTAAAAATACATTATATCGTGAGCACAGTACATTGTATTATTATACAATACATTATATCATGAGCACAGTACAATATCAGTGCTATACATCACTATATTGTACTATACATTTATATTGTAATATTATTAGTAATATTACATGCAATATAAAATATATAATAATAATATCATATTATTATTAATAATATTATGGAGCCCCCGGTGGCGCAGTGGGTTAAAGCACTGTGCCGGCAGGACTGAAGACCGACAGGTCACAGGTTCGAATCTGGGCAGAGGCGGATGAGCTCCCTCTATCAGCTCCAGCTCCTCATGCGGGGACATGAGAGAAGCCTCCCACAGCATTATAAAAACATCAAATCATCCAGGCGTCCCCTGGGCAACGTCCTTGCAGACGGCCAATTCTCTCACACCAGAAGCGACTTGCAGTTTCTCAAGTCGCTCCTGACACGACAAAAATAATAATAATCTGGAATTGCCAGGAATATTTGTACAATTCAGGCTAGAGCCACTGAATTGAGAGGGACCACAAAGGCCATCTAATCCCACCCTCTGCCACACACAGCTAATTACTCACAAAAGATGTCAATCTTTTCCAAGCTGAATAGAGTCTCTTGGTTAGCACAGTGAGTTAAAGCCTCAGATACAGAAAATCTTGCCGACCGGAATACTCTTTTGGTTGGGGCCATCAATCAATTAAAAATCCACCCAGTAGTATAGTCTAGTCTGCATTTTAGCAACTTCTTTGAAATAATACTATGGGGGAGCATGTCAAAAACCTGAATTAAATCAAGATATGTCGTTGTTTGCCTTCAAGTAGTTTCTAACTATGACAGCCCTAAAGCTATCATGGGATTTTCTTGGTAAGACATGGAAGCTTGACTACCCTACGTTCTCCTATAAATGGACCTTGAGCTTGTTTGGGGGTTCTAGCAGGGGAGCGCAGCTATTGTATACCCGGGACTGAGGGCTGGAGACCTTGGTACACTCCTTCTATACCTGGGACGTCGTCCTCTTCCACCAAGTGCACAGCTTCGGGAAGGACGCACATGGAGCGGTGAGAGAGAAAGGGGAAATCTGCCTAGCCAGACAGATCTGCCGAATCAACCCTGGCGATCAATGGGGTGATAGATGTCGCAGCCAGATCGCCCTCACATCATTTCCATTGGCCAGTTACAAGTACATTATGACAACAAAAGTTTCCCTTTATTTGTTTAAAGCTGCTAAAAGGCGATTGGAGTACATAGATCAGATTGGGGTGCAGTGTAGGAGAGATGAGGAGAGTTGATGTATTACTTACTTACTTAGGCGATCCCTCGTTTTCCGAGGAGGATTGTCTTCCAAGATCGGTATACTGGTGGTGGGTCCGTAGGTGATTGTGGAGCCCTATTCTTCACCTGCATGTTCTCCCGCAGTGAGGGCATTGGTTTCCAGGTGGAAGGTGGTCCAAGTTGGTGTTGGCTTGACGCGCCTTCCTCTTGGCACATTTCTCTCTTTCGCCCTTCATTCGTCCCTCTTCAAATTCTACAGCACTGCTGGTCACAGCTGACCTCCAGCTGGAGCATACAAGGGCCAGTGCTTCCCATTTCTCAGTGCCTATGCCACAGTTGTGAAGGTTGGCTTTGAGGCCATCTTTAAATCTCTTTTCCTGCCCACCGACATTCCGTTTTCTATTCTTGATTTCAGAGTAGAGCAATTGCTTTGGGAGATTGTGGTTGGGCATCTGGACAACGTGGTCGGTCCAGCGGAGTTGATGGAGGAGGACCATCGCTTCAATGCTGGTGATCTTTGTTGTTGTTCATTCGTTCAGTCATCTCCGACTCTTCGTGACCTCATGGACCAGCCCACGCCAGAGCTCCCTGTCGGCTATTATCTTTAGTTGGTGATCTTTAGTTGGTGATCTTTAGTTGATGTATATATCTACAGCTAAGCTACATAGGTTTCAAGCTGACAAATACCTGTATATTTGTATTTTATTTTAAGAGGACTAGATGTATGTTGTATGTTGTGTTTGCACTATCTGTTTTGATAAGACCAACTTTGATAAGGCCAACCTACCAACGAACAATAAAATTTGTTCGTTGGTAAGACATGGCTCAGTGTCTTCCGTTTCCTAGGACAAGGACAATAGTTCTTATTCTTTTTAAAGATCTTTTTTCTTTATTGGCTAGGAATTTCTCAACCTGATCAGTGCATTTGCAGGTTGGGAAATCTTTTTTTATTACATTTTTATTGAAAAACATAATATACATAAAATGGGGGGGGGGTCTTTTGGGAGTTCTTATTCTTGAAGAGGTCTTGTCTGGAGAAAAAAGTACTTTAGCAAATGGTGTCTAACTTCCCTGGTACTTGCTGACTTTAGGCATAGATGGAAGCAAGTGGAAAGGTTGCTAACAGGCGCTCCATTGGCTTCCAATCTGCTTGCAGACGACACCAAATTGGGAGGGATAGCCAATAGTCCAGAGGACAGGAGCAGAATTCAAAACGATCTTGACAGATTAGAGAGATGGGCCAAAACTAACAAAATGAAGTTCAACAGTGACAAATGCAAGATACTCCACTTTGGCAGAAAAAAATGAAATGCAAAGATACAGAATGGGGGATGCCTGGCTCGAGAGCAGTACGTGTGAAAAAGATCTTGGAGTCCTCGTGGACAACAAGTTAAACATGAGCCAACAATGTGATGTGGCGGCAAAAAAAGCCAATGGGATTTTGGCCTGCATCAATAGGAGCATAGTGTCTAGATCTAAGGAAGAAATGCTACCCCTCTATTCTGCTTTGGTTAGACCACACCTGGAATATTGTGTCCAATTCTGGGCACCACAATTCAAGAGAGATATTGACAAGCTGGAATGTGTCCAGAGGAGGGCGACTAAAATGATCAAGGGTCTGGAGAACAAGCCCTATGAGGAGCGGCTTAGGGAACTGGGCATGTTTAGCCTGAAGAAGAGGAGGCTGAGAGGAGATATGATAGCCATGTATAAATATGTGAGAGGAAGCCACAGGGAGGAGGGAGCAAGCTTGTTTTCTGCTTCCTTGGAGACTAGGACGCGGAACAATGGCTTCAAACTACAAGAGAGGAGATTCCATCTGAACATGAGGAAGAACTTCCTGACTGTGAGAGCCGTTCAGCAGTGGAACTCTCTGCCCCGGAGTGTGGTGGAGGCTCCTTCTTTGGAAGCTTTTAAGCAGAGGCTGGATGGCCATTTGTCAGGGGTGATTTGAATGCAATATTCCTGCTTCTTGGCAGAATGGGGTTGGACTGGATGGCCCATGAGGTCTCTTCCAACTCTTTGATTCTATGATTCTATGATTCCGGGCACAATTCATGGTGCTGGCTTTAGCCTATAAAGCCCTAAACGGTTTCAGTCCAACTTACCTATCCGAACGTATCTCTCCTTATGAACCATCCAGAATGCTAAGATTTTCTGGGGAGGCCCTGCTCTCACTCCTGCCTTCCTCACAGATGCATTTGGTGGGAAGAGACAGGGCCTTCTCAGCGGTGGCCCCTCGACTGTGGAACGCTCTACCTAGAGAGATAAGATTGCCCCCCTCCCTCCTGTCCTTTCAAAGAATGGTGAAAACCTGGCTTTTCGAATAGCCCTTCCCAAATATGGCATAGATATATGAGATTATGGACAATCGACGATGTAACCGGACAATGATTTGAGATGGAGACACTTTGACAATGTTTTTAAATGCTGTGTATGATTTTTATGTTTTATATTGCTGTTAGTATTTTGAAGTATCTATGATTGTTTTAATTTGTTGTATCTGCGCTGGCATCGAATTGTTGCCTATTTTTAACCACTCCGAGTCGCCCTTGGGCTGAGAGGGGCGGTATACAAATGTAGTAAAGAAATAAATTAGTAAATAAAGGACAGTTTGTGTTCAGAATCCAAGCTGTCACCAGTCCAACAAAACTATGTTTTGCTAAATATATGCTGGTCCATAACCGATGCAATTTCTTTTCCTCACCTGACCAAGAAACAAAGATTTTCAGACCTCGTAACCTCTGAGGATGCTTGCCATAGATGCAGGCGAAACATCCGGAGAGAATGCTTCTAGAACATAGCCATATAGCCCGAAAAACCTACAACAACCCAAAGATTTTCAACTTGGTATTAACACATAAGGGAGTTTTACTATGGGAAGGAGAAAATAAGTTGTGTGAATCCGCTGGAAGTCTTGAAACTCCTGTTTGACATAGGTTATCCTTGAACTTCCTTCTTCATCAATGAAAGTTTGACAAAGAAAAGAGACAACCAATTTTGAAAGGTTTTCCCCCCCCCCCTGATTATAAATCGAAATGGACATAGTCTCCTGGATGCTTTCTCCCTGGCCAGGGCCATTTTGGCATCGTACATCATTAAAGCTCTGTTGCTCCAGTGATGTATTAGCATCATACATCTTCAGAACAATGCTATCCTGATGATACATCACTCTTTTTTCAAATAATGTCAGACTTTCCCCATCGTAACATCAACCAGCAAGAACACATTGAGGACAGGTAGTACATTTTAATTTATTATTTCCTTTTTACATCCATCCGCCAGATTCCTCCCCCCTCCCTCCCCCCAATTCCTAATTGAGTTTTGGAAACTTCTCTGTGTTCTAAAATTGTGGCAATAGTTCTTTTCTCACCAAGACTTTTTAGTCGGGAAGAGGTTCTTCTCCGGAAATCTTCTATGTGCCCTGATGTAATTATTATGCACACTTAGATTAGTGACATACACACCTATAGATCACGCTACAGATGCAGGGCAAATTATTTTCTGTACAGCAACAGACTTATTTTATTTATTTACTAGCCACCCCCTGCCACACATTGCAGACTGTGGCCCAGTCTGTGTATATGTGTATATGTGTGTGTATATATTTGTGTATATGTGTATTTAAGGGAGTATGCATAAATACACATGTGGTTATGCTGGAGCCTGCAGTGGGTTAATCCATGGAGCTGTTAAATTTACTAACTGAAAGGTCGCAGGTTCGAATCCGGGGAGCAGCATGAGCTCCTGCTGTAAGCCCCAGCTTCTGCCAACCTAGCAATTTGAAAACATGCAAATGTGAGTAAATCAATAGGCAACAATGCTCCATGCAGTCCTGTGACCAAATGACCTTGGAGGTGTCTATGGACAACGCCAGCTCTTGGGTTTAGAAATGGAGATGAGCAGCAACCCAAAGGGTTAGACACGCCTGGACTTAATGTCAGGGGAACAATGTGGTTATGTGTATGCGTTGTAATGTATTCTTTTAATTTTTTTTGGCTTTTAAGTATCTTCTGCTGTGTTTTTCAGTGTTTTTATGAGTGATGGTCACCCATTGGCCTGATAGATGTATTGTGTCCAAATTTGGTGCCAATTTGGCCAGTGGTTTTTTAGTTATGTTAATCCCACAAAGTTATGAGTTATGTGGCGTACCTGGATTTCAGTATGGCCTTCGACAAGGTCCCCCATGACCTTCTGGCAAGGAAACTAGTCCAATGTGGGCTAGGCAAAACTACGGTGAGGTGGATCAGTAATTGGCTAAATGGACGAACCCAGAGGGTGATTCTCCCCAAGGCTTCCTCTTCATCCTGGAAAGAAGTGACGAGCGGAGTGCTGCAGGGTTTCGTCCTGGGCCCGGTGCTGTTCAACATCTTTATTAATGACTTAGACGAAGGGCTAGAAGGCAGGATCATCAAGTTTGCAGATGACACCAAATTGGGAGAGCCAATACTCCAGAGGACAGGAGCAGGATTCAAAACGATCTTGACAGATTAGAGAGATGGGCCAAAACTAAGAAAATGAAGTTAAACGGGGACAAATGCAAGATACTCCACTTAGGCAGAAAAAACGAAATGCAAAGATACAGAATGGGGGACGATGCCTGGCTCGAGAGCAGTACGTGTGAAAAAGATCTTGGAGTCCTTGTGAACACCAAAATAAACATGAGCCAACAATGTGATGTCGCGGCAAAAAAAGCCAATGGGATTTTGGCCTGCATCAAGAGGAGCATAGTGTCTAGGTCCAGGGAAGTAATGCTACCCCTCTATTCCGCCTTGGTTAGACCACACCTGGAATATTGTGTCTAATTCTGCGCACCACAATTCAAGAGAGGTATTGACAAGCTGGAATGTGTCCAGAGGAGGGTGACTAAAATGATCAAGGGTCTGGAGAACAAGCCCTATGAGGAGCGGCTTAAGGAGCTGGGCATGTTTAGCCTGAAGAAGAGAAGGATGAGAGGAGATACGAAAGCCATGTATAAATATGTGAAAGGAAGCCACAGGGAGGAGGGAGCAAGCTTGTTTTCTGCTTCCCTGGAGACTAGGATGCGAAACAATGGCTTCAAACTACAAGAGAGGAGGTTCCATCTGCACATGAGGAAGAACTTCCTGACTGTGAGAGCCGTTCAGCAGTGGAACTCTCTGCCCCGGAGTGTGGTGGAGGCTCCTTCTTTGGAAGCTTTTAAACAGAGGCTGGATGGCTATCTGTCAGGGGTGCTTTGAATGCAATTTTCCTGCTTCTTGGCAGAATGGGGTTGGACTGGATGGCCCATGAGGTCTCTTCCAACTCTAGGATTCTATGATTCTATGACTCTAATTTATTTAAACTGCTCTGCTGTCTTTTTGCGGAGTTTTTAATGCCCTCTAATTCAAGACGTGGTTGCAAATAGGAGAGCTCATTTGCCTGCATTAGTAATATCATTGGTGCCAGTCTGACTTTGTATTTCTGGCATCAGGATTAGAAGGAACAGTCCTGCGAGAAGTATATATTAAAAGGAAGAAGAAAAGGCCTTCAATTAGTAATGGAGCCAGGCCAGCACTAACTTGTTCAACCCTCATATAAGAGCAGAATGGGCAGAAGAGCGATATCAGGGATGCCCAGTAGAGGGCAGCATCCTCCAAGGCCACAAGCTGGCTTCTCCCAAACCCAGCTTGTTTAAGCTTGCCTTGTTTAATGTTACAGCCCTCTGGGAACACCATTTGAAGGGTTTGAGGAGCATTGATCATCATGAAATAGCTGTACTTTTTTACTTTTGGGATGACTATGTATTTATTATACTTATAAATTAAGTTTAGTGGCCGATCAAAGTGGGATTTATTTCATTATTGAATAAATGCACACTCTGTCTATGTATGGAAACAGAGCCGCCAAGGTGGCTTAGAAACACAATTAAAAGAATTAATATCAGCTAAAATGATTACTAGCATGCTCGCAGGTGGGACTCTTTTGAGAAAAATGAATTCTATGACTGAAGCAATAAATCTAGAAAAGTAATATTAGAGTAGGCTGTAAATTGAGTGATTGGTTGTTGTTGTTGCTGTTTGCCATTAGGTCAGTTTCAGATTATCATGGTGTGGTTATCAGCTGTGGCACAGTGGGTTAAACCCGCTGAGCTGCTGAACTTGCTGACCGAAAAGTCACAGTTTTTAATCCGGGGAGCAACGTGAGCTCCTGTCACTCTATGCTGTCATGCTGGCCACATGAACTTGGAGGTGTCTATGGACAACTCCGGCTCTTCAGCTTAGAAATTGAGATGAGCATCATCCCCACAGTTGCACACGATTAGACTTAATATCAGGGAAAAACTTTTACCTTTACCTTAACTGGGCACCAGAACTGAAGAGAGATATTGACAAGCTGGAATGTGTCCAGAGGAGGGCAACTAAAACGATCAAGGGTCTGGAGAACAAGCCCTATGAGGAGCAGCTTAAGGAGCTGGGCATGTTTAGCCTGAAGAAGAGAAGGCTGTGAGGAGACATGGTAGCTTGCACCCTCCTCCCTGTGACTTCCCCTCACATATTTATACATGGCTATCACGTCTCCTTTCAGTCATCTCTTCTCTGAAGGCTAAACATGCCCAGCTCTTTAAGCTGCTCCTCATAGGGCTTGTAATCCAGAACCTTGATCATTTTAGTTCTTTCTGTTCATGTAGAAAATTAGCATGTAAGGAAAAGCATTTGCACTCTTCTATCAGCAATTAGGCCCAGACCCCACAGCCATTGTGGTCTTGTGGTTTGACTATAGACCGGGACCTTGGGAGATGAGGGTTCAAATCCCTGCTCAGCCATGAAAACCCATTGGGTGGCTTTGGGCAATTCACACTCTCTCAACCTCAGAGGAAGGCCAAGGTAGCCTTAGGATTGCTGTAAGTTGAAAACAATCTGAAGATCTACAACAACAATGTGGAAACCAGCCCTTATTCTGAAATGGGCCGGGCTTAGCACAGCAGGCTGAACCGCTGTGTTGCAGAAAAATCCTGCTGATCAAAAGGTCACTAGTTTGAGCCTGCGTCGGGGTGAACACCCACCGTTAAATGATTTGAAGACCTACAACAACGTGGAAAACAGCCCTTATTCTGAAATGGGCCAGGCTTAGCCCAGCAGGCTAAATCGCTGTGCTGCAGAAAAATCCTGCTGATCAAAAGGTCACCAGTTCGAGCCTGGGTCGGGGTGAGAACCCACCGTTAAATGATTTGAAGACCTACAACAAGAATGTGGAAACCAGCCCTTATTCTGAAATGGACCAGGCTTAGCCCAGCAGGCTAAATCGCTGTGCTGCAGAAAAATCCTGCTGATCAAAAGGTCACCAGTTCGAGCCTGGGTCGGGGTGAGAACCCACCGTTAAATGATTTGAAGACCTACAACAAGAATGTGGAAACCAGCCCTTATTCTGAAATGGACCAGGCTTAGCACAGCAGGCTAAATCGCTGTGCTGCAGGAAAATCCTGCTGATCAAAAGGTCACCAGTTCGAGCCTGGGTCGGGGTGAGAACCCACTGTTAAATGATTTGAAGACCTACAACAAGAATGTGGAAACCAGCCCTTATTCTGAAATGGGCCAGGCTTAGCACAGCAGGCTAAATCGCTGTGCTGCAGGAAAATCCTGCTGATCAAAAGGTCACCAGTTCGAGCCTGGGTCGGGGTGAGAACCCACTGTTAAATGATTTGAAGACCTACAACAAGAATGTGGAAACCAGCCCTTATTCTGAAGAGGGCCAGGCTTAGCACAGCAGGCTAAATCGCTGTGCTGCAGGAAAATCCTGCTGATCAAAAGGTCACCAGTTCGAGCCTGGGTCGGGGTGAGAACCCACTGTTAAATGATTTGAAGACCTACAACAAGAATGTGGAAACCAGCCCTTATTCTGAAATGGGCCAGGCTTAGCACAGCAGGCTAAACTGTTGTGTGCTGCAGAAAAATCCTACTGATCTAAAAGTCACCAGTTCGAGCCCGGGTTGGGGTGAGCACCCACCGTTAAATGATTTGAAGACTTAAAACAACAATGTGGAAAACAGCCCTTATTCTGAAACGGGCCGGGGTTTGCACAGCAGGCTGAACCGCTGTGCTACAGAAAAATCCTTCTGATCAAAAGGTCAATAGTTCGAGCCTGTGTCGGGGTGAAAACCCACTGTTATATGATTTGAAGAACTACAACAACAATGTGGAAAACAGCCCTTTTTCTGAAATGGGCCGGGCTTAGCACAGCAGGCTGAACCGCTGTGCTGCAGAAAAATCCTACTGAATAAAAGGTAACCAGTTCGATCCCAGGTCGGGGTGAGCACCCACCGTTAGCTCCAGCTCACATGCCCGGTCGAAAACAGAAATATGAGTAGATAAAATAGGTACCGCTTTTAGCGAGGACGTAATAATTGTGCCTTTAAGGATGTTGATCGATCAAAGGAAAGCTCAGCATGGAAGATGGAGCCACAGCACCCCCTGTGTCCAGTGTCAAGCACAGCCTCCAAGATGCCAGAAAAACTGCCTTTACCTCTGTTTGTGTTGTCTTTCCTTGTTAAGCGTATAATCTGCATCGAATGTTTGCTATATGTATTCAGCAAAGCTTCTCTGGGTGCCCTTCAGGGTGAGAAGGGTGGGGTATAAATACTGTAAATAAAAATAAATAAATAAATATCCTGATACACAACAGCAAAAAACCCTTCCGCCGAGACCACTTTGCAGGAACAGTGAGTCAAAAGACTTTGCTCATGTCGTTTGTTGCTTTTCCCTCTCCTGTGTGATGTTTTCAGCCTTTTTAAGAACATAAGAAGAGTCTGGTAGACGGATCAGACTGAGAGCCAAACCACATGTTGCACAAGAGATTAATGATCAGATCTCGCAACATTTTAATTTTACCTGAAAAGCAGCTGGGGCATGCCCTGCCAAATTGGATTAGGGTAGCAAGAAAGGAGGGGGGATTAACCCTTTGGGCCACCCACCCTAGGTACTAAGTCCCAGGTAAAATTACCTCCCCAAAGCTGCCTCAAAGACAGAAGAGACAGAAGGACAAATCCTCTGGCCATAAGCCCACTACTCTCCACTCACTGAGACTTCTTTGTGTTCACTCTTGATTTATAGCATTTCTAAGGGAATCTACCCTGTGAAATTTTGCCTGCCCAGTAAAATATTCCTGGGGACTACCTTCCAAGCCGGATCATGGTTACTTGAAATCGTGGGTATGACCAAATGCCATTAAATGACCTGTGTTTCAATCCCAGCATATGGGCCGGGCGTTAGCACAGCAGGTTAAGCACCAGCTGCAATACATCTTGCCAATCAAAAGGTTGGCAGTTCTTAGCTTGGGTCGGGGGTGAGCACCCGACCTTCAGCCCAGCTCACTGTCCACCTAGCAGATTGAAAACAGGTGTGAGTAGATAAATAGGTACCACTAAGCGGGGAGGTACCGTATATTCCAGCATATAAGACGACTGGGCATATAAGACGACACCCAACTTTTCCAGTTAAAATATAGATTTAAGACGACTCCCATGCATAAGACTACACCCGCGTATAAGACGACCCCTGACTTTTGAGAAGATTTTCTTGGGTTAAAAAGTAGTCTTATATGCCAGAATATACTGTATTTTATTTATTTATTTATTTATTTATTTATTTATTATTTGAACTTATATGCCGCCACTCCCCTGGGGCTCGGAGCGGCTTACAAGAATGGCTAAAATCTAACAAAATTCAAAAGCAATTTAAAACAATTTAAAAACAGCAATATCAAACATTAAAAGCCTGTCGAAACAGGTATGTCTTATATGCCCTGCGGAAAGCTGGTAAGTGCCGCAAGGCACGGACTTCAGGTGGCAGAGTAATCCAGAGTGATGGTGCCACTGCTGTGAAGGCTCTGCGTCTGGTTGCTGTTAGACGCAAGGTCTTGACACTGGGAATTTCCAATAGATCTTGGTCCTCAGAACGGAGGGACCTCTGGGGTTGGTAGGGGGTGAGGCGGTCCCTCAGGTAAATTGGCCCCAGACCATGCAAGGCCTTAAAGGTGAGTACCATCACTTTGAAAGTGATCCGGTGCTCAATTGGTAACCAATGCAGCTGTAGTAAGATTGGTGTTATGTGGCATCTCATCGGAATTCCCGCAAGAAGCCGAGCAGCTGCATTTTGTACCAACTTGAGCTTCCAGATCACCAACAGAGGAAGGCCAATGTAGAGGGTGTTACAGTAGTCCAGTCTTGAGATGACTGTGGCCTGGATCACCGTAGCTAGGTCGTCCCTGGACAGGGAGGGGGCCAGCCGTCTAGCCTGCCACAGATGAAAAAAGGCGGTTCTGCTAACGGCGGAGACCTGGGCCTCCATCGTCAGCAGAGGGTCCAAAAGGACTCCCAGACGCTTGACCAATGATGACGGGCGTAGTGCCTTGCCATCCAGGGTGGGCAGATGGATGTCCCCACTGCCCGGTCGACCCAGCCATAGGATCTCCATCTTTGCTGGATTCACCCTCAACCTGCTGGCACGCAGCCATCCAGTCAAGGCCTCAAGGCACTGATGGAAACAATCGGGTACAGAGTTTTAATGGTGCCATAAGGAAATACCAGAAATTTATTTTATTTTATTTTATTTATTTACGACATTTATATGCCGCCCTTCTCACACCGAAGGGGACTCAGTGCGGCTTACAAGGTATATATACATACAATATATTATTAGCATAGTACAATATCAGTTTTAAATATTGCTATAGTGTACTATATCAATTATACTGTAATATTATTAGTAATATTACATCTATATAAATAAAAATGTAATGTTCGTTTGTGCTATTCACAGAACACAAAAACCTCTGGATGAATTGGCACCAAATTTGGACACAATACACCTAACAACCCAATGTATGTCCTTTACTCAAAAAAACTGATTTTGTCATTTGGGAGTTGAAGTTGCTGGGATTTATAGTTCGCCTACAATCAAAGAGCATTCTGGTTCCACCAATGATGGAATTGAACCAATCTTGGCACACAGAACTCTAATGACAAACAGAGAATACTCAAAGAGTTTGGTGGACTTTGACCTTGAATTTTGGAGTTGTAGTTCACCTACATCCAGAGAGCATTGTGGACTCAAACAATGATAGATCTAGGCCAAACTCTACACAAATACTCAATATGCCCAAATGTGAACACTGGTGGAGTTTGGGGAAAATAGAACCTTGACATTTGGGAGTTGTAGTTGCTGGGATATGTAGTTCACCTACAATCACAGAGCATTCTGAAGCCCACCAACGATAGAATTGGGCCAAACCTCCCACACTGAACCCCCATGACCACCAGAGTGGGCCACAGCAACGCGTGGCAGGGGACGGCTAGTGTAATATAAATATATAATTATAATATATTATTAGTAGTAGTATTATATTGCATTACATTATAATATTATAAATATTATATGTATATACAACATATATGATATTATATTATATTATTAGAATAGCAAAAGAGACAAGGTGCAACTGTCCCCTGCCCGCACCTCTACACTCAGAAAATGCCGGCCATTCAATCAAAAGGAGGTAGTCTGTGAACAGGGCTCTTCGGCATGGAGGAAGGAGCAACAGCACCACTCGTGGCCGGAATTGAGCACAACCTCCAAGACGCCGCAGATGGGAAAAACCTATATACCTCTGTCCGTGTACTGTGTCTGTCCTGTCAGTGTATAATGGCATTGAATGTTTGCTGTATATGTGTTCCGTGATCCGCCCTTAGTCCCCTTAGGAGTTTTTTTTTGTTGTGTCAGGACCAACTTGAGAAACTGCAAGTCGCTTCTGGTGTGAGAGAATTGGCCGTCTGCAAGGACGTTGCCCAGGGGACGCCCAGATGATTTGATGTTTTTATCATCCTTGTGGGAGGCTTCTCTCGTGTCCCCGTATAAGGAGCTGGAGCGTGAGAAGCGGAATATAAATACTGTAAATAAATAAATATCATAGAGTAGCATTGGAGGACCTAGAGATTTCTAGAGAGGCATCATTTCTAGGAATTTGCTAGCTTTTCTAGCACACTTATGGTAGCTTCCAAGGGAAGCTTAAGATAGAATTACCTAGAGGACCTGGCAAACTTGGGCTTGGAAAGTGAAATCATAGAGATGGATTATACAGTCAAAGAGGTCTTACTGTACTAGACAGATAGATGGATGGATGGATAGATAGGGCCTTTGCTGGAGATAATGATGATCAAGTAACCAATAAGGAAATTAGCAGATATCTTCAAACCGAGCGGAGTTCAGAATCTGCTTCTGTCATGTTACACCTCTTAGCGGATGCTCATTCTGAGATGTGAAAGTGTTTACTTGGCATGAATGAATATTTCTGCAAAATGTAGGCCAGAGTGCCGCAAGCGACAGGCGATGCCACAGGGTAGGTACTTTACATTCATATTCAACTGCTTTTCCTTTTCGACAGTCCTTGTTTGCTTCCTTATGTAATCATTCTAATATGATAAATATGTATAATTCCCAAGAGGCCTTTCACTGGAGAGAGCCAAGCGTGGCAGAGGTGAGTGGGCACAAGAAGAGATAGATAGAGAAAAGGTTGATGCCATAAGTTAGGCATGCGCCTGTGTTTTATGCCCAGTGAATCGCTGCCCTATCGGGGTCTGGCACTTGGAATTAAACAAAAAAAAAATCATAGATTAGGAAGGGATGTTGGAGATCAAAGGGGCCGGGCTTTAGCACAGCGGGTTAAATTGCCAGCTGCAGAAAATATTGTCAATCAAAAGATCAAAACCGTATTGGGGTGAGCACTCAACCATCAGTCCAGCTTCTGCTTACCTAGCAGTTCGAAAACAGTAATGTGAATAGATAAATAGGTACTGCTTTATCAAGGAGGTAATAAATGGTATCCAAGTGGACATGCCGGTAATTAAATCGGGAGAGCATCTAAAGACAGCAAAGCTCCTCAGCATGGAAGATGGAGCAACAGCACGTGGCTGGAGTCAAGCACAGACTCCAGATGCAGAAGATGGAAAAAGATGGGAAGCCTTTACCTGGATTGTGGAGATCTTGGAGTCCTCGTGGACAACAAGTTAAGCATGAGCCAACAATGTGATGTGGCGGCAAAAAAAGCCAATGGGATTTTGGCCTGCATCAATAGGAGCATAGTGTCTAGATCTAGTGAAGTAATGCTATCCCTCTATTCTGCTTTGGTTAGACCACACCTGGAATATTGTGTCCAATTCTGGGCACAATTGAAGAGAGATATTGACAAGCTGGAATGTGTCCAGAGGAGGGCAACTAAAGTGATCAAGGGTCTGGAGAACAAGCCCTATGAGGAGCAGCTTCAGGAGCTGGGCATGTTTAGCCTGAAGAAGAGAAGGCTAAGAGGAGATATGATAGCCATGTATAAATGTGAGAGGAAGCCACAGGGAGGAGGAGGGAGCAAGCTTGTTTTCTGCTTCCCTGGAGACGAGGACGCGGAACAATGGCTTCAAACTACAAGAGAGGAGATTCCATCTGAACATGAGGAAGAACTTCCTGACTGTGAGAGCCGTTCAGCAGTGGAACTCTCTGCCCCGGAGTGTGGTGGAGGCTCCTTCTTTGGAAGCTTTTAAACAGAAGCTGGATGGCCATCTGTCGGGGGTGATTTGAATGCAACATTCCTGCTTCTTGGCAGAATGGGGTTGGACTGGATGGCCCATGAGGTCTCTTCCAACTCTTTGATTCTATGATTCTATGATGCCATCTAAAGACAGCAAAACTCCTCAGCATGGAAGATGGAGCCACAGCACGTGGTTGGAGTCGAGCACAGCCTCCTGATGCAGAAGATGGAAAAAGATGGGAAGCCTTTACCAGGATTGTGGCACAGCTGGCTGAGTGTCAGCTGCATTAAGATCACTACTGACTGAAAGGTCATGAGTTTGAAGCCAACCCAGGTCGGAGTGAGCGTCTGACCAATTTGTGTAGCTTGCTGTCGACCTTTGCAGCTCAAAAGACAGTTGCATCTGTCAAGTAGGAAATGTAGGTATGCGGGAGGCTAATTTAACTAATTTACGATGCCATAAAAATCGCCAGCAAGTATGCAAAGAATGAGGAAGTACTATGCCAGTGTAATGGATGGTGAAGCAACAGCTCCCCTTGTGGCCAGAATGCACTCATAAAAAAAGCTCTGTATGTCTGTCTATAGATGTGTCTATGGCATTGAATGTTTGCCATGTATATGTACATTGAAGGGCGGAATATAAATACTGTAAATAAATACTGTAAATAAATAAATAATAAACAACTTTGTTTGCGTGCTGCCTGTCTGTTAATTGTATACCGGCATTGAATGTTTGCCGTACCCACAGGGAGATAGGGCGGAATAGGAATAAAGTGTATTATTATATTATTCAGTTCATTCTGTTACAGCTCCCACCCACAATGACCATTAGGACATGGAGAAATGTCCAAGGGTGTGTTCACACACTGTACTTATAGCAGTTTGATGCTGCTGTATTAAAAATGGCATAGGGCAGCAGCAGAGGCGGCAGCACATAATCGACCAACAATCAAAACTGCCAAGGTTAAACCTGCAAATGTGGAAGGTTGGCTATACATCTTAGCAGCTAATTAAAAGTTGTTGCTTTTTAAAGGACTCACTGGTTAATCAATTGAATGTAGCTTTAAAAAAACCCAGATGAAGTAAGTATTTTTTTATTGTGCAATGAAAACTTGATAATTATGGAAGGGTTCCTAGAAATAGCTGATTGCTTTTGCTTCTTTAGCTTTGGCAGGAAGTTTGCTATTTTAATTGTTTCCTTTTATTTCTAATACTTGCTGCAGGATATATATATATGTATATGTATATGTATATATATATATATATATATATATATATATATATATATATATATGTATATAAATGTAATGTTCGTTTGTGGGATTAACAGAACTCAAAAACCACTGGACGAATTGACACCAAATTTGGACACAAGACACCTAACAACCCGATGTCTGTCCTTCACTCAAAAAAATTGATTTTGTCATTTGGGAGTTGTAGTTGCTGGGATTTATAGTTCACCTACCATCAAAGAGCATTCTGAACCCCACCAACGATGGAATTGAACCAAACTTGGCACACAGTTCTCCCATGACCAACGGAAAATACTGGAAGGGTTTGGTGGGCAGTGTCCTTTGGTTTTGGAGTTGTAGTTCACCTACATCCAGAGATCACTGTGGACTCAAACAGTGATGGATCTGGACCAAACTCTACACGAATACTCAATATATCGAGATGTGAACACTGGTGCAGTTTGGAGAAAATAGAATCTTGACATTTAGGAGTTGTAGTTGCTGGGATTTATAGTTCACCTACAATCACAGAGCATTCTGAACCCCACCAACGATACAATTGGGTCAAACCTCCCACACAGAACCCTTATGTGGGCCACAGCAACGCGTGGCAGGGGACGGCTAATATATATCTGATTTTTCAGATGCTTTTAAAATTACCCAGTTTTTCTCTCTTTCCCCCACTTTCCTCCCTTGCCCTCAGCCAGGGGCGGCTCGTCTATTACGCGAAGTAAGCGGACGCAGAACACTTTTTTTTGCCAGGGGCGCAGAGGCGCCTCTGTAAATGCCCCTCGACCGCCACTTGAGGAGCGCCCCCTCAGCTCACAACAGCCCTAGCAGTCCGGGGGGAGCCTCGGCTTTCTTGCCTCGCTGCTGGGTGATCCTCTTCCCAAAAAGGCCAGGCCCTTGAGCCTCGCCTAGCCCCTCTCGTTCCTGCTCCACCCGGCCACCGGGTGCGCGAGCAGAGTCGGCGCTCAATCGTTCTCCGCGTTCGATCCCTTCCCCATGACCGGCTCCCTTTCCCGATCCCCCCGTGCTCCACCCGCCTCCTCTCCTCTCCCCAATCCGCGGGTGGGCCAAGGGGCGGAGCCGCCACGTCTGGCCCGCTTCGGGTCCGAAGGCATGTCTTAAAACCCCAGCGTGCACACCAAAAGTCGCTTCTTCTCCTGACTTTCTCTTCAGCCATTGGGACCAAGAGAGAGAGAGAGAGAGAGAGAGCCCCTCCGGCTGGAGGTATTTCCCACCTCCGCTCCCTCCTTTGTTTTTGTGCCTACCTTCAGGAAAGGTGGGCATCTCCACCTCTCTCTCTCTCTCTCTCTCTCTCTCTCTCTCTTGGTCCCAATGGCTGAGGAGAAAGTAAGGCGAAGAGGTGACTTTTGGTGCACACGCCGGGATCTTCAGGCACGCCTCTAGACCCAAAGCGGGCCAGGCAAGGAAGCAAGTGTGGCAAGTGTAGTTACTGGGATGATATAGTTCACCTACAATCAAAGAGCATTCTGAACTCCACTAATGATGGCATTGAACCAAATATGGCACACAGAACTCCCACGACAAACAGAAAATATATATCAATGATTGGTTGAGGGGAGGGGGGGCACGCCAAAATACTGTTTGCTTACCTTTGAAAATTACCTAGGGCTGCCTCTGCCCTCAACCTATTGCGATTGCTGCAAACAGAGTTCAGAACTAATTTGGACTCGGTTAACTGAGCAGGGGTCACAGGAGAAGATGGGAGGAAATCTTGACCTTCCATGTAGGCCCGAGTAAAGTACTGCAGCCTCTTTTATCTTGCTCCTTCTCTGGGAAATGGAGAACCCAGAAACTAAATGGTTAAACATCTGAAGTTTGTCCCCTTTCTAGTCTAAATTGATTGCCATTAAAGAAAATATGCTTAAAACAAAACACAAATGGTGCCCCACACTGATACAGATGGGAAAGACATCGAAAGATTCGCCTCCAGCAGCTAGAGAGGATGCAAAGACAAGGGGACCTCTTTACTCATGTGGCTGGAGGACCCATTAATACATAAGCACTGGTCCATGATTGTAGGCACAATTTCCCAAATCACTAGACAAAAATATAATAAATTTCTGCCCAGCCTGACTCTTGCTTTCAATAATTTTTAGCTGAAAAACAACAATATTGAAGTTATCACATTTTTAATCACTGTTGCTATAATGGAAATAGCCAGACACTGGAAAACAGGAGACCTCACTTTAGAAAATGGATGCCAAAAAGCTTTGGGAAATATGGTTAATGGAAAAGCTCGCTGATAATGTCAGAAGGTTGAATGGACAAGAAGGTTGACTGGTGTTCAGTGACAAATGGCTTCCTCTCATCAAATATGCCAATAACAGCGCACAACAAATAAAAACCTATACAGTAACATTCATAACCATATCGGAAGAAACCGCAACCACAACAGTCTCAATATTTTGATGCATTTTTCTTGAAACAGTCAATGTTTTCAAAGGAAACCCCTCTATTCCACCTTGGTTAGACCACACCTGGAATATTGTGTCCAATTCAGGGCACCACAACTGAAGAGAGATATTGACAAGCTGGAATGTGTCCAGAGGAGGGCTCGTTTGGTGGGGACGAGAGACAGGGCCTTCTCTGTGGTTGCCCCCCGACTTTGGAACACCCTCCCCAAAGACATTAGACTAGCACCCACGTTGGCAGTCTTTAGGAAGAACTTGAAGATCTGGCTATTCCGATGTGCCTTTCCAGAATAGGATAACCTCCAGCACTACGTCCCAGAAGCACTTTATTAGAGTTTAAGACTCTCTGCACATTGCACTTGCCCAGAATCCCAACATATCACCTCTCACACCCAACACTTTTTAACCGTACCCTTCATTGGCCCTGGTTTTATTGCATAATAGTGTAATGTTTTGTTTTTGTTATTGCTTATGTTTTTAATTTGATTTGCATTGTATTGTTATTGTCTGTTGTTGTTGTGTTGAGGCCTTGGTCTTTGTAAGCCGCATCGAGTCCTTCGGGAGATGCTAGCGGGGTACAAATAAAGTTTAATAATAATAATCATAATCATAAAATGATCAAGGGTCTGGAGAATAAGCCCTATGAAGAGCGGCTTAAAGAGCTGGGCATGTTTAGCCTGAAGAAGAGAAGGCTGAGAGGAGATCTCATAGCCATGTATAAATATGTGAGAGGAAGCCACAGGGAGGAGGGAGCAAGCTTGTTTTCTGCTTCCTTGGAGACTAGGACGGGGAAACAATGGCTTCAAACTATAAGAAAGGAGATTCCATCTGAACATGAGGAAGACTTCCTAACTGTGAGAGCCATTCAGCAGTGGAACTCTCTGCCCCGGAGTGTGGTGGAGACTCCTTCTTTGGAGGCTTTTAAACAGAAACTGGATGGCCATCTGTCAGGGGTGCTTTGAATGCAATATTCCTGCTTCTTGACAGGGGGTTGGACTGGATGGCCCATGAGGTCTCTTCCAACTCTTTGATTCTATGATTCTAGGAGGGCGACTCAAATGATCAGGGGTCTGGAGAACAAGCCCTATGATGAGCGGCTTAAAGAGCTGAGCATGTTTAGGGAGGAGGGAGCAAGCTTGTTTTCTGCTTCCTTGGAGACTAGGACACGGAACAATGGCTTCAAACTACAAGAGAGCAGATTCCATCTGAACATGAGGAAGAACTTCCTGACTGTGAGAGCCGTTCAGCAGTGGAACTCTCTGCCCGGGAGTGTGGAGGAGGCTCCTTCTTTGGAAGCTTTTAAACAGAGGCTGGATGGCCATCTGTCAGGGGTGATTTGAACGCAATATTCTTTCTTCTTGCCCGGGGGTTGGACTGGATGGCCCATGAGGTCTCTTCCAACTCTTTGATTCTATGATTCTATGATTCTAACAGCGGTGCTCTTTGCTATGGTGGAATAGCTTTTTAGTCAAGGTTTATGTTTTGCTCTCTCATTTGAATGAAGATGAAGAAGCCTTATTCTATGCTACTTACAAGGGCTATGTAAGTTTGTTGCACTGGGTTGTTGTAGGTTTTTTTTCCGGGCTATATGGCCATGTCCTAGAGGCATTCTCTCCTGACGTTTCGCCTGCATCTATGGTAAGCATCCTCAGAGGTAGTGGGGTGCACTGTTTGATTTTGTATGCAACATTGCAAGTTTATGCCTCTGCTGATAAAAGTAAAGTTTTTACTCTTTTCCTCTTGCCTGCGTGTCTTTTGCATGGGACTTGGCTAAAATCCGCTTTTGTGCAAGTTGAGGTGAGCTCCTGGCTGTCAACCCTAGCTTCTGCCTACCTAGCAATTCAAAAGCATGTAATGTCAGTAGGTCAATAGGAACTGCCTTGGTGGGGAGGTAAAAGGGCGGCTCATGCAGGCAGGCTGGTCACTATTGGAGAAAGTCTATGGACAAAAGGCTCCTTGACTTAGAAAAATAGAACAAGAGCACCTCCACATGGCCAGAGTTGAGCATCGCCTCCAGACGCCAGAGATGGAAAGGGGACAGTCATTACCTCTGTCTTTGTATTGTATGTCATTGTTCACAGTGTAAAAAGGCACTTAATGTTTGCCTTATATATGTATAATCTGCTCTGAGCCCCTCTGGTGGGATTTTATTTTTTATTTCTCGTGTCAGGGCAACCAGTCAGTTATATTACATTTCTAACAGAACAAAGCAAACAAACAGACAAAATACAAAATGTGTGAGTTTGGTAGTTGATTAAATGTCCTTTGACTAGTATCTGGCCACTCGGAGCGCTTCTGGTGTTGCTGCAAGAAGGTTCTCCATTGTGCATGTGGCAGGGCTCAGGTTGCATTGCAGCAGGTGGTCAGTGGTTTGCTCTTCTCCGCACTCGCATGTCGAGGATTCCACTTTGTAGCCCCATTTCTGAAGGTTGGCTCTGCATCTTGTGGTGCCAGAGCGCAGTCTGTTCAGCGCCTTCCAAGTCACCCAGTCCTCTGTGTGCCCAGGGGGGAGTTTCTCATTTGGTATCAGCCATTGGTTGAGGTTCTGGGTTTAAGCCTGCCACTTTTGGACTCTCGCTTGCTGAGGTGTTCCAGCGAGTGTCTCTGTAGATCTTAGAAAACTATGTCTGGATTTAAGTCGTTTACGTGCTGGCTGATATCCAAACAGGAGATGAGCTGGAGATGTCTCTGCCTTGGTCCTTTCACTATTGGCTGCTACTTCCCGGCGGATGTCAGGTGGTGCGATACCGGCTAGACATTGTAATTTCTCCAGTGGTGTAGGGCGCAGACACCCCGTGTTAATACGGCATGTCTCATTAAGAGCCACCTCCACTGTTTTAGTGAGATGTGTTCCACACTGGGCATGCATACTCAGCAGCAGAGTAGCACAGCGCAAGGGCAGATGTCTTCACTGTATCTGGTTGTGATCCCCAGGTTGTGCCAGTCAGCTTTCGTATGATATTGTTTCTAGCACCCACTTTTTGCTTGATGTTCAGGCAGTGCTTCTTGTAGGTAAGAGCACGGTCCAGAGTGACTCCCAGGTATTTGGGTGTGCTGCAATGCTCCAGTGGGATTCCTTCCCAGGTGATCTTCAGAGCTCGGGATGCTTCTCTGTTCTTGAGATGAAAGGCACATGTCTGTGTTTTAGATGGGTTGGGGATCAGCTGGTTTTCCCTGTAATAGGCAGTAAGAGCACCTAGAGCTTAAGAGAGCTTCTGTTCAACCATCTCAAAGCTCCCTGCTTGAGCAGTAATGGCACGATCATCAGCATAGATGAAACTCTCTGTCCCGTCTGGCAATGGCTGGTCATTTGTGTAGATGTTGAACATGGATGGAGCAAGCACGCTCCCCTGAGGCAGGGGAGATGAGAGAAGCCTCCTCGCAGGATTGCAAGACATCCGGGCGTCCCCTGGGCAACGTCTTCATAGACGGCTGATTCTCTCAATCCAGAAGCAACCAGCATGCAAGCAAGCAAGCTCTGGGGAGATAAAGCGGAATATAAATAAAGTGTATTATTATTATTATTATTATTATTATTATTATTATTTATTGTGGGCCCATGATGCTCCAGATTCAGTTCAGTTCTTGGCAGGGGGTTGGACTGGATGGCCCATGAGGTCTCTTCCAACTCTTTGATTCTATTGGCCTGCATCAATAGGAGCATAGTGTCTAGATCTAAGGAAGTAATGCTACCCCCCTATTCTGCTTTGGTTAGACCACATCTGGAATATTGTGTCCAATTCTGGGCACCACAATTCAAGAGAGATATTGACAAGCTGGAATGTGTCCAGAGGAGGGCGACTAAAATGGTCAAGGGTCTGGAGAACAAGCCCTATGAGGAGCGGCTTAGGGAACTGGGCATGTTTAGCCTGAAGAAGAGAAGGCTGAGAGGAGATATGATAGCCATGTATAAATATGTGAGAGGAAGCCACAGGGAGGAGGGAGCAAGCTTGTTTTCTGCTTCCTTGGAGACTAGGTCACAGAACAATGGCTTCAAACTACAAGAGAGGAGATTCCATTTGAACATTAGGAAGAACTTCCTGACTGTGAGAGCCGTTCAGCAGTGGAACTCTCTGCCTCGGAGTGTGGTGGAGGCTCCTTCTTTGGAAGCTTTTAAGCAGAGGCTGGATGGCCATTTGTCAGGGGTGATTTGAATGCAATATTCCTGCTTCTTGGCAGAATGGGGTTGGACTGGATGGCCCATGAGGTCTCTTCCAACTCTTTGATTCTATGATTCTGCCTTCTGCTTCTGTTCTAGTGCCTTTTTAATTTAGCTCTTCTGCCAAAATCTATTTTAGTTTTGAACCCAATGGGGTGGGTGCTTCAGACCCCATTGTCCCCACAGCGGGGATTCCAAAGTCCTGTCCTAGATCATCCCAAGAAAAAAATGACTTTTCCCTTAAATGGTGCCTCCTCTCTTTTAAGGATGCTTTAGGACTGCAGCCACACACTCTTCTCTCTTTAAATTCCTTTAATGAATGATTGATAAGTTTGCAAGATATGTCCCCAAATTTATAATATCTGGCGTTGTCCAAAATATTTGCCTAGGAGACTTGGGCAAATAGGTATAATCGCTAAGCAGGAGCAGAAAAGAATTCAGAAACATCCTTCCTTGACCTTGAAATGGCATTACGCTGAAGGTAATACAAATGCCGAGTCTCTCTCTCCCTTGCTCGATTCCACTGCTCATTTGAAGCTGATTGTCCCTTTCTTGGCAAGTATTTTTGTATTATTTTATTTTGCAGGAAAGGGACGGTGGTGAATAAAATTAATTTTTAAAGGAAAGACAAAATAGGGAGGGGGGGTTCTGATTAAAGCGCAGAGAGTCCCTTTCAAGTTTCCTTCATTTGCGGAATCACCTGCGAGCAAAATTGTGCCTGTGGAGAATAAAGGGTGAGCCCCGCGGAGTGGCATATGGGATCAGGTCTTTTGGGAGACATTTAAACACTTGTGATCCACCACTAACCACTTCAACCAATATGGTCATGTTCAAAATGGGAACTAGGGAGAGCGGTCGATCGGCAAAATGCAATTTCTAGGGAGCGCTTCCTTTTATGTCCCAGGGCTGGATGATGGACAGAACGGGGCATCTCGTGCTTCTATCCATCTAGGAAACCAAGGCATTTCTTCAAACTGTATTTCCCTATAGAGGGAGAGGCTATATTTCCCTATAGAGAAATATACATATCTTGAAGATGCTCTTGTAGCCAAGCTTTTTTCTCCTATAGCCAGGACCAGGCATGTAGCATGTAGCTTCAGCCCCCCCCCCCCCCCGAAATTCTCATTGTGGTCCGCGAGAAGGCCTTACTGGTACATTATTTAAACCGTTATGTTTATTCATATCATGATCTGATCACCATACTCAATATATCCCATATGCATGGGGGTATTGGGGTAACGATACAAAAGGTTTGCTAGGCTAGACCCTCTTTCACTCAGAATCAGCCCCCACCCCAACCAAACTCAGTCCCGCCCTCCCCCCCCCCCCCCAAAAAAAATCTTGGCTACGGGCCTGGCCAGAACAGATTTGAGATAAATGCCCATCTATGCAAGTGAGCTATAATTTTTGTATATACAAACATCTGACTTAGAAACAACTCAAAGTCTATATAAATAAAAATGTAATGTTCTAGGTTCTTGTGGGTTTTTTCAGGCTATAGGGCCATGTTCTAGAGGCATTTCTCCTGATGTTTCACCTGCATCTATGGCAAGCATCCTCAGAGGTAGTGAGGTCTCATGTGGACATTTCAGTAAGCCTTTCCCTCTTCTGGAGAAGGAGGAACAATCCTCACGACTCTCCCTCTGGAGTTCCTCACAAGAGAGACCGTAAAAAGCCTCCAGAAGAAGGAAAGGCTTACTGAAATGTCCACATGAGACCTCACTACCTCTGAGGATGCTTGCCATAGATGCAGGCAAAACGTCAGGAGAAATGCCTCTAGAACATGGCCCTATAGCCCGAAAAAACCCACAAGAACCTAGTGATTCCAGCCATGAAAGCCTTCGACAATGTAATGTTCGTTTGTGGGATTAACAGAACTCAAAAACCACTGGACGTATTGACACCAAATTTGGACACCTAACAACCCAATGTATGTCCTTCACTCAAAAAAATTGATTTTGTCATTTGGGAGTTGTAGTTGCTAGTTGTTCACCTACAATCAAATAACATTCTGAACCCCACCAACGATGGAATTGAACCAAACTTGGCAAACAGTTCTCCCAAGACCAACAGAAAATACTGGAAGGGTTTGGTGGGCAGTGTCCTTTGGTTTTGGAGTTGTAGTTCACCTACATCCATGTAGTTCAACCTACATGCCGTGATCCCTTAATACAGTTCCTCATGTTGTGGTGACACCCAACCATAACATTATTTTTTTGCTCCTTTATAACTGTAATTTTGCTACTATTATGAATTGTCGTGTAAATATCTGATATTCAGGATGTATCTTCATTCACTGGACCACATTTGGCATAAATACCTGATACGCCCAAATTTGAATATTGGTGGGGTTGAGGGAGGATTGATTTTGTCATTTGGGAGTTGTAGTTGCTGGGATTTATAGTTCACCTACAATTAAAGAGTATTCCGAACTCCACCAAAAGCACACAGAACTCCCATGACCAACAGAAAATACTGGAAGGGTTTGGTGGGCTTTGACCTTGAGTTTTGGAGTTGTAGTTCACCTTCATCCAGAGAGCACTGTGGACTCAAACAATGATGGATCTGGACCAAACTCTACAAGAATATTCAATATGCCCAAATGTGAACACTGGTGGAGTTTGGGGGAAACAGAATCTTGACATTTGGGAGTTGTAGTTGCTGGGATTTATATTTCACCTATAATCACAGAGCATTCTGAACCCCACCAACGACAGAATTGGGCCAAACCTCCCGTGTGGGTCACAGCAACACATGGCAGGGGACGGCTAGTTAAGAATAAGAATACAGAATGGGAGACGCGTGGCTCGAGATCAGTACTTGTGGAAAAGATCTTGGAGTCCTCATGGACAACAAATTAAACATTGCTGTGGCCCAGTCTGTGTATACGTGTTTTGTGTGTGTATATATTTGTATATATGTGTGTTTGCATATATATATTATGTAGTTTTGCACATGCGTTGTAATGTGGTTTTTGGCTTTTTAAGTCTTATCTGCTGTGTTTTTCAATGTTTTTATGAGTGATGGTCACTTGTTCGCCTGATAGGTGTATTATGTCTAAATTTGGTGTCAATTCTTCAAGTGGTTTTTGAGTTCCGTTAATCCCACAAACGGACATTACATTTTTATTTATATAGATTTATATCCCACGCTCTGTTTGAAGATCTTTAGGTTCCACGTGTTAAAACCAACCTAATGGAAGGAAACACCATTAAAGCAATGTCATTTTAAAAAGTTATAAACAAGTTAAGCAGTCGAAGAAGTTGAAATATTTTATCACAAACTCGCCTATGCAACTGCGCCTCATGTTCTCCTGTGAGGTTTATATTCTGCCCTTCTCACCTCAAAGAGGAGTCAGAGCAGATCACAGAACTCAAATAGGGAAAACATTCAATGCTGTTATACACTGACAAGACAGACAACTGTACATAGATGGAAGTATATATAGGCTTTCACAGGTGTTGGAGGAAAATTCCGAGTGTGCCTTGGACCACAAGAAGATCCAACCAGTCCATACTTCAGGAAATAAAGCCTGACTGCTCACTGGAGGGAGGGATATTAGAGGCAAAGATGAAGTCCTTTGGCCACATCATGAGAAGACAGGAAAGCTTAGAGACGACAACTAATGTTGGGGGAAATGGAAGGAAAAAGGAAGAGGGGCCGACCAAGGGCAAGGTGGATGGATGGTATCTTTGAAGTGACTGGCTTGACTCTGAAGGAGCTGGGGGTGGCCACAGCTGACAGGGAGCTCTGGCCTGGGATGGTCCAGGAGGTCACGAAGAGTCGGAAGCTACTAAACAAATAAACAACAACAATAGGCTTTCCCATCTTCAACATCTTGTGAGTTTTTCAGGCTGTATGGCCATGTTCCAGAAGCATTCTCTCCTGACGTTTCACCAAAATACATGGCAGGCATCCTCAGATATATGAACCCTACTTGCCTAGTTTCCAACCTCAGGGGATGCTTGTCATAGATGTGGGCGAAACGTCAGGAGAGAATGCGTCTGGAAACATAGCCGGACAGCCCGGAAAACTCATAGCAACCCATTGCATTATTATTCTCAAACATTGAATTATTATTCTCAAACATTTCACTATGAGTTGCAGTAACCATGTTCAGGAAGCATTCTCTCCTGATGTTTCGCCCACATCTATGGCAGGCACCCTCAGAGGTTGAGGGATCTCTTGGAGGTTTTTATTATTATTATTATTATTATTATTATTATTATTATTATTACTATCTTTATTTGTACCCCGCTAGCATTTCCCGAAGGACTCGATGCGGCTTACAAAGGCCAAGGCATCAAAACACAACATAGCAATACAAAACCTAAAGCAAATTAAAAACAATTAAAGCAATATTAAACAACGAGCAATAAACAATACACCAAGACACAATAAAACTGGGCTGGGCCAGAGTAATGGGCACAGGATTAAAAGTGCTGATGTGACAGGTGATATGTAAGGATTATAGGGTAAGTGCAGTGTGCAGTGTGCGGAAATCTTAGTTCTAATAAAGTGCTTCTGGGACTTGTTATTGGAGTTTTCCTATTCTGGGAAGTCACATTGTAACAGCCAGGTCTTCAAGTTCTTTCTAAAGACTGCCAATGTAGGGGCCTGTCTAAGATCTTTGGGGAGGGTGTTCCAGAGTTGGGGGGCCACCACAGAAAAGGCCCTGTCTCGTGTCCCCACCAAGTGCGCTTGCAACGCAGGTGGGATCACGAGCAGGGCCTCTCCAGATGAACGAAGTGATCGCGTGGGTTCGTAGACGGAGATGCGGTCACGCAGGTAGGATGGTCCCAAACCGTTCAGGGCTTTGTAGGTAAGTACCTGCACCTTAAATTGGGCTCAGTAGATAAATGGCAGCCAGTGGAGCTCCTTGAACAGGAGGGTTGACCTCTCTCTGTAAGGAGCGCCAGTTAACATCCTGGCTGCTGCACGTTGGACCAGTTGGAATTTCTGAGCTGTTTTCAAGGGCAGCCCCACGTAGAGCGCATTACAGTAATCCACCCTAGAGGCAGGGGCGGCTCATCCATTACGCGAAGTAAGCGGTCGCAGAACACTTTTTTTGCCAGGGGCGCAGAGGCGCCTCTGTAAATGCCCCTCGACCGCCACTTGAGGAGCGCCCCCTCAGCTCACAACAGCCCTAGCAATCCGGGGGGGAGCCTCGGCTTTCTTGCCTCGCTGCCGGGTGATCCTCTTCCAAAAGGAGCCGGGCCCTTGAGCCTTGCCTAGCCCCTCTCGTTCCTGCTCCACCTGGCCACCGGGTGCGCGAGCAGAGCCGGCGCTCAATCGTTCTCTGCGTTCGATCCTTTCCCCATGACTGGCTCCCTTTCCCAATCCTCCGGCGCTCTCCTCTTCCCAATCCGCAGGTGGGCCAAGGGGCGGAGCCGCCGCGCCTGACCCACTTTGGGTCTGGAGACGTGCCTGAAGACCCCAGCGTGCGCACCAAAAGTTGCCTCTTCTCCTGACTTTCTCTTCAGCCATTGGGACTGAGAGAGAGAGAGAGAGAGAGACCCTCCGGCTGGAGGTATCTCCCACCTCCGCTCCCTCCTTTGTTTTTGCGCCTACCTTCAGGAAAGGTGGGCATCTCCACCTCTCTCTCTCTCTCTCTCTCTCTCTTGGTCCCAATGGCTGAGGAGAAAGTCAGGAGAAGAGGTGACTTTTGGTCACAGGCGGCCCTAGGTAATTTTCAACGGTAAGCAAACAGTATTTTGGAGCCCCCCTCCCCAATCAATCACTGATATATATTTTCTGTTTGTCGTGGGAGTTCTGTGTGCCATATTTGGTTCAATTCCATCATTGGTGGAGTTCGGAATGCTCTTTGATTGTAGGTGAACTATACATTCCAGTAACTACAACTCGCATATGTCAAGGTCTATTTCCCCCCAAGAGCGCCTCAAGAGCGCCCCTGGGCAAAATCAACTATACTGCAAATGCTTACTTTGCGTAATGGGTTGAGCCGCCCCTGCTTTTGGTGCACACACCGGGGTCTTCAGGCACGCCTCCGGACACAAAGTGCGCCAGGCAAGGGAGCAAGTGCGGCAAGTGTCGTTACTGGGATGTATAGTTCACCTACAATCAGAGAGCATTCTGAACTCCACCAATGATGGAATTGAACCAATTATGGCACACCCAACTCCCACTGCGAACAGAAAATATATATCAATGATTGGTTGGGGGGGGGGCGCCAAAATACTGTTTGTTTACCGTTGAAAATTACCTAGGGCCGCCTCTGCCTAGAGGTGACCAAGGCATGGACCACTCCGGCCAGATCAGCCTTCTATCAAGTGTGGTTTATATATCTGAGGGTGCCTGCCATAGGTGTGGGCGAAACGTCAGGAGAGAATGCTTCTGGAAGCATAGCCGGACAGCTCTGAAAACTCACAGCAACCCATTGCATTATTATTCCCAAACTCGTATGTGTGTGTTTTTTTTAATATGTATCCCTTTCCCTTTGATGTGTTTGCAACAATGTCCTCCCAGCCTTGTTTGCTGTGGTTTCAATGTTGCAAAGGGAAGCCATGGCGAGGAAGAAGCTTGGGTCAAGCCAGGCGACAGGACTGAGGCTGGGCTGCTTGGCAAGGGGGAAAAGGGGGCCAGGAGGGTGGGGGGAGAAGGAGGAGGAGGAGGAGGAAGAGTGGGCGGGGCCTGCCCGGGAGTGTGACGTGCCCCGAATGGGCTGCTCTGCGTGGCGGAGCCCCGCCCCACGCGCGTTTCTCAGGCGGGGGGCCGGCGGGGATGGCTGAGCTGAGCTGGGCTGGGGGGGAAGGAAGGAGGGAGGGAGAGAGAGAGGCAAGCAAGCAAGCAAGGAGGGCGCTTGAGCTCCGCTAAGCCGAGCTGATCCCACGTGTGGACGGGTCTGCCTGGCTCCTTCCTTCCTTCCAGATAGGGCAGAGAAAGGGGGTGCGACGCTGATTGAGGAGCAAAGGGGAGAAAGCAGAAGGAAGGAAGAGGAGAGAAGAAAGGAAAGAAAGGGGAGACTCCAGGAGGAGGAAGAGGAGGAAGGTGGGAGAGGGGTTGCTTGCTATTGAGAGAGAGAGTGAGAGAGAAAGAGAGAGAAGAGCTTCTTCCTTTCTCTCTCTCTTTCTTTCTCTCTTTCCTTCTTGGTCACAGAGCCATGGAGGCGGAGGGGAGCCAAGCCATGTCCGGCCCCCCTAACGACTCTCAGCACGACCCTGGGTAAGTAAGTTTGGGGGCGAGGCAGTCCCACTCGTGCCTGCCCTCCACTCCTTCAAGAGGGGCGTGGGGAGACCCCCCTTTGGCCTTTTAGCTACTCACCTGGCTCTTGGAGGGACAGAGAGAAGGAGGGAAGGAGATGATCTGCCTCCTCTCTTTCTCTCTCTGTTTTGATTTCCTTCTCCATCCATCTCTGCTTCCTCTCTCTCTCTCTCTCTCTTCTTTGCCTCCTCCTCTTCCTCCCCACCTTTCCCCAACCCCCCCTTTTGCCCCCCTCCCTCTCCCTCTCTCCTTTTCCTTGTAGCTTTTGCAAGTTACACGTCAAAATGGCCGATCTGACATCTGGGCTTAACTCTGTTCTGTTTTCTCCTTCCAGCAAAATGTTTATTGGCGGCTTGAGTTGGCAAACCTCACCAGGTGAGTCTAAAGAAGGGAGGGGGGCTCTTGTGGGTGTGTGTGTGTGTGTGAATCAGGTGTGAATAATAACATGGGGAGGGGGCGCTGCTATCCTCTCCCACTCCCCTCCCTCCACCATCCCCAGCCTTGCCTCCTTTGATGGGTCTTTGTTGTCATCATCCCAGGTCAGTTTGCCTTGGGGTTCGCCCCCCCTCTTCCTTCTCTCCGTCCCCCCCACCCCGACCCTTGCGCACCCCAAGGCACATGGCAGATCCTTTATGTGCTCCAAATAACAGATCTGCTTCTCCGAGTCCTCTATTCGACCTTACATTTGCCTGTGCGCACTTTTGGGGGGGTTGGCGGCGGCGCACTGGGTGGAAGGGGGAGACGCAAGGAGGGTCTCTCTCTCTCTCTATCGGTCCCCATCACCCCTTCCTTCCTTCCTTCCTTCCTTCCTTCCTTCCGTCCTCTCCTTGCCTTTCAAAGAGACACAAAAACATCATCTCTTTCCCCCCCTTAATACTCATACTCATAATAATAAACTTTATTTATACCCGCCACCGTCTCCCCTAAAGGAGGGTCTCTGTGTCCTCCTCGCCCCTTCTTTCCTCGTCTTTCAAAGAGACACAAAAACACCACTTTTTATTCCCCCCACCAAGCAGACCTTAATACTAATAATACTAATAAACTTATATCCGCCACCGTCTCCCCTAAAGGAGGTTCCCTCTGTCCTCATCGCCCCTTGTCTTTCACACAAAAACACAACTCTTTATTCCCCCCAAAGCAGCCTTTAATAATACTAATAATACTAATACTAATAAACTTTATTTATATCCTCCACCGTCTCCCCTAAAGTAGGGTCTCTCTGTCCTCTTCTCCCCTTCTTTCCTTGTCTTTCAAAGAGACACAAAAACACCACTTTTTATCCCACCCAAGCATCCCTTAATACTAATAATAAACTTTATTTATACCCACCACCGTCTCCCCTAAAGTAGGATCCCTCTGTCCTCATCGCCTCTTGAATTTCACACGAAAACACCACTTTTTATTCCCCCCAGCAGCCCTTAATATTAATATTACTAATACTAATAGACTTTATTTATACCCACCACCATCTCCCCTTCTGTTCTTTCCTTGTCTTTCAAAGAGACACAAAAACACCACTTTTTATTCCCTCCCCCCCAGCAGCCCTTAATAATACTAATATTAATAAACTTTATTTATACCCACCACCATCTCCTCTAAAGGAGGATCCCTCTGTCCTCACCACCGTCTCTCCTAAAGGAGGATCGCCTCTTGTCTTTCACACAAAAACACGACTTTTTATCCCCCCCAAGCAGCCCTTAATACTAATAATCCTAATACTAATAAACTTTATTTATACCCACCACCATCTCCATTTCTGTCCTTTCCTTGTCTTTCAAAGAGACACAAAAACACCACTTTTTATCCCCCCCACCAAGCAGCCCTTAATACTAATAATACTAATCATAAACTTTATTTATACCCACCAGCGTCTCCCCTGAAGGAGGATCCCTCTGTCCTCATCGCCTCTTCTCTTTCACACAAAAACACGACTTTTTATTCCCCCCAAATCAGCTTTTTAATAATAATAATAATAATAGTACTAATAAGCTTTATTTATACCCGCCACCATCTCCCCTAAAAGAGGATCCCTCTGTCCTCATCGCTCCTTGTCTTTCACACAAAACATGACTTTTTATTTCCCCCCAAAGCAGCCTTTAATAATACTAATAATACTAATAGTAAACTTTATTTATACCCGTCACCGTCTCCCCTAAAGGAGGATCCCTCTGTCCTTATCGCCCCTTGCCTTTCAAAAAAACACCAAAACACGACTTTTTATTCCCCCCAAAGCAGTCTTTAATAATAATAATAATAATAAAAAAACTTTATTTAAAAACACGACTTTTTATTTCCCCCCAAAGCAGGCATTAATAATAATAATAATAATAATAATAATAAAACTTTATTTATACCTGCCACCATCTCCCCTAAAGGAGGGTCTCTGAGTCCTCCTCGCCCCTTCTTTCCTTGTCTTTTAAAGAAACACAAAACACCACTTTTTATTCCCCCCCAAAGCAGCCCTTAATACTATTACTACTACTACTACTACTACTAATAATAATAATAATAATAAACTTTATACCTCACCACCATCGCCCATAATAATAAAAATACTACTAATAAACTTTATTTATAGCTCACCACCATCCCCCATAATAATAATAATAATAATTATTATTATTATTATTTATTCCTCACCATCTCCCCTAATAATAATACTAACTTTACTTATACTTCATTACCATATCCAATAATAATAATAACAATCTTTATTTATTCTCTGCCACCATCTCCCCAATAATAATACTAGTAATATTAATAATAATAATCTTTAGTTATACCCGCCACTATCTCCCCTTCTGTCCTTTCCTTGTCTTTCAAAGAGACACAAAAACACCACTTTTTATTTCCCTCCCCCCAAAGCAGTCCTTAATAATAATAATACTATGAATAATAAAAAACTTTATTTATATCCTACCACTATCTCCCCTAACAACAACAACAATTGGCAGGGGGTTGGACTGGATGGCCCATGAGGTCTCTCCCAACTCTATGATTCTATATAATCTTGATTCCCTCCTGACGTTTTCTCCACATCTGTGGCAGGCATCCTCAGAGGTTGAGGGGTCTGTTGGAAACTAAGTAAGCGAGGATTATCTATCTGTGGAATAATGTCCAGGGTGAGGGAAAGAACTCTTGTCTGCTTGAGATATGTGTGAATGTTGCAATTGGCCACTTTGATTAGCATGTAATGGTCCTGCAGCTTCAAGGTCTGGGTGGTTGCTGCCTGGGGGAATCCTTTGGTGGGAGGTGCTATTTATACCCCTCCACCACCTCCCCTAATAATAATAATAATAATAATAATAAACTTTATTTATACCCCACCACCACCTCCCCTAATAATAATATGAATACTTATATTAATAATAAACTTTATTTATACCCCACCACCATCTCCAATAATAATAATAATAATAATAATAATAATTTATACGTCACCACCATCTCCCCAATACTACTACTAATAAACTTTGTTTATATCCTGCCACCATCTCCCCTAATAATAATGATAATAATAATAATCTTCATTCATACCCCACCACCATCTTCCCTAATACTTCTACTACTAATAATAAACTTTATTTGTACCTCCTACCATCTCACCCAATATTAATACTAATAATAATAAACTTTATACCTCCTACCATCTTACCCAATAATAATAATAATACTAATAATAATAAACTTTATTTATACCCCGCCACCATCTCCTCTAATAATAATGATAATAATAATAATAGTAATACACTTTATTTATATCCCACCACCATCTCCCCAGTAGTAGTAATAATAATAATAGTATTTATTTATTTATTTACTTTATTTATATACCGCTTTTCTCAGCCCTCAGGCGACTCAAAGCGGTGAACAACATCGATACAAAACATCACGAGACAAGTATAGGGCAATTAAAAACAATAGTAACATAAATCATTAGTAATAATAATAAACTTTGTTTATACCCCACCACCATCTCCCCGAAGGAACTTGCGGCGGCTCACAGAAGCACTCCAAGTGCCCTTGCTCAGCACACATGATCAAAAATAATATTATCGATCTATTTTTACTTCTTTCGTGCCCCCTTTTTTCTCTTACTCGCTTCTTTCCCTCTTTACAGATAACCTTAGAGATTATTTTAGCAAATTTGGAGACATCCGAGAATGTATGGTCATGCGAGACCCGACCACCAAGCGCTCCAGGTAAACAGTTCCCTTCGTCTTTTTGAATCAAAGTTCATATAGACCAAGCAAGGGCCAACTTTGGCCCTTCAGGTGTTTTGGACATCAACTCCCACAATTCCTAACAGCCAGTAGGCTGTTAGGAATTGTGGGAGTTGAAGTCCAAAACACCTGGAGGGCCAAAGTTGGCCTATGCCTGATATAGACACCCCCCTTCTAGTGTTTATATATTTCTATATTTCATTGAAGGCTGAATTATGCTCAACAGAGTCAACACAAGATATCTTTTGGAGGAGATAGATATAATTATATATTTATACATAAAGTTTGAGACAACTTCTGTTTTTGGAAGTTCCGTGTCTTGTTCATTTCTGTTCTTAGGAACCTTATCTCTTCGTTTCCTCCCCCAAACTTGCTACCGTTGGATTTGCAAGGATTTGGGCTTCTTTCAGCCAATCCTCCTTGTAAATATCCTCCACCAAATAGAGATTTCTGGACGAAACAAAGCAGGGATTGAACGCGGAAGGATAGGAGGGGAAGTCGGGGAAAAAAGGGTTAATTTAAAAAATACGTTCACGGTTTGGTTCCCATCTTTTTGGACCATGTTTAGTCATTGTTTTGATAGCGAAGGTTAAAAAAATAAGCCAGGAGGAAGCTCTGCACCTTCGTATTTTTGCCGCTTCTGACTTTCCGCTTCGAAAACGACCCCAAAACACCATCTCTTGTTCTTTGTCTCCTTTCAGGGGGTTCGGTTTCGTTACCTTTGCGGATCCGGCAAGTGTAGATAAAGTATTAGCTCAACCCCACCACGAATTAGATTCCAAGACGGTAAGTTATATGATGTGGCATTGATGTTTGGGAGTGAGTGCGTTTAATGTCTCCTTTATTTCCTGCAATATTATGACCGTGACAGGCTTATTTAAAGAGACAGTCACCCTCCCCTCCCCTAGCTGGGTCTGCTTAAGATGTACGAGAGGTGGGGGACTCCTTCAATTTTTACTACCATGACGGAACTTGTGCTTTGTGTAACTTTAAAAATAGTTTAATGTTGTTTCCTTAAGTAACCCCTGGGCCATTTAAATATTAAACTCGGTTCAGTGTGCATCTATCTGCCAATTGCTGCTTAAGCCACTTAGCTTGATAAACAATGCTTCAATGCCCCAAGTATGTGTGTTTATACGGGGGGTGGGTCAAAAAGTTTTGCCTCCTGGGTCATAAAAACGTTATGAATGAACCTAGAACAGCAGAAGTCGCCCCAGATCATAGCCTGAACTGCCCTCTACGCAAAACTACTGTTCAACATAGTTGCCATCAATTTGTACACAGGGTTGTTGTAGGTTTTTTGGGCTATGTGGCCATGTTCTGGAAGCATTCTCTTCTGACGTTTCGCCTGCATCTATGGCAAGCATCCTCACCTCTGAGGATGCTTGCCATAGATGCAGGCAAAACGTCAGGGAGAAATAAAGATTGTTGTTGTTGTTGTTGTTAGGGGAGATAGTGGTGGGATATAAATAAAGTTGGGTTGTTGTGGGTTTTTTCGGGTTATAAATAAAGTTTATTATTATTAGTATCACCTCTGAGGATGCTTGCCATAGATGCAGGTGAAACGTTATTATGGTTGGGTTGTTGTAGGTTTTTCCGGGATATATGGCCATGTTCTGGAGGCAATTATTATTGTTGTTGTAGGTTTTTTCGGGCTATAAATAATGTTTATTATTAGTATCACCTCTGAGGATGCTTGCCATAGATGCAGGCGAAACGTCAGGAAGAAATAAAGATTATTATTGTTGTTGTTGGTAGGGGAGAGAGTGGTGGGATATAAATAAAGTTGGGTTGTTGTAGGTTTTTTTGGGCTATAAATAAAGTTTATTATTATTAGTATCACCCCTGAGGATGTTTGCCATAGATGCAGGCGAAATGTCAGGAAGAAATAAAGATTATTGTTGTTGTTGTTGTTGGTATTATTAGTGTCACCTCTGAGGATGCTTGCCATAGATGCAGGCGAAACGTCAGGAAAAAAAATTATCGTTGTTGTTGTTAAGGGAGATAGTGGTGGGATATAAATAAAGTTGGGTTGTTGTAGGTTTTTTCGGGCTATAAATAATGTTTATTATTAGTGTCACCTCTGAGGATGCTTGCCATAGATGCAGGCGAAACGTCAGGAAGAAATAAAGATTATTATTATTGTATTGTCGAAGGCTTTCATGGCCGGAATCACTGGTTTGTTGTAGGTTTTTTCAGGCTGTATGGCCATGGTCTAGAGACATTCTCTTCTGACATTTTGCCTGCATCTATGGCAAGCATCCTCACTACCTACAACAACCCATTATTATTATTGTTGTTGTTGGTAGGGGAGATAGTGGTGGGATATAAATAAAGTTTATTATTATTAGTATCACCTCTGAGGATGCTTGCCATAGATGCAGGCGAAACGTCAGGAAGAAATAAAGATTATTATTGTTGTTGTTGTTGGTAGGGGAGATAGTGGTGGGCTTTAAATAAAGTTTATTATTATTAGTATCACCTCTGAGGATGCTTGCCATAGATGCAGGCGAAATGTCAGGAGAGAATGCCTCTAGAACATGGCCTTATAGCCCAAAAAGACCTACAACAACCCAGTGATTCCAGCCATGAAAGCCTTCGACAATACATTTAATTTGGACACATTTGCACCATCGTTTAATCTGGGCATATTAATTTGTTGTTATTTTTGTATCAAAAGCATTGCATAAATTAGTATAAAACTGATAAAAAATAGAAGGCACGCAGGCGGCTAAATATCTTTTGACCAAAAACGGGCAACAGCAGCAGCATTGTGTTTTTTGTTGTGTCAGGAGAGACTTGAAAATCTGCAAGTCGTTTCTGGTGTGAGAGAATTGGCCATCTGCAAGGACGTTGCCCAGAGGACGCCTGGATGTTTTTGATGATTTACCATCCTTGTGGGATGCTTTGAATGCAATATTCCTGCTTCTTGGCAGGGGGTTGGACTGGATGGCCCATGAGGTCTCTATGATTCTCCCCGCATGAGAAGCTGGAGCTGACAGAGGGAGCTCATCCGCTCTTTCCCCGGATTCGAACCTACGACCTGTCAGTCTTCAGTCCTGTCGGCACAGGGGTTTAACCCACTGCACCACCGGGGGCTCCTGGCATTGTCTGTAGCCTCCAACGATTCCTCCTCTGTACGTGAGGCAGGGCACAGTGGACCAGCATACAGATGCGGAGAACAGACAGACAACCTAGGCATTGAAACCAGTTTTGGAAAAATTCAGTGTTTTGCTTCATGATGTTAAAGCTGTTTTAATGTCATTCAAGTCATTGAATCTGAAACCACGTAGGTTGTCTTTCAGAGGTCCAAACAGAAGGGACCAAGTCATAAACATCCCTCAAGCGATGTTGGATTTCCTTAGTGCACAACCTTCTTTTCCCAAAAATTCAATGACAACTTTTTCTTTGATCATCAGATTTATGGTTCTAGTCAGTCAATCGGACAAAGAAAAGACTTGATCTATAGAGCAATGTTCCCTCTATCATATCTTGCATAGATAGTCCAGTAGCCGTGAAAGAAATAAAAGTTAGAGCAATGGAGGCGTTACTTTTTGACCCACCCTCATCTATATGTGTGCGTCGGATCAGAAGAGGGTTTTTCTAATACAGAAGAATATTGCTTTTCCCCAGATTAAATAATAATAATATGAAAAAAAGTAGCATTTTTCTGAGTAAGCATTAAAGATAGTCTTCGGTTGTGCTTTTCCTTGTTTTGCCCTTTTGTTGGGGCTGGAGAAGGAGAGCTTCTTTTTGCAACGAGCCGTAAAGCATTGTCCTGAGATGACATAGCTAGTATATGGGAGAAAGATACCTGAGATACGGTAGAATCGTAGTCAAAGGATATTCAAAGTCATTCTGATGTATTGGGCTGAAAAGTTAAAGGCGAGTTTGATCTGGAAAGCTCCTCAATTTCCAGATCTAACTCTGCAAAGGGATGCTCATATCCTACCAAAGTTGACTTCTTTGGTGAGTTTTGCACAGACATAGGATTAAAAGTAAAGGTCACCAATGTGTTAGATGTTTTTGTGGGGTTGGTGGCAGGATGTTGTTGCTGTTGTTGTTGTTTAGAAGGGAGGAGCCTGATTGCTACAACTGTGGTGCATACCATTCAGCAGTGGAACTCTCTGCCCCGGAGCGTGGTGGAGGCTCCTTCTTTGGAAGCTTTTAAACAGAGGCTGGATGTCCATCTGTCAGGGGTGATTTGAATGCAATATTCCTGCTTCTTGGCAAGGGGTTGGATTGGATGGCCCATGAGGTCTCTTCCAACTCTTTGATTCTATGATTCTACCGATTCAGATCTAGAATTATTTAGTTTTAATATGGGTATTAAGAGGAGACACAATGGGTTAAACCTAGCAGGACTGCTGACCGAAAGGTCGACGGTTCGAATCCAGGGATCGGGGTGAGCTCCTGTCTGTCAGCTCCAACTTGACATGAGAGAAGCCTCCCAGAGGATAGTAAAACATCCAGGCATTCCCTGGGCAACGTCCTTGTAGGCAGCCAATTCTCTCACATCAGTTTCTCAAGTCACTTCGGACATGGAAAAAATATGAGTATAAATGAAATAATTATAGTTTTGAATCTATATACTGTGAGAGCCGTTCAGCAGTGGAACTCTCTGCCCTGGAGTGTGGTGGAGGCTCCTTCTTTGGAAGCTTTTAAACAGAGGCTGGATGGCCATCTGTCAGGGGTGATTTGAATGCAATATTCCTGCTTCTTGGCAGAAAGGGACTGGACTGGATGGCTCTTGAGGTCTGTTCCAACTCTATGATTCTATGAATCAGCATGCATTATTTAGTTTTAATTATTTAGGTTTAATATTGGTATGGTGGTTCATATAAAGGGGCTGCGGTGGCGCAGTGGGTTCAATTACTGAGCTGCTGAACTTGCTGACGGAAAGGTTGGCAGTTTGAATCCGCGGAGTGGGGTGAGCTCCTGACGTTAGCCCCAGCTTCTGCCAACCTAGCAGTTCAAAAACATGCAAATGTGAGTAGTTCTGGCGGGAAGCTAACGGAGCTCCATGCAGTCATGCTGGCCACATGACCTTGGAGGTGTCTACGGACAACGCTGGCTCAGACGTGGAGATGAGCACCACACCCCAGAGTTGGATTCAACTATACTTAATGTCAAGGGGAAACTTTTACCTTTATTGTGGTTGATATATATATATAGAGAGAGAGAGAGAGAGAGAGAGAGGGAAAGAAAGAGAATGCTGACCGAAAGGTTTGTGGTGTCAATAAGTCCCCTTTCCTGGAAGATTTGGGGAGATTGTGCTCTGTTCTTAATCAAGATCTGTTTTGTAATTCACTTGCTCTTTAAGAAACAAATCGGATTTTAATTTCCACCTATGTCCTTGTATGCAGGTGGATTTTTTCCCCCAAGTTCTAATAAGTATTTGTACAAATCCGATGGGCTTGTCTGAGCATGTTACCCAAGCTCAAGCATTCCTTAATTATTTGGTTGGATACTGGGGTGGTGAGGCTAGAAGGCCGGCGGGTCATAAGGTAATAAGATTCAGATGTGCTCCGGAGAAGTCAAGCTTTACCGCCCTGAGTCCCTTTGGAGAGAGAGGGCAGGTTATAAATAAATTATTATGCATTGTCGAAGGCTTTCATGACCGGAATTGCTGGGTTGTTGTGAGTTTTCTGGGCTGTATGGCCATGTTCCAGAAGCATTCTCTCCTGATGTTTGCCTGCATTTATGGCAGACATCCTCAGAGGTCGGACCTCACAACCTCTTGAGGATGCCTGCCATACATGCGGGCAAAACGTCAGAAGAGAATGCTTCTGGAACATAGCCATACAGCTTGGAAAACTCACAACAACCCCTATTATTATTATTATTATTATTATTATTATTATTATTTAAAGTTAAAGTCATTTCTGGCAGGAGAAGTCCTCTTCGCTGCATTGAATGTGGTGTAGGAGAGAATGCTTCTGGAACATGGCCATACAGCTTGAAAAGCTCACAACAACCCCTATTATTATTATTATTATTATTATTATTAGTTAAAGACATTTCTGGCAGGGGAAGTCCTCTTTGCTGCATTGAATGTGGCATAGGAGAGAATGCTTTTGTAACATGGCCATACAGTTTGGAAAACCCACAACAACCCCTATTAATTATTATTATTATTATTATTATTGAAAGTTAAAGACCTTTCTGGCAGGAGAAGTCCTCTTTGCTGCATTGAATGTGGCATAGGAGAGAATGCTTTTGTAACATGGCCATACAGCTTGGAAAACTCACAACAACCCCTATTATTATTATTATTATTATTATTATTATTATTATTTAAAGTTAAAGACATTTCTGGCAGGGGAAGCCCTCTTTGCTGCATTGAATGTGGCATAGGAGGGAATGCTTTTGTAACATGGCCATACAGCTTGGAAAACTTACAACGACCCCTATTATTATTATTATTATTATTATTATTATTATTATTATTTAAAGTCATTTCTGGCAGGAGAAGTCCTCTTCGCTGTATTGAATATGGCGTAGGAGGGAATGCTTCTGGAACATAGCCATACAGCCCAGAAAACTCACAACAACCCCTATTATTATTATTATTATTATTATTATTTAAAGTTAAAGACATTTCTGCCAGGAGAAGTCCTCTTCGCTGCATTGAATGTGGCGTAGGAGAGAATGCTTCTGGAACATGGCCATACAGCTTGAAAAGCTCACAACAACCCCTATTATTATTATTATTATTATTATTATTATTATTATTATTTAAAGTTAAAGACATTTCTGGCAGGAGAAGTCCTCTTGGCTGCATTGAATGTGGCATAGGAGATAATGCTTTTGTAACATGGCCATACAGCTTGGAAAACCCACAACAACCCCTATTAATTATTATTATTATCATCATTATTATTATTATTTAAAGTTAAAGACATTTCTGGCAAGGGAAGCCCTCTTGGCTGCATTGAATGTGGCATAGGAGAGAATGCTTCTGTAACATGGCCATATAGCTTGGAAATCTCACAACCCCTAATAATAATAATAATAATAATAATAATAATAATAATAATAATTAAAGTTAAAGACCTTTCTGGCAGGAAAAGTCTTCTTGGCTGCATTGAATGTGATGTAGGAGAGAATGCTTCTGGAACGTGGCCATACAGCTTGGAAAACCCACAACAGCCCCTGTTGTTGTTGTTGTTGTTATTATTATTATTTAAAGTTAAAGACATTTCTGGCAGGGGAAGTCCTCTTTGCTGCATTGAATGTGGCGTAGGAGGGAATGCTTCTGGAACATGGCCATACAGCTTGGAAAACTCACAACCCCTAATAATAATAATAATAATAATAATAATAATAATAATAATTAAAGTTAAAGACATTTCTGGCAGGAGAAGTCCTCTTGGTTGCATTGAATGTGGTGTAGGAGAGATTGCTTCTGTAACATGGCCATACAGCCCAGAAAACTCACAACAACCCCAATTATTATTATTATTATTATTATTGTTATTATTGTTATTATTATTATTTAAAGTTAAAGTCATTTCTGGCAGGGGAAGTCCTCTTGGCTGCATTGAATGTGGCGTAGGAGAGAATGCTTCTGTAACATGGCCATACAGCTTGGAAATCTCACAACCCCTAGTAATAATAATAATAATAATAATAATAATAATAATAAGGTTCTTGTAGGTTTTTTCGGGCTATAGGGCCATGTTCTAGAGGCATTTCTCCTGACGTTTCGCCTGCATCTATGGCAAGCATCCTCAGAGGTAGTGAGGTGCTCACTACCTCTGAGGATGCTTGCCATAGATGCAGGCGAAACGTCAGGAGAAATGCCTCTAGAACATGGCCCTATAGCCCGAAAAAACCTACAAGAACCTAGTGATTCCAGCCATGAAAGCCTTCGACAATACATAACAATAATAATAATAATAATATTTAAAGTTAAAGACCTTTCTGGCAGGGGAAGTCCTCTTGGCTGCATTGAATGTGGCGTAGGAGAGAATGCTTTTGTAACATGGCCATATAGCTTGGAAAACTCACAACAACCCCTATTATTATTATTATTATTATTATTATTATTATTATTATTTAAAGTCATTTCTGGCAGGAGAGGTCCTCTTCGCTGCATTGAATGTGTTGTCTGAGTTATACAAAAAAGTTTGTATTACACCAAGCTATAAATGCAATTATTTAGTTTGCATTTATACGTGCGATTGTGATTATTATTATTATTATTATTATTATTATTATGCCATCGATGGTATTGCACTTTCCAGAGCGACAAGAAGAACAGGTCCTTGTCCTCAGGGAAGCTGCTATCCGAAATTGACGGTGGGGAAACAGAAGGGGAAGAGGGGCGGGAGAGACAACGGTGATTTGCTTCGAGAGCCAATATTATTCAATCCGCTTCCGTTTATTACCATTTTAATGTGTGTTTGGACGATGCGAAGAATTGAGTTGCACCCCCTTTGGTGCACAGACGGCACCCATTATTGTCCTTTGAGTAGGCTTAAGGCATCTGCCCTTCAAAACATGTGTCTTCCGCAGAGTGAAAAGCTAAGACGAGCGTTGTTACACCTCTGATAGTTTCTTGTCCTTGAGTTCTGTTGCATAGCTTTTGACTCTGTTTCAACGTTCAGCACAGGAAGCAGCTCGGTTGGGTATTGAGATGGAAGGCGCCGCTCTTGTTTACAGTTACGTTAAAAGCTTGGTTTTAGGTAATGGCCATTCATATCAGAAATAGTACTATTATTATTATTATTAGTCATTTCCTAGAGGACTTGTAGATACAGTAAGTAGTATTGTTATCTAACTAACTAATTTTATTTTTTAGTAGCCCATTTTTTCTCCCTTCTGTTTGCTCTTTTAAATAGTTGACAGGGATACGCAACAGGTATAGCTTTGGCATGTAGATCGTGACAGTTCTGATAATGGAGAGAGGACTTCCAAGTAGGACGTCCGGGGTTTTTTCCCCAAGGCATAGTTTCACCGCACCCCTTTTTTTTGTAATTTTGCTGCGCCTCTGGTGTGTCCTCACACTTTCTGTATCATTTTCTCTCTGGAAGAGCAATATTGTGAATTATGAGGGTTGAATGAAAAGTAATGCCTCCGCCTTCGTTACTTGGGTTTGGATGTGAATATTTTAATAAATCAAAACACAGAAATAATCCTTAGAATGTGCTTTTGAACTTGCTTGAAATTTCTCTCTGAATGATACAACAATCATCCTGAATCAATCTGTCAACCAGGCACAGTCAGCCCATTGTATGCTAATCAAGGTGCTCAGTTGAAATATTCACACCTAGCCCAACTGACAAAAAGTCCTTTGTCTCACACTGGTCATTCCACAGATATATAAACCCTTTTTCCCAGTTCAAACAGACCTCACCTCTGAGGATGCTTGCCATAGATGCAGGCGAAACGTCAGGAGAAATGCCTGTAGAACATGGCCATATAGCCTGAAAATACCCACAAGAACTTTGTCAACCTTTTGCTTATGAAACTTGGTGGTTACTGTCACAGGACATCCAACGCCCAGCGTACCTGCCCAAACGTATCTCCTTCTATGTCCCACCCCGGAGTCTAAGATCTTCTGGGGAGGCCCTGCTCTCGACCCCGCCTCTATCACAAGTGAGGTTGGCGGGGACGAGGAGCAGGGCCTTCTCGGTGGTGGCCCCCCACCTGTGGAATTTGCTCCCCGGGGAAATTAGATCAGCGACATCACTCCTTTCCTTCAGGAAAAAACTGAAAACATGGATTTGGGACCAGGCATTTGGACAATTGGGGCAGATAAAGAATGGTCAGGAAATGACTAATGGAATGGAATTTGGAAATCTGAAAGACGAATGCTAAGCATGTGAATAGTTTTTATATGATGTGATGTATATTGATTGATATGATTGTTTTAACTGTGATAATTGTTTTGACTATGGTTTTTGTACACTATGTATAATTTTTGTATAGGCATCGAATTGTGCCTTTTGTAAGCTGCCCTGAGTCCCCCCTCGGGGGTTGGGAAGGGCGGGGTAAAAGTACCCGAAATAAATAAAGAAATAAATAAATACCTGCCGCATCCCAGTACTGCCATCTGTTGAGCAGTTACGAAGGTGGAGGCATTACTTTGCACTTTAACAACACAACCATTCAGTGCTAAGGCTTCCCACCAAAATGGAACTGTAGAGGAGAGTCTACTGAACAAGCCAGTACCTGCCGCGTCCCAGTACTGCCATCTATTGAGCAGTTACGAAAGTGGAGGCATTACTTTGCACTTTAACAACACAACCGTTCAGTGCTAAGGCTTCCCACCAATATAGAACTGTAGAGGAGAGTCTACTGGACAAGCCAGTACCTGCCGCATCCCAGTACTGCCATCTGTTGAGGAGTTACGAAGGTGGAGGCATTACTTTGCACTTTAACAACCCAACCATTCAGTGCTAAGGCTTCCCACCAAAATAGAACTGTAGAGGAGAGTCTACTGAACAAGCCAGTACCTGCCGCATCCCAGTACTGCCATCTGTTGAGCAGTTACGAAGGTGGAGGCATTACTTTTCATTTTAACAACACAACCGTTCAATGTTAAGGCTTTCTGCCAAAATGGAATTGTAGAGGAGAGTCTACTGAACAAGCCAGTACCTGCCGCATCCCAGTACTGCCATCTATTGAGCAGTTACGAAGGTGGAGGCATTACTTTGCACTTTAACAACACAACCATTGAGTGCTAAGGCTTCCCACCAAAATGGAACTGTAGAGGAGAGTCTACTGAACAAGTCAGTACCTGCCGCATACCAGTACTGCCATCTGTTGAGGAGTTACGAAGATGGAGGCATTACTTTTCATTCAACCCTTGTATGTTTGGTCTCCCACCACGAGCTTCATGCTAAATAGCAAATAGTAAAAGGACATCCCCTCTCAACGTTAAAACCGGAAGGAGAATAATTGTAGACGTTTACCGTTTCTCACCTTTGTTACTTAAATGGTGGAAAATACAATGGAAAATCTATACAACATCACCAATATTTATTATGGTCCATAGACCCTCCTTGCTACTATACCTGTTGTTATTCCTGTGGTAGAAAAGTATCTAGACGGTGCTGAATATATGTATATGTAGATAACGTTGATCTCTATGAAAGGGTTTGCTTTCTAGAAGAAGGTTTTTGTAAGTTTTCTTTGTATGCTTCCTGAACTGTTTATAATGCGGCATGTAATCACTCATTTCTCAGATATAGAAACTTTAAAAAAAGTTTTTGCTGAAAGCGGGATGCAGTAATGAGGGGATGTGTCTGAATGAGTGCAGCTTGAAAACATATTTTGTCACACTCTCAAAATGGTTGTGGTTTTGACGCTTTCCATTTATTTAAGGCCCAGCTCTGGATTTCAGACAGAAGTTCTGTATCTGGATGAGGCAAATATAAGTTCTTGGAAGCCAAACCAAGTCCCACAACTGGACTAAAAAAGTCAATTTCTCAGACTCTGCAAGTAGTTTGCAATGAGTGTTAGCGGTTGAAGTGATTGTCGTACGGGCTGATCCTTTTTGAGGCTGCGGTCCTGTAACCATTTACTTGAGACATAACTTTAATGTAATTTTCCTGCTTCTTGGAAGGGGGTTGGACTAGATGGCCCACGAGGTCCCTTCCAACTCTATGATTCTATGAAATGTGTAGGATCATAGAATCATAGAATCAAAGAGTTAGAAGAGACCTCATGGGCCATCCAGTCCAACTCCCTGCCAAGAAGCAGGAATATTGCATTCAAATCTCCCCTGACAGATGGCCATACAGCTTCTGTTTAAAAGCTTCCAAAGAAGCAGCCTCCACCACGCTCCGGGGCAGCTTACGGCTAGTTTTCAATAAAATAATAGAGTCAAAGAGTTGAAAGAGACCTCCAGTCCAACCCCATTCTGCCAAGAAGCAGGAATATTGCATTCAAATCACCCCTGACAGATGGCCATCCAGCCTCTGTTTAAAAGCTTCCAAAGAAGCAGCCTCCACCACACTCCGGGGCAGAGAGTTCCACTGCTGAACGGCTCTCACAGTCAGGAAGTTCTTCCTCGTGTTCAGATGGAATCTCATGATTCATAGAATCATAGAATCAAAGAGTTGGAAAAGACCTCCAGTCCAACCCCATTCTGCCAAGAAGCAGGAATATTGCATTCAAAGCACCCCCAACAGATGGCCATCCAGCCTCTGTTTAAAAGCTTCCAAAGAAGGAGCCTCCACCACGCTCCAGGGCAGAGAGTTCCACTGCTGAACGGCTCTCACAGTCAGGAAGTTCTTCCTCATGTTCAGGTGGAATCTCCTTTCTTGTAGTTTGAAGCCATTGTTTCGCATCCTAATCTCCATGGAAGTGGTAAACAAGCTTGCTTCCTCTTCCCTGTGGCTTCCTCTCACATATTTATACATGGCTATCATATCTCCTCTCGGCCTTCTCTTCTTCAGGCTTCTTCAGTTTCTCACGTCGCTCCTGACACAGAAAAAAAGGGTGAATGTTAACTTGGCCCTACTACAAAATCCTACAAAATGCTACCCCTCTATTCTGCTTTGGTTAGACCACACCTGGAATATTGTGTCCAATTCTGGGCACCACAATTCAAGAGAGATATTGACAAGCTGGAATGTGTCCAGAGGAGGGCGACTAAAATGATCAAGGGTCTGGAGAACAAGCCCTATGAGGAGCGGCTTAAGGGGCTGGGCATGTTTAGCCTGAAGAAGAGAAGGCTGAGAGGAGATATGATAGCCATGTATAAATATGTGAGAGGAAGCCACAGGGAGGAGGGAGCAAGCTTGTTTTCTGCTTCCCTGGAGACTAGAACGTGGAACAATGGCTTCAAACTACAAGAGAGGAGATTCCATCTGAACATGAGGAAGAACTTCCTGACTGTGAGAGCCGTTCAGCAGTGGAACTCTCTGCCCTGGAGTGTGGTGGAGGCTCCTACTTTGGAAGCTTTGAAACAGAGGCTGGATGGCCATCTGTCAGCGGTGATTTAAATGCAATATTCCTGCTTCTTGGCAGAATGGGGTTGGACTGGATGGCCCATGAGGTCTCTTCCAACTCTTTGATTCTATGATTCTATAATATTGCATTACATTATAATATTCTAAATATTATATGTATATACACTATATTGGAGCCCTCGGTGGCGCAGTGGGTTAAAGCACTGAGCTGCTGAGCTTGTTGATCGAAAGGTCGCAGGTTCGATTCCGGGGAGCGGCGTGAGCTTCCGCTGTCAGCCCTAGCTTCTGCCAACCTAGCAGTTCGAAAACATGCAAATGTGAGTAGATCAATAGGTACCGCTCCGGCGGGAAGGTAACGGCACTCCATGCAGTCATGCCGGCCACATGACCTCGAAGGTGTCTACGGACAACGCTGGCTCTTCAGATTAGAAATGGAGATGAGCACCACACCCCAGAGTCAGACATGACTGGATTTAATGTCAGGGGACTACATTTACCTTTACCTATACAATATATTATATTATATTCTTAACATAGCACAGGAAATGAGGTGGGACTGTCCCCTGGCCCCCTCTCTCTTCACTCTGGCCTAGAAGTTTCAAAGTCTTTTCACACCTACGTTCTTCCGGACGACTGTTCAATGCTAAATTGGTGCTGCAGTCACAGGAAAAGGGGAAAAATGCTTTTCTTGCTGGCCTTTTAGCTGAAATTCATTTAAAACTAGCAGTCCCTGTGTTGTATATTTTTGTTACATACCTCTCTCAAACCGTGGAGGCATTAACAGCCCTAAAGAAAATAAATACACACAGCCTGGACATTGTGTGCGCAGGCCAAAAAAATGGGGAAAAAAAGTGTTTGTGGATTCCAACCTTGCTTTGCAAAATGTTCATATTTTGTAATCTCTGCCATTTGCAAAATGCGAAAATTGCACCTGGCATCCAGGATATGTTGGTCAGATTAGCATAGGAGAACTCCGAGTTCTTCTCAATACATATACACAGATACATACCTATATCTATTTAGTCAGCTGTACATTCTTGATAGCTCAAAAGAGCACACTGGCTCCCTTTCCTAGTCATTCTCCATACATGTCTGCCCTCTTTTTCAACCACTCCATTCATTACCTGCCCCCCTTTTTTTTTTTGCAAGATTCTTGATACCTGAGAAATGAGGGATTAATCAGGCAATCTTTGGGGCTTTATTTATGTTCCTTTTTCTTTGCCTTGCACAGGAAAATGCACAAATCACGTTGCTTTCCATTTTTCTTTCCTCCAACACAGATTGACCCTAAAGTTGCATTTCCCCGACGAGCTCAGCCTAAGGTAAGAATGAAGGATCAATAATGCTTTTTAAAGGTGGATTCGGTGTGTGTGTGTGTGTCTAATTGCCACTTTCCAGATTGGGGAAGAGCGCTTTGGGGGGTCTGGGTGGACTTTCAAGCCGAGGCCGGACTGTTTGGATGTCGTAAGAAACTCGGAATCACTGGAGACTCTCTCATAACCATCCCTGTTTGTGTGATTGCTCGTCTCGTTGGAGGAGTTGTTTCTCCCTTTCCTCTGATCTTAATAACAGACCATTGTTATGTTGTGCAGCAGTGATAGATATTAGGGCTGGGCGGTTTCGTTTCGTAATTTCGTAATTCGTTAAAAATTCGTTATTTTTTTGACAACGAAGCGATATTGAACCATTCAGGAGCAACTAAAAAACGAAACGAATTTTTCCAATTCGTTTTGTAATTGTTTCGTTATTGATTCGGTATTGATTCGGTATTGATTCGTTATTGATTCGTTATTGTTTCGTTATTATTTCCGCATGTCTGGTGCAAGTTTTAGGGTTGCTTTTTGTTTTCTCAGTGAAAAAAAATATAATTATCACACCAACAGTCAACAACAGAGGGAGAGGGAAGCTTCAGAAGTTTTTTTAGCGTATTGCGCGATCGCGGCTGCCATTAACGAATCGATTCGTAATCGTTTCGTAATTGTTTTATGATTTCCGAAATTTCGTAAATATCGAACTTTTTTTTAAGGAAAATTTCGGAATTCTTTTAAATAACGAAACGCAAAAAACCCCTAAAAACGAATCGAGTTTAGAAACAATTTTTTCCGTGTTTGGACAGCCCTAATAGATATAAATGCAAAGCCCTGATTTGTCTGTTTGAGGTTGAAGTCTTCTCTTGAAAGGGAAGGACACACATAGTTGTGGAATTCCTTGCCGCCCTACATGAGAGCCATGCGTGACTGAGGGCCTTTTACTCTCGCACTTAAGACCTGGCTTTTTACTAGAGCATTCGATCTCTGTTGATTTTTAATTTTTGTATGTATGTATTTTATCTTTTGTAATTTAGCTGTAAATCGCCTGGAGCATTCTCGGATGGCGGGCGATTAATGTTATTAAATTATGATGATGATGATAGTTCTTCCCCCCTTTATGTCTCTCTGACAAAGAAATGCTGCTTCCCTGTCTCTCCCTGTGCAAAACTTTCGGCAAAGTGCGTTTCCTTTCAAACTAGAGGATCCTCTGGCTGGTATTGGAATATCTGGGTTCTTCTGAGAGAGCCGAGAAAGCGTGGAAACAAAGAGGCTTAAGTTTGATTGGATAAGTGACCTGTTCTTTCCCCTCCTCCCCCTCCTTCTTCAGGATTGCCTTGTTGTAATGCATTAGTTTGCTTGCAAGGACATGTCAGTCATGTTCAAAAGAGCTTTTGTCTGGAGTTTACCTCCAAAAACAAAACTCAGCATCAAGATCGCTGTGAAGCCAGATTTCGAGATTGGCTCTCTGTCTCTTAGCATGGGGCGGCCTTCGTTGCTTTTTTGAAGACTCAAAGTATTTCTTTCACATTATTTTGTTTTTTTCTTTTTCCATTCCTGTTTGTTTATTTTTTTTTTACTTTAATAGGCAAGCTGAAATCATTCTTTTCAGTGAGTCCTGGGACTTCTAGCTCTAATGGCACATTCCCTAGCTCAGTGTTTCTCAACCTTCCTAGGTCCGCAACCCTTTAATACCGTTCCTCATATTGTGGTGACCCCCAACCATAGCATTATTTTTGTTGCTACTTCATAACTAATTTTGATACTGTTATGAATCATAATGTAAATGTCTGATATGCAGGATGTACCATATATAGTCAAGTATAAGCTGATTTTTACAGTCTTTTTTTTAGGCTGAAAAAGCCCCCCTTGGCTTATACTCAAGTTAAGGTTATTTATTATTTTGCTTTGCTGTTATTATTATTATTATTATTATTATTATTATTATTATTATTTTGCTCTATTTATTTTATTACATTTAGATTATTTTACTCTATTATTATTTTTATTACATTTATTATTTTACCTTAATATTACATTTATTATTTTACTCTATTATTATATTTATTATTTTACTTGATTTATTATTATTACATATATTATTTTATTCTATTGTTCCATTTATTATTTTACCCTATTTGTTATTACATTTATTCTTTTACTCTATTATTATTACTATTATTATTACATTCCATTATTTTTCTCTATTATTTTATTACATTTATTCTTTTACTCTATTATTATATTTATTATTTTACTTTATTATTATTACATTTAATATTTTACTCTATTTATTATTATTACATATATTATTTTATTTTATTATTCCATTTATTCTTTTACTCTATTATTATTGCTATTATTATTACATTTCCATTATTTTTCTCTATTATTTTTATTACATTTATTCTTTTACTTTATTGCTTTATTATGTAATAATAATAAAGTAAAATAATAAATATAATAATAGAGTAAAAGAATAAATGTAATAATATTATTTTACTCTATTATTATATTTATTATTTTACTTTATTATTATTACATTTAATATTTTACTCTATTATTCTGTTTATTCTTTTACTCTATTTGTTATTATTACATCTATTATTTTACTCTATTATTACTGTTATTATTACATTTCCATTATTTTACTCTATTATTATTATTACATTTATTCTTTTACTCTATTATTATATTTATTATTTTACTTTATTATTATTACATTTAATATTTTACTCTATTTATTATTATTACATATATCATTTTATTATATTATTCCATTTATTATTTTACTCTATTTGTTATTATTACATCTATTATTTTACTCTATTATTACTGTTATTATTACATTTCCATTATTTTACTCTATTATTATTATTATTACATGTATTATTTTACTTTATTATTATTGGAAGGATATGTAAGCACATTTACATTGAAGAAGGTTAGAATAATGGTTTAATCAGAGTAGAACAGTCTTATCCTAAATTACAGTTTTATGTAAATATTCAAAAAACATTTAACCTACTTATTTATTTTATTTATCATGTCAGGAGCAACCAGACAATTTAACCTACTGATACCTCAGTCAATGTAATTTTATGGATATCTATTTTTATTTTGAAATTTAGCAATAGTTGTTGCATTTCCCACCCTCGGCTTATACTCGAATCAATATGTTTTCCCAGTTTTTTTGTGGTAAAATTAAATGCCTCAGCTTATATTAGGGTCGGCTTATACTTGTGTGTATACTGTATTTTCATTGTTACTTCTGTTTCTCCCTGGGATGTGGCCATGGACGGGCCACTCCATACTTCTCTAAGCCCTGTGTTTTCTGAAGGTCTTAGGCGACCCCTGTGAAAGGGTTGTTAGACCCCCAAAGGGGTTGCGACCCACTGGTTGAGAGCCGCTGCCATAGACTGTGCTGCCACTCGGGACTAATTAGTTCTTTTGGGCAGGAAATTGAGGGCTACGTTTCCCAGGAGGGAAGAGAAAGGGAGGTGAATCCAATTTCTCCACCGGTTGGGTGTGCTTGGGAAAGCTTCCTTACTGTCCTGTCGGTTTTAGGAGAAAAGCTGGAGAAATGAAGGCTAAATGTGTTAGGAACTCTAGTACATACTGGTAGGTTTGGTGTATCCTATTTTGAGAGTAATCCGGGAACACAGAGGCTTGTTTTCTTAGAATTTGTGAGTAGTGGCAGTGAATGAGTTTGGTTTGTTTACTAGTGCCCAGTGTTTGCTGAGCTAGTAGCCCAACGTTTCTACAGACTTCCTCTGTCCCTTTTAGAAAAACAAACACACATACCTCTCCCCGTAGCCCTTTGACTCTGAGGAATCTCAGTCACACAGCCCTTTAAATAAATTATTATTATTATTATTATTATTATTATTATTATTATTAATAATAATAATAACAATAATATACTATATTTATATTCTGCCCTACCTCCCTGAAGGGACTCAGGGTGGATTACAGTACACCTATACGGCAAACATTCAATGCCATTATACAGTTCCCAAAGACAGACAGTACATAAACAGAGGTAAAGGCTTCCCATCTTTTTGCATCTCCAGCATCTGGAGACTGTGCCTGACTCCAGCCATTTGGGGAGGCGGGGAGAACATTTCTGTGGTTTCAAGTGTTACATTTTATTGACTGGAGTAGGGTTTTTTTTTTAAAGGCTGTATTCTGTCCATTTTGTTAAGTAGGGGGATGCCTATCTATCTATCTATCTATCTATCTATCTATCTATCTATCTAAAAATGTTCTGTGCATAATGAGTACCTTAAAAACAAAAGAACCAATGAACGAAATCACACCAAATTTGGCAACAAAACATCTCACAACACAAGGAGTGACCATCACTCAAAAAAATATGATTTTGTCATTTGGGAGTTGTAGTTGCTGGGATTTATAGTTCACCTGCAATCAAAGAACATTCAGAACCCCACCAGCGATGGAATTGAACCAAACCTGGCACACAGTTCTCCCATGTCCAACAGAAAATACTGGAAGGCTTTGGTGGGCAGTGTCCTTTGGTTTTGGAGTTGTAGTTTACCTACATCCAGAGAGCACTGTGGACTCAAATAATGATGGATCTGGACCAAACTCTACACGAATACTCCATATGCCCAAATGTGAACACTGGTGGAGTTTGGGGAAAATAGAATCTTGACATTTGGGAGTTGTAGTTGCTGGGATTTGTAGTTCACCTACAATCACAGAGCATTCTGAACCCCACCAACGATAGAATCGGGGCAAACGTCCCACACAGAACCTTGATGACCAACAGAAGATACTGAAGGCCATCCAATCCAACTCCCTTCATCAGGGCAAGAAAACGTCATCAAAGCCTTCCTACAAAGAGCCATCCAGCCATTGATATAGATAGATAGATAGATAGATAGATAGATAGATAGATAGATAGATATGATTCACACACAGAGAGATATAGCATCATAGATTTGAAAGGGACCCTTAAAGAAGGACAATAATATCTTGCATGTTCCAGGGTGGGCAAACCAGACACTCTCCACATCAACACTGACAAAGAAACAGCAAGAAATACTGTTTACTCACAAGCAGAAAGACATTACATAGATTAGAAACCAACACTTTCTCATTACTTTATTTTCCAGATCAACAGACTGGGCCACAGAAACATGTGGCAGGGGACAGCTAGTAGTGATAAGTCAAGAGCCTTCTAAGCTATTTCAGCCTGAGGAAAAGCAGCACCTTGTCCAAGTCATAGCCTATTATATAGGTTGATCAAGTTATTTCGGCACTGCAATAGTAGGATTATGAATAACAACAACAAACAACTACTCAATTAGTTAATAATTAATAATAATATCATAACAATAATAACACTTTATTTGTACCCCGCTACCACCTCCCCAAGGGACTCGGTGCGGTTCCATGAGGCCGAGCCCAACACAACAATACAAGCAATAATAACGACAATACAGCAGTTAAAATAAAAACATAGACAATAAAACACATTATCAGTAAGACAACACACAATTAAAACTGCGGGAAGGCCAAATGTAAAGTTAAAAATTGAAAATAATGCTGGAGCATGGACGACAAATGATAGTGGCGTTTGTGGAGGGCATACGAGCAGACCTAAAGAAATGTAAAGTGCTTTGGAGGACAAAGTGCTGTGGGATCATTATTCCGGGAAGGCACACTGGAACAGCCACGTCTTCAAGCTCCTCCTGAAGACTGCTAGAGTTGGGGCCTGTCTGATGTCTTTAGGGAGTGAGTTCCAGAGTCGAGAGGCCACCACCAAAAAGGCCCTCTCTCTCATCCCCACCAATCGCGCCTGCGATGCTTGTGGGATCGAGAGCAGGGCCTCTCTGGATGATCAAAGGGATCGTGCGGGTTCGTATACAGAGATGCTTTTGCAAGTGCAGGACAATAGAATTTGGGTCTAAACTGGATTAGAGTCGGTTCAAATGGATTCATTTCGAAGCAATGGAATTTGGATCCATTTTTTTTTTGGTAATGATAAATATGCTTTACCTAAGGAAAAGCTTACTCGCATTTCTTCTGTAGTTTTTAATGGTTTTATATGGTTTTTATAATATTAGGGTGAATGTTTTTAATTGTATTTTTAAGAATGTATGGCATCAAATCCTACCAGTTCTGTAAGCTACCTTGAGTCGCCGTAAGGCTGAAAAAGGCAGGCTACAAATGCCGCAAATAAATACAGAAATAAATAAATTCTGCTTTCGACTTGCTAGGTGGGCAAGTGAGCCGGGCTGATGGTGGGTGCTCACCCCAACCCGGACTCAAACAGCCGACTTTCCGATCAGCATGATTTTTCTGCAGCACAGTGGTTTAGCCTGCTGTGCCAAGCTCGGCCCCTATACAAAATAGTGGTGAAATCTAGTTGATGTCTTCAGCTATTTGGTTTCCTTCACATTTAAGAAATATCTAGATTGCTTTTGTCAAACCACCCTTGAGGCCACATACTAGCTGACTGAGCACTCATTAAATGGGTAATATCTGTCAATTTAGCAAAATTCGTTGGCTTGCTAAGTAGTGGTGTCATCAGCCACAGCTGAAAGAGTTTGGCAAAGTAGGTACATTTCCATTCACCTTTTCAAGTACAGTTATTATTGTTAGGCATTGCTGATGAAGGCTGCTGCAGGGCCTTATCTTTGAAGGCCCCTATCTAAGCTTCTCCACAAACAAATTGTATTTAGGAAGGCAGACTATAGAGATGCTATGACTAAGATATTGTAGGCCACATACATTTATATTTCTTCTGCAGAGTAGTTTTAGCAATGTGTCATATCACACTGTATTTTTTAACCAAAACTCACCAGGAAGAGATAGAAAATGTGTGTCTTTCTAGGTGTTGAATTGCAGCATCCATTTCCCTTTATTGTTGACTCTGTTATGACGGCTAGGAATTGCAGTTCAGCAGCAACAGGAGGGCTGCTAGTTTCTGGTCTCTGTTTACATGCAGTTGTGGGAGTTTAGCATTGTACCAGTTTTGCAATTTCTTGGCCTGTGTTTTCTCTCCTCCTTTTCCACCACTTTCTTTCTGAGTTCACGTGTTCATTTCTGTCTTCATAATACATGCCGTCTCTGGTGCAGAGCACGTTGGATTAGTTTGGGCATCTTTCCAAATGGTGCAAATCTTACCTGAAACCATGGCTTTCTACTTTTGGCTTACTGATTGATTGCAAACCATGGTTTGTTAGTCTAGGCAGCCCACCAAACCACTGTTAAGTTTCTATTATTTTCACTTGGCATGAACTGAGCTAATGAGCTTGACAAGCAAGTTGCCCAGAAGCTATTCCCTCAGCAATTAGTCAAGTGTTTGTATATGTGTTTTCTAAGAGCCATCCCTGCACCCCGTTGCATTATAGAGTGGTTAAAAATAGTGATGTACAAAACATGAAAGGAAAAATCTGTTTTCAGCTCAGTATCTTCTGAGTATGCCTGCCCTGTTTGGCGTAGGTCTGCCCATGCAAAGCAGGCGAACATAGCAGTGAATGAAACATGCAGAATAATCACAGGATGTCTTAAACCTATACCTGTTTTCAGCTCAGTATCTTACTCAGAAGAGTCTTACTCAACTGCCGAGTATGCCTGCCCTGTTTGGCGTAGGTCTGCCCATGCAAAGCAGGTGAAAATAGCATTGAATGATACATACAGAATAATCACAGGATGTCTTAAACCTACACCTGTTGATAAACTCTACAAGCTAGCTGGCATTGCCCCCCTGATGTGCGATGGGAAGTTGCTGCTAAATGTGAGAGAAATAAGGTTGAACCCTGTGAAAGCTACCAGCCTCCTCCCAGTAGACGCAAATCAAGGAAAAGCTTCTTGAGAACCACCACTCCTCTTAATGTTCCCCTAGCAACAGCAAAGGTATCCCTCCGGGCAGCTCAACCAGGAAATCCCAATTGGATGCCCCCCCTCCCACAAGGGAGGGTCTTCCTCCAGAGACAAACCAAGAATGGGCAACTTGGGAGTCCCTGAACCGACTCATAGAATCATAGAATCTTCAATATCTCTCTTGAATTGTGTTGCCCAGAATTGGACACAATATTCCAGGTGTGGTCTGACCAAAGCAGAATAGAGGGGTAGCATGACTTCCCTAGATCTTGACACTATGCTCCTATTGATGCAGGCCAAAATCCCATTGGCTTTTTTTGCCGCTACATCACATTGTTGGCTCATGTTTAACTTGTTGTCCACGAGGTTCTCAACCTGTGGGTCCCCAGAAGTGGAGTGGGCAGATCAAAAGATAACCTGGCAAAATGGTACGACCTAAAACAGTGGTTCTCAACCTGTGGGTCCCCAGGTGTTTTGGCCTACAACTCCCAGGAATCCCAGTCAGTTTCCCAGCTGTTAGGATTTCTGGGAGTTGAAGTCCAAAAATATCTGGGGTCCCCAGGTCGAGAACCACTGACCTAAAAGAATCCCACACCTTGTGTGACTGTGGAGCAGAACAGACAACTCCGCATCTGTATGCTTGTCCACTATGCCCTGCCTCATGTACATTGGAGAAATTGTTGGAGGCTACAGACAATGCTGTTGCTGTTGCCTGTTTTTGGTCAAAAGATATTTAGCCGTCTGTGCTCCATCTATTTTTATCAGTTTGATACTAATCTATGCAATGCTTTTGATACGAAATAGAACTAATAAGCTCAGTATTTTTTTCCTGGATCTTTGTGTAAAATCTCATCTATATATTTGAAACGGTGGTTAGTTCTGTTTTTCCTACCATTTCCTTTTATACTCATAGAATCAAAGAGTTGGAAGAGACCTCATGGGCCATCCAGTCCAACCCCCTGCCAAGAAGCAGGAATATTGCATTCAAATCACCCCTGACAGATGGCCATCCATCCTCTGTTTAAAAGCTTCCAAAGAAGGAGCCTCCACCACACTCCAGGGCAGAGAGTTCCACTGCTGAACGACTCTCACAGTCAGGAAGTTCTTCCTCATGTTCAGATGGAATCTTCTCTCTTGTAGTTTGAAGCCATTGTTCCGCGTCCTAGTCTCCAAGGAAGCAGAAAACAAGCTTGCTCCCTCCTCCCTGTGGCTTCCTCTCACATATTTATACATGGCTATCATATCTCCTCTCAGCCTTCTCTTCTTCAGGCTAAACATGCCCAGCTCCTTAAGTCGCTCCTCATAGGGCTTGTTCTCCAAACCCTTGATCATTATAGTCGCCCTCCTCTGGACACATTCCAGCTTGTCAATATCTCTCTTGAATTGTGGTGCCCAGAATTGGACACAATATTCCAGGTATGGTCTAACCAAAGCAGAATAGAGGGGTAGCATGACGTCCCTAGATCTAGACACTATGCTCCTATTGATGCAGGCCAAAATCCCATTGGCTTTTTTTGCCACCACATCACATTGTTGGCTCATGTTTAACTTGTCGTCCACGAGGACTCCAAGATCTTTTTCACACGTACTGCTCTCAAGCCAGGCATCGTCCCCCATTCTGTCTCTTTGCATTTCGTTTTTCCTGACAAAGTGGAGTATCTTGCATTTGTCACTGTTAAACTTCATTTTGTTAGTTTTGGCCCATCTCTCTAATCTGTCAATACTAATAAGCTCAGTATTTTTTCCTGGATCTTTGTGTAAAATCTCATCTATATATTTGAAACTGTGGTTAGTTCTGTTTTTCCTACCATTTTCTTTAATACTGTTTGCTTACAAGTATTTTCAGACTGTTTATCCTTTTTCTCATAAGTTGCATTCCAGTGGAAGACATCTATCCTTCAGTTGCTCGCATCTTTTGTCTTTTTGTGTATGTGTGCCCGCTCCATGCTGTGCTGGATTTTACCAGTTTGGGTGTGATTACAGAAGAGAAATCGGTGTGAAGGATTGAAATATGTGAAGGATGCACCTGGTTCAGGAGAGAGAAAGGGGGTTGGAAATGCAGAGCATACATTATTGGGTACCCTTGCGCTGCTTGCATTGATGTGTGACAACTTGACTTATACTTTCAGATCCAGGAGGGAAGGGATTCCTTAAAAGCACGATCATTATTTGATATGGTTGCTCTGATTTTTAGAAGAAGTTTCAGAACTACCAGAGCAGCAGTATTTGATCCAGGTTTCATATTTTGCACATTTGGAGACAGTTCCAGTGCAAAAAGGAGCAAAATCCAGTCCGTGTTAAACATTTCTTGTAGTTGGTTCCTCTTTTTAATATTTTTAAACATATACCTCACTTCCTTAGTGAACTATAATATAATGTAATATATTGTATATGCATATAATATTATGATGTAATACAATATAATAATATCATATTATAATTATATATATTTATATTACATGTAATATTACTAATAATGCTACAATATAATGGTATAGTACAATATCTATATAATTAAAAATGTAATATTCGTTTGTGGGATTAACAGAACTCAAAAACCACTGGACGAATTGACACCTGCCATAGATGTGGGTGAAACATCAGGAGAGAATGCTTCTAGAACGTGGTCATACAGCCTGGAAAACTCACAGCAACCCCAAAAACCAGTCCGGGTCAATTCATTGCCATAAGTTGTGTGATCTTCTTCCACTTGCTGCTGACTGATCAAATGCTTGGTCCCATAACAAGGTCTTGATTTTCCTTCTAAAAGACAAGAGGGAGGTGGCCAATCTGATATCTCTAAGGAGGGCGTTCCCTAGATAGGGGGCCACTTCTGAGAAGCCCCTTCTCTCTTCCCCATCAACGGTGTTTGCGATAGTGGTGGGATCGAGAGCAGGGCCTCTCCTGAAGATCTTAAACTTTGTGATGATTCGTAGAAGAAGATATGTATAGACAGGTAGTCTGGGCCAGAACAATTTCATTATTATTATTATTATTATTATTATTATTATTATTATTATTATTGAGGAGATGGTGCTGGGGTATATATAAAGCTTATTATTATTAGTATTACTAGTATTATTATGATAAGGGGAGAGGTTGAGGGGTCTGTTGGAAACTAGGCAAGTAGGGTTCATATATCTGAGGATGCCTGCCATAATTGTGGGAGAAACATCAGGAGAGAATGCTTCTGGAACATGGCTAGACAGCCTAGAAAACTCGCAGCAACCTAGATGCAAGATACATGGCCATGAAAGCCTTTGACAACGTATCTTGCATCCGTTTTCTGAGTTACTTTTCTCAATCAGTTCTGATTTGGGGCTGAAATCTTACATGGCAGAATGGCCTTGAAAATGTCCTTGAAATGTATCTGGTTGCAAAATATGTTTGTGGTCTTTCCTTTGCTTGAACAAAGATTCCAAACTGTAAAGTGAATTTGGCCAAGTTTTAATAGCTTGTATTTGCTTTCCAGATGCAAAGGTTTATCTGAATTAGTTGATGGGTTATTTTGTTTTTGTTTTTTTGGAACTATTTGCAAAATAGCTGAACCCAAAACACATGCAAGCTTAATTTTCCTTCTTTTAAAAGTGACAGCGATAATCTTATATAAATAAAAAAATAATGTTTGTTTGTGGTATTTACAGAACTCAAAAACCACTGGACGAATTGACACAGATTCTTGTCAAAGTGTTTCAGATGCACCTAACAACCCAATATATGTCCTTCACTCAAAAATTTGATTTTTTTTCATTTGGGAGTTGTAGTTGCTGGGATTTATAGTTCACCTACAATCACAGAGCATTCTGAACCCCACCAACGATGGAATTGAAACTTGGCACACAGTTCTCCCATGACCATCAGGAAATACTGAAAGGGTTTGGTGGGCATTGACCTTGAGTTTTGGATTTGTAGTTCACCTACATTCAAAGATCACTGTGGACTCAAACAATGATGAATCTGGACCAAACTCTACACGGATACTCAATATGCCCAAATGTGAACACTGGTGGAGTTTGGAGAAAATAGAATCTTGACATTTGGGAGTTGTAATTGCTGGGATTTATAGTTCACCTACAATCACAGAGCATTCTGAACCCCACCAATGATAGAATTGGGCCAAACCTCCCACACAGAACCCCCATGTGGGCCACAGCAATGCATGGCAGGGGACGGCTAGTTTTGGATAAAATAATAGAATCATAGAGTTGGAAGAGACCTCATGGGCCATCCAGTCCAACCCCTTTCTGCCAAGAAGCAGGAATATTGCATTCAAAGCACCCCTGACAGATGGCCATCCAGCCTCTGTTTAAAACCCTCCAAAGAAGGAGCCTCCACCACACCGTGGCAGAGAGTTCCACTGCTGAATGGCTCTCACAGTCAGGAAATTCTTCCTAATGTTCAGATGGAATCTCCTTTCTTGTAGTTTGAAGCCATTGTTTCGCATCCTAGTCTCCAAGGAAGCAGAAAACAAGCTTGCTCCCTCCTCCCTGTGGCTTCCTCTCACATATTTATACATGGCTATCATATCCCCTCTCAGCCTTCTCTTCTTCAGGCTAAACATGCCCAGCTCTTGAAGCCGCTCTTCATAGGGCTTGTTCTCCAGACCCTTGATCATTTTAGTTGCCCTCCTCTGGACACATTCCAGTTTGTCAATATCTCTCTTGAATTGTGGTGCCCAGAATTGGACACAATATTCCAGGTGTGGTCTAACTAAGGCAGAATAATAATATTAATAATAATAATAATAATAATAATAATAATAATAATAATAATTTATAACCCGCCTTCTCTCCCCAAAGGAACTCAGTTGGTGTGTGTTTACAATAAAGTTTTTTGGAGGAATTAAATGTGCACTCTAAATGTATATTTACGGACATTGTGGCATGTCTCCGATTCTTGTCAAAGTGTTTCAGATGCTTTTATTAATGCCCTTTTCCCATGGCATGTTTGTCTTGTGTAATCTGTTGGTCAGTTACAATGTTATAATTTAGACTTAACACTACATAACTGTTTTCTGTTTGCATTCACAATTGAGGAACAGGCTGAGTATCCCTTATCTGAAATGCGTAGGACCAGAAATATTTAGGATTTTGATTTTTTTCGGAATTTGGAACATTTACATGTACACAAATAATGTGATGTATTTGAAATGGAACTCACATGTGAGCATTTCCTTCCTTTGTTTTTCATGTTCACCTTACACGCATAGCCTAAAGGCAACTCTATTCAATATTTTGAACTAGCTTGGGTACCCAGCATTGCCCGGGTTAGTAGAAGAAGTCATTATTTAATGATCCAAAATGCATAAGGTTGGGGGTGAAGAACAACTCACACCATGCTGTGTCCAATTCTGGGCACCACAATTGAAGGGAGATGTTGACAGGCTGGAATGTGTCCAGAGGAGGGGCAACTAAAATAATCAGGAGTCTGGAGAACAAGCCCTATGAGGAGCGGCTGAGGGAGCTGGGCATGTTTGGCCTGAAGAAGAGAAGGCTGAGAGGAGACATGATGGCCATGTATAAATATGTGAGAGGAAGCCACAGGGAGGAGGGAGCAAGCTTGTTTTCTGCTTCCCTGGAGACTAGGACGCGGAACAATGGCTTTAAACTACAAGAGAGGAGATTCCATCTGAATATGAGGAAGAACTTCCTGACTGTGAGAGCCGTTCAGCAGTGGAATTCTCTGCCCCGGAGTGTGGTGGAGGCTCCTTCTTTGGAAGCCTTTAAACAGAGGCTGGATGGCCATCTGTCAGGGGTGATTTGAATGCAATTTTCCTGCTTCTTGGCAAATGGGGTTGGACTGGATGGCCCATGAGGTCTCTTCCAACTCTTTGATTCTATGATTCTAAGGCTGAGTGGAGACATGACAGCCATGTATAAATATGTGAGAGGAAGTCATAGGGAGGAGAGAGCAAGCTTGTTTTCTGCTGCTCTGGAGACTAGGACGTGGAATAAATGATAAGAAAGGAGATTCCATCACTGGTGGAGTTCAGAATGCTTACTGATTGCAGATGAATTACAAATCCCAGCAACTCCAACTCCCAAATGACAAAATCAAGTTTTTTGAGTGATGGTCACTCCTGGAATGTGTCCAGAGGAGGGCGACTAAATTGATCAAGGGTCTGGAGAACAAGCCCTATGAGGAGCGGCTTAGGGAACTGGGCATGTTTAGCCTGAAGAAGAGAAGGCTGAGAGGAGATATGATAGCCATGTATAAATATGTGAGAGGAAGCCACAGGGAGGAGGGAGCAAGCTTGTTTTCTGCTTCCTTGGAGACTAGGACGCAATGGAACAATGGCTTCAAACTACAAGAGAGGAGATTCCATCTGAACATGAGGAAGACCTTCCTGACTGTGAGAGCCGTTCAGCAGTGGAACTCTCTGCCCTGGAGTGTGGTGGAGGCTCCTTCTTTGGAAGATTTTAAGCAGAGGCTGGATGGCCATCTGTCAGGGGTGCTCTGAATGCAGTATTCCTGTTTCTTGGCAGAATGGGGTTGGACTGGATGGCCCATGAGATCTCTTCCAATTTTAGGATTCTATGATTCTATCTAGCCTTATAAGTGGACAGTTTTGGATTTTGGAATTCTGCTTGTTTCTTTAAAAGAGTTCAGATCAGGCAATTGAGCATTGGTGTATTATTGCAACTATTTATTATTTATTTATTTAAAACATTTATATTCCACCCTTCTCACCCCAAAGGGGACTCAGGGCAGAGCACAGCATATACATGGCAAACATTCAATGCCGGGACACAAATTCACATACACATACATAAACATAATTTTTTTTAATCAAAATATTAAAATACATCATTTAAAACCATCCTAGTCATCTGCATCAAATCTAATTGGCCTGGTCATCTTTCCTATTGCCGCTTCATTGCCCTGTTCTGAAAGCTTGCTCCCACAGCAAAATTTTTGCCATCCTTCTGAAGGACAGGAGGGAGGGGGCCGACCTGATCTCACCAGGAAGGGAGTTCCATAGCTGGGGGGCCATCACCAAGAAGGCCCTGTCTCTCGTCCCCACCAATCATGCCTGTGACAATGGCGGGACGGAAAGCAGGGTCTTAATCTACACCTCTGATGCAAGATCTTGAACTTGGTTGGAAACCTGGCTACACATTTGGTACTTAGCTCATTGGTCTGTTTTCAGTTAGAATAGACCCTTTAAATCAGTGGTTCTCAACCTTCCTAATGCCGCGACCCCTTAATACAGCCCCTCGTGTTGTGGTGACCCCCAACCATAACATTGTTTTTGTTGCTACTTCATAACAGTCATTTTACTACTGTTATAGATCATAATGTAAATATTAGATATGCAAGATGTATTTTCATTCACTGGACCAAACTGGGCACAAATACCCAATGCACCCACATGTAAATGCTAGTGGGTTTGCAGGAGGATTGATTTTGTAATTTGGGAGTTGTAGTTGCTGGGATTTATAGTTCACATATAATCAAAGAGCATTCTGAACTCCACCAGTGATGGATTTGAACCTAACTTGCCACACAGAACTCCCATGACCAACGGAAAACCTGGAAGGATTTGGTGGGTATTGACCTTGAGTTTGGGAGTTGTAGTTCACCTATATCCAGAGAGCACTGTGGACTCATGCAATGGTGGATCTGGACCAAACTTGGCACAAATACTCAATATGCGCAAATGTGAACACTGGTGGAGCCTGGGGAAAATAGACCTTGACTTTTGGGAGTTGTCGTTGCTGGGATTTATAGTTCATTATAATCAAAGAACATTCTGAACTCCACCAACGATAGAATTGACTCAAACTTCTCACATGGAATCCCCATGACCATAAAAAAATACTGTGTTTTCTGATGGTCTTTGGCGACCCCTCTGACACCCCTTCATGACCCCCTCAGGGGTCCCGACCCCCAGGTTGAGCAACACTGCTTTAAATCATGGTTGAGCCAGCACTTAATGAAGATGTCATTGATTCAGTGAGTCTACGTTAGTTGAGACTACGAGTAGAATTCAGGCATTTGTCTGTGATTTATTTAGTTAGCATTCAGTGCCACTGTATGCACTTGTTCTAAATGTAAATTACATTTATTGAGATGGATTTTGTGCCTGTCTTCCTTGTCATCTTCTTGGGGATAATATGAAAGAAAAAGGGCAGATATTCTTGTTTTTCTTTCTTGTGGATCTCTCCCTTCTTTAAAAAAAAGAGCACGGAAGTTACCAAGTGTTTCAAGAGGAATGGCTTCACACTGATCTTGCTAACGCTGTGGTGTCAGACAGAAGAAGCAAATGGGGGAGGGATGCCTCTCCCCACCTCTCAACTTTCCAAGCATCTCTGTCTCCTAAGCACTCAGCCGTTCTCAGCCTGGGGGTAGGTCTGCTAATGACTGATCGAAAACCATCAAATTCATTTATTTGTCACTGCCAGTGACAACCCAGTTAATGATAATAGATTCTTTACCCACCCCCCACCCTTTATTTTTTGGCCTGTTGCCTTCCCTGATTCCTCCTCTCCCTTCCCCACACCCCCTGATATGCTGAGAATCGGAATGACTGAGAAACTACTGGACTTATTTTTAGCCAAGTTGCTGGAAATAGTGTAACACAGCATGTGCCTTAGATATAGCTTCTCTGAAGGGAAATGCAATTACGTGTTGTGTTTCCCCCCTTCTTTTTAATTGCAGTGCCTTGTACAAGCTTCCAGTCTTTCATTAAGGTGGTATTTTCAGGGCAAGAGCTGTGATACTGTGTTGGATGAATGGGAGCGGTGGGAGAGAGACTTTGGGAAATTGTTTGTGGTCTGGTTGTGTGTAAACACTGATATGTGCAAGAGTTGAGGACTGCTCAGGTGATTCTCTGCCTTCATGTATTTTCTCAGCCATAGACTACAAAGTGAATAGAAAAAAAATATTCAACAAGGTCACAGATACACATTAACCCCTTTGTGCCACTGACCATGATAATAATAAGAATTGCAAACCCATCTTCATGGAGTCAAAGGCCCCTCGGATGCCACATGCTTGATGCCACACTCATGGATGACATTTTTGTTTCAATAGGAGTGTTTGTTGATGGCTTCAGAGAAGGTGGGGGCACCACAATTCAAGAGAGATATTGACAAGCTGGAATGTGTCCAGAGGAGGGCGACTAAAATGATCAAGGGTCTGGAGAACAAGCCCTATGAGGAGCGGCTTAGGGAACTGGGCATGTTTAGCCTGAAGAAGAGAAGGCTGAGAGGAGATATGATAGCCATGTATAAATATGTGAGAAGAAACCACAGGGAGGAGGGAGCAAGCTTGTTTTCTGCTTCCTTGGAGACTAGGACGCGGAACAATGGCTTCACACTACAAGAGAGGAGATTCCATCTGAACATTAGGAAGAACTTCCTGACTGTGAGAGCCGTTCAGCAGTGGAACTCTCTGCCCTGGAGTGTGGTGGAGGCTCCTTCTTTGGAAGCTTTTAAGCAGAGGCTGGATGGCCATCTGTCAGGGGTGATTTGAATGCAATATTCCTGCTTCTTGGCAGGGGGTTGGACTGGATGGCCCATGAGGTCTCTTCCAACTCTTTGATTCTATGATTTACATCACTTATATCCTGCCCATATCAGCCCGCAGGTGATTCAGGGCGGCCGCAGGCGACTCAGGGCGGATGATGATGATGATGATGATGATGATAATAATAATATGCAGACTGTGCAAGGAAGCTGATGAAACCATGGACCATATGCTCAACTGATGCAAGAAAATCGCACAGACAGACTACAAAAATTGACACAACTCTGTGGCCCAGATGATTCACTGGAACTTACGTCACAAATACCACCTGCCAGCAATAAAGAATTGGTGGGATCATAAACCCACAAAGGTTGTGGAAAATGAACACGCAAAAATACTGTGAGATCTTGTAGGTTTTTTCGGGCTATAGGGCCATGTTCTAGAGGCATTTCTCCTGACGTTTCGCCTGCATCTATGGCAAGCATCCTCAGAGGTAGTGAGGTCCTCACTACCTCTGAGGATGCTTGCCATAGATGCAGGCGAAACGTCAGGAGAAATGCCTCTAGAACATGGCCATATAGCCTGAAAAAACCTACAAGAACCTAGTGATTCCAGCCATGAAAGCCTTCGACAATACTGTGGGACTTTCAAATCCAGGCTGACAAAGTTTTGGAACACAATACACCTGACATCGCGATTGTGGAAAAGAAAGTCTGGATTATTGATGTCACCATACCAAATGACAACCGCATTGAGGAAAAACAACAGGAAAAACTCAGTCGCTATTAAGACCTCAAAATCGAACTGCCAAGGCTCTGGCATAAACCAGTACAGGTGGTCCCAGTGGTCATTGGCTCACTGGGTGCCGTGCCAAAAGATGTCAGCCAGCATTTGGAAACAATAAACATTGACAAAATCATGATCTGTCAACTGCAAAAGGCCACATTACTTGGATCTGCGCTGATCATTCGAAAATACATCACACAGTCCTAGACACTTGGGAAGTGTTCGACTTGTAATTTTGCAATACGAAATCCAGCATATAGATCTCGTTTGCTGTGACAGACTGTGCTTTTGTGGCTGTAAAATAATAATAATAATAATAATAATAATAATAATAATAAATTGAGAGCCAAATTGACAAAGAAAAAACATGGCTGTGACTCACAAATGGACAAAGAGTTAATGCCGTAAAACCACAATTCAGAGCAGAAGAGAAGACTGTGAAAGAAGGCTCTCCATGGACAGTTCCTGGGAAAAATTGAGAGCCAAATTGACAAAGAAAAAACATGGCTGTGGCTCACAAATGGGACTTTGAAAAAGGAGACAAAGGAGGGCCTGATTCTGGCAGCCCAAGAACAAGCCATTCGAACCAATGCCATCAAAGCCAGAATTGAAAAGTCGGTGACAGATCCCAAGTGTAGACTCTGCAAGGAAGTAGATGAAACAATGGATCACATCCTCAGCTGCTACAAGAAGATTGCGCAAACAGACTACAAGCAGAGGCACAACACCATTGCTCAGATTATTCATTGGAACTTGTGCCACAAATACAATCTGCCTGCGACAAAGAACTGGTGGGATCACAAACCTGAAAAAGTTACAGAAAATGAACATGTCAAACTCCTCTGGGACTTCTGAGTTCAGACTGACAGAGTTCTGGAGCACAATACTCCTAACTTCACAATCGTGTTAAAAAACAAAGTATGGATTGTTGATGCCGCAATCCCAGGTGACAGCAGGATTGAAGAGAAACAACTGGAAAAGCTTGACACGATATGAGAATTTAAAGATAGAACTGCAAAGACTCTGGCACGAACCAGTCAAGTTTGTCCCAGTGGTGATGGGCACACGGTGCAGTGCCTAAAGACCTTGGCCTGCACCTAAACACAATGACAAAATTACCATCTGCCAGCTGCAAAAGGCCACCTTACTGGGATCTGCACACATTATTTGCCAATACATCGCACAGTCCTAGACACTTGGGAACTGTCCAGCGTGTGATCCACTACCACAGCCAGCAGCGTGATCTTGTTTGCTGTGGACCCATTGCATCACCAGGGGCTCGTTCTCTATAGTTCTCTATAGTTTGGGTGAACCTGTATGTTGAGCAACAGTGTGACCATTCCTGTCGATGTATATGTGTTGGTTGAGTTGTACTTCTTATATCCACACCACAGCATGTTCACAATATGTCAGTTTGGGTTTTGTGTCATGGCCCTAATTTTCTGCTGGCAGCCACTTATGGTCTGTGTCTACAACACATTTTTCCCTTTCAAAGTGTGAAGCCATAGAAGACGACTTTGTTTTTGCCTGAACAAATGGAGGAAGACAGCACTGCAGGAGAAAGTAATTAGTAATCCAAATTCCTTCTCTTCCTTTTGGAAATGCTTCCAAGAAGGAGTAAGGAGAAACATGCAAAAACAGCCACAGTTTAGACATGAGTATATCTTTTGTAGCTTTACTGCTCCATAATGTTATGACTCAACGTGCATTTATGGAAGACTCCATAGGTATTCCTGTGGATTTGGATTCTGTCCCCTGAGACAAGATAGTTTTTCATTGTCCATGTCCTAACCAGATACGAAAAAGTTGTCCTAAAGGGCAAAAGTACATCTCTGGTACGTCCTAGCTCAGTATAAGATGGAGTAAGCATAGAACACTTAATTACCTCTTCTCCAACCAACACAGCGTCATTGCTGACCATGTATATCTAGTACGCATGGATAGAGTCGCTCAGATAACTCGTTGCTCGTAATAATTTCATAAAAAATTACCTTTTTGAAGCAACAGCAAAGCTTTTTTAAAAACCAGGAGTCCCTTTTCGCTTTTTCCGCCATTTTTGTTACAACTCAGGAAGTGATTCAGAAATTATTCAGCTTTTCCCCGCTTCTGGTCCCTGCCCTCGGCTCAAGCCAGAGAAGCCAGTTTTAAACCAGAAAAGGAAGGAATTTCCTGGAACTTCCTTCTTTCTCTGGTTTAAATCTGGCTCAAGCCAGAGAAGCCAGTTTTAAACCAGAGAAAAGAAGGAAGTTCCTGGCTTTGGCTCAAGCCAGAGAAGCCAGTTTTAAACCAGAGAAGGAAAGAATTTCCTTTGCTTGCTTTTTCCCACTTCTGGTCCCTCGGCTCAAGCCAGAGAAGCCAGTTTTAAATCAGAGAAGGAAGGAATTTCCTGGCTTCAGCTTAAGCCAGAAAAGCCAGTTTTAAAGCCAGAGAAGCCAGTTTTAAACCAAAGAAGGAAAGAATTTCCTCCGCTTGCTTTTCCCCACTTCTGCTCCCTGGCCTCGGCTCAAGCCAGAGAAGCTAGCTTTAAATCAGAGAAGGAAGGAATTTCCTGGCTTCAGCTCAAGCCAGAGAAGCCAGTTTTAAAGCCAGAGTTTTAAACCAGAGAAGGAAATAATTTCCTTTGCTTGCTTTTTCCCACTTCTGCTCCCTGACCTTGGCTCAAGCCAGAGAAGCCAGTTTTAAACCAGAAAAGGAAGGAATTTCCTGGCCTCGGCTCAAGCCAGAGAAGTCAGTTTTAAACCAGAGAAGGAAGGAAATTCCTGGCCTCGGTTCAAGCCAGAGAAACCAGTTTTAAACCAGAAAAGGAAGGAAATTCCTGGCTTCAGCTCAAGCCAAAGAAGCCAGTTTTAAACCAGAAAAGGAAGGAATTTCCTGGCCTTGGCTCAAGCCAGAGAAGCCAGTTTTAAACCAGAGAAGGAAAGAATTTCCTCTGCTTGCTTTTCCCAGCTTCTGGAGTGAAACAACTATTTTCAAAGTAAGACCACTCAATGAAACAGTAAATAACAGTTTCAAACCATTAACAAAAGGATTTGGAAATCTCGGAAGTTTCTAAAAGTTTTGAATTTTTTTTCTGCAAAAATTAGAATTGACTAGAATTGAACCACAGTGCCCCCTACAACTGAAATGAGTTTTGAACCATTTTTTCTGGATCAACCAAGCCTAGTATTCAGATCAGACATGAGCAAACTTTGGCCCTCCAGGTATTTTGGACTTCAACAGCCACAATTCCTAACAGCCGGCAGGCTGCTAGGAATTGTGGGAGTTGAAGTCCAAAACACTTGGAGGGCTGAAGTTTGCCCATGCCTGGTCTAGATCACCAGCGTAGAAAACATATGCTTTGTCCTTTCTCTTTCTCCCCATACTCAGCCTTCCTCCTGTAAGTCTTTAAAATGCACTTTTTCTGTTAGGAATTCGGTCTGCCCTTGGGCAAGGATGACAAGTCAATGCTGCCAGGCAAGCTGTCTTTGCGCCTTTATGATGCCTAAATAGTGTGCTATTTCTCTTGACTCGGGAGGTCATTATGAAATGAGTTTGCAAACCTTTGCTGTCAATTCAGTTCTAGCCAGTCTTTTGCTAAAGCGAGTGCATGGACTATCATCCTGGTACAAAGCAAAAGCTGGATGCCACAGGCCTGACTATATGTGTTTCCTTCTCTTCTTTTCCCCCCTGATGGTGCTGTCTCCCGGTCATATTGAGGACCAGTGCCATCGTATGTCAGTAGCATTGCAGATTCTGCTCACGGTGGATTCTGCTTTCTTTGTAGGAGAATTTTTGAATGTTGACTTTGTTGTTGCGTGCCTTTGAGTCATTTTTGTATTATGGTTACCCTAAGGTGAACCCATTACAGGCTATTCTTGGCAATCTTTGTTCAGAGCCAGTTTGTCTTTGCCTTCCTCTGAGGCTGAGAGAATGTGACTTGACTGACCCTGATGGTTAGATTGTTTTTGTGAAACCTAATAGGAATAGAATATGTCTTCTGTACTACTTCTTCTTTTTGCCATTGCTCAAAGTTGAGGCATTTATTTATTTACTAGCTTGGATAATAATAATAATAATAATAATAATAATAATAATAATAATTCGCCGATACATCACATTATTCGCTGATACATCACACAGTCCTAGACACTTGGGAAGTGTCCGACGTGTGATCCAATTCAACAGCCAGCAGAGTGTCTGCTGTGGACTCATATTGTTGTGTTTCAAATAATAATAATAATAATAATAATAATAACTCTTATGCAAATCTTAACTCTTAATCCTAACTCTTGTGCAAAGACTCTGGCACAAGGCAGAAGGCCACCTTACTGGGATCTGCACACATTATTAGCCGATACATCACACAGTCCTAAACACTTGGGAAGTGTCCATTGTGTGATCCAATACAACAGCCAACAGAGTGTCTGCTGTGGACTCATCTTGTTGTGTTTCTAATAATAATAATAATAATAATAATAATAATAATAATAATAATAGAGAATGAACACATCAAGCTACTCTGGGACTTCTAGATTCAGACAGACATAGTTTTGGAGCACAATACTCCTGACCTCACGATTGTGTTAACAAACAAAGTATGGGTTGTCGATGTTGCAACCCCGGGTGACAGCAGGATTGAAGAGAAACAACTGGAAAAGCTGACACGATATGAGGATTTAAAGATCAAACTGCAAAGACTCTGGCACAAGCCATTGGTCCCAGTGGTGATTGGCACACTGGGTGCAGTGCCTAAAGACCTTGGCCTACACTTAAACACAATTGGCACTGCCAGCTGCAGAAGGCCACCTTACTGGGATCTGCATGCATTATTTGCCAATACATCACACAGTCCTAGACACTTGAGAAGTGTCCGAAGTGTAATCCAATACAACAGTCAGCTGCTGTGGACTCATCTTGTTGTATTTCAAATAATAATAATAATAATAATAATAATTCATTCGAAAATACATCACACAGTCCTAGATGCTTGGGAAGTGTTCGACTTGTGATTTTGTGATATGAAATCCAGCATATAGATCTCATTTGCTGTGACATACTGTGCTTTTGTGTCAGTAAAATAATAATAATAATAATAATAATAATAATAGTAATAGTAATAGTAATAGTAACAATAATAGACTCTAGACTCTGTGCAAAGACTCTGGCATAAGCCAGTAAAGGTGGCTAGAGGTGATCGGCACACTGGGTGCAGTGCCTAAAGACCTTGGCCTGCACTTAAATACAATCGGCGCTGACAAAATTACCACCTACCAGCTGCAAAAGGCCACCTTACTGGGATCTGCATGCATTATTCACCGATACATCACACAATGCAAGACACTTGGGAAGTGTCCGACGTGTGATCCAATACAACAACCAGCAGAGTGTCTGCTGTGGACTTATCTTGTTTTGTTCTGATAATAATAATAATGATAATGATAATAATCTTTATTTATACCCTGCCACCATCTCCCCAAAGAGGACTCGGGACGGCTAACATGAGGCCAAGCTCAGAAATAACAATGCAACAAAAGAAACAAAATAGCATCAAAATAAACACATGAAATTACAACATAAAATAAACAGTCTCAAAATAGCATGATAGAGAGATGAAATACAGGGCGTGCCAAATGTGCTAAGAATAAAATTGGTAAAACCCTGGGTAAGATAAGAAGAATATGTGTCTGAGGGAGAAAGTTTTACTGAGGGAGGAGCTCAGAAGGGACAAGGAAAGAGGTAGGCCTGGGTTATTTGAGAAAGTCTTTTTTAAATACAAAATGCATAAGGTTGTGGGTGAACTACAATTCACACCATGCCAGCCCCTTGAAACTCTATCCGTAGTTAAAGTTTGTCATGTTAGGCAAATCTGCTCTGGATGCATCATTGGTGGAGTTCATTATGCTCTCCAGCTGTAGGATGAATTGCAACTCCCACCATGGCAGGTCACTTCCCTCAAATCCCTTTAGTACAGTGGTTCTCAACCAGGGATCCCCAGATATTTTTGGCCTTATTTATTTATTTCTCGTGTCAGGGCAGCCAGTCAATTATATTACATTTCTAACAGAACAAAGCAAACAAACAGAGAAAATACAAAATGTGTGAGTTTGGTAGTAGATTAAATGTCCTTTGACCAGTATCTGGCCCCTTGGAGTGCTTCTGGTGTTGCTGCAAGAAGGTCCTCCATGGTGCATGTGGCTGGGCTCAGGTTGCATTGCAGCAGGTGGTCAGTTTGCTCCTCTCCGCACTCGCATGTCGAGGATTCCACTTTGTAGCCCCATTTCTTTTTTGTTTCAATATTCTTTATTAATTAATTTCTCAATTATAACATCGAAAGAGGGGGAACAATACTTGAGAAAAGGAAAGCTTGGAAGTATTAAGATATTGGGCCAAAGGTAGGGTAAAAGACATGAGGGTAGTAGTGGGGGGAAAGGGAAGGGGGGTCAGGGAGGGGGTTAAGGGGGGATGTGTTGCTGGTCACTTCCGTTTGAGTCACAGAGGGGTAGTATATTATGAGGAAAGTCAATTTATGGTTATTGGTTTAGATTCCGAAAGGGAACATGGGGTAAATTCCCTATTTTCTGTTGTTTATATAAGTTGTCCTTATTATTGTTAGTCTATTATTTCTGAATGTTCTTTAAATATTCCTTACATTGGTTCCAGTTGGTCGTGGTTTCCTTATTCTGATTTTTCATTAAGCACGAAAGTCTATCCAAATCCATGAATTCTATAACTTTTTTGATCCATTCGTCGGCTGTGGGAGTTTCTTCGGTTTTCCATTTTTGGGCTATTAGTATCCTGGCTCCCGAAGCAAGGTAGAAGAGTATTTTTTCCTCATTTTTGTTCAAGCAGAGGTCTGTTATGTTAAGTAAATAGTATTCCGGTTTCATGTTAGACTTGTTTTAATTATCTTTTGTGTGTGTTTATGGATAGCTAGCCAGAATTTTTGGATTTTCTTGCAATCCCAGAACATGTGATAGTAAGTTCCTTTCTCTCTCCTACATTTCCAACATAGATTGTTCTGGTTTTTATTGATCTTAGATAGCAAAGCTGGTGTTAAATGCCATCTGTAGAACATTTTGTAGGAGTTTTCTATGATGGTAGTAGCTTTAGTAAATTTGTTAGTCTTTTTCCAGGCTAGCTCCCATTCTCTAAGTCTTATAGATCTTCCCAAGTCTTTCGCCCATTTGATCATATTTTCTTTTATCAATTCTTGTTCATTACTCCATTCGAGCAGGCATCTATATAATGTCGTAATCACCTTTTTCTCTTTTTTCATTACTTTTTCCCATACAGTTTCAGACGCACTGAATCCCTTTTTACAATCTTCCTTGTAGCATTCTTTTGCTTGTAAGTAGTGGAACCAACCTACTTCCTCTTCCGACTCCCTAAGCTCGTCCATAGATTTGAGACACCAATGATTATGGTCTTTCTTTAATAATTGGTGATAGTTCAACCATTTGTTTCTGGGTAGTTCTTTCTTGTGGAAGGCCTCCGATGGCGACACCCACATGGGTGTTTTCGTATAAAAATGATTTTTATATTTTTTCCATACCTTTAGGAGCGCTGATCTGATATAGTGATTATTAAATGATCTTTCTACTTTGTCTTTCTCATACCAAAGGTATGCGTGCCATCCCCTTCTCGTATCCCAGCCTTCCAGAGTAAGAATCCTCTTGGGCTCTAGTGAAGCCCATGCCACAGTCCAGGATAAGGCGCATGCCTCAAAGTACAGCGATAGGTCCGGCATTGCCAGACCACCTCTGCTTTTCGAATCAGTAAGGGTTTTAAATTTGACCCTGGGTTTCTTCCCGTCCCAGACGAAATTCAGAATATCTTTATTCCATTTCTTGAAGCATGTGTTGTTTTTAATGATCGGTAACGTCTGAAATAGGAAGATCATCCTAGGTAACACACTCATTTTAACAACCGAGATTCTCCCTAGCCAGGAGAGGTTGAGATATTTCCAGTTTTTAATTTTCTTTCGAATGCTTTCCCATGTCTTCTCGTAGTTGTAGCCCCATTTCTGAAGGTTGGCTCTGCATCTCGTGGTGCCAGGGCGCAGTCTGTTCAGCGCATTCCAAGTCTCCCAATCCTCTGTGTGCCCAGGGGGGAGTCTCTCATTTGGTATCAGCCATTGGTTGAGGTTCTGGGTTTGAGCCTGCCACTTTTGGGCTCTCGCTTGCTGAGGTGTTCCAGCGAGTGTCTCTGCAGATCTTAGAAAACTATGTCTGGATTTAAGTCGTTGACGTGCTGGCTGATACCCAAACAAGGGATGAGCTGGAGATGTCTCTGTCTTGGTCCTTTCACTATTGGCTGCCACTTCCCGGCGGATGTCAGGTGGTGCGATACCGGCTAGACAGTGTAATTTCTCCAGTGGTGTAGGGCGCAGACACCCCGTGATAATGCGGCATGTCTCATTAAGAGCCACATCCACTGTTTTAGTGTGGTGAGATGTGTTCCACACTGGGCATGCATACTCAGCAGCAGAGTAGCACAGCGCAAGGGCAGATGTCTTCACTGTATCTGGTTGTGATCCCCAGGTTGTGCCAGTCAGCTTTCGTATGATATTGTTTCTAGCACCCACTTTTGCTTGATGTTCAAGCAGTGCTTCTTGTAGGTCAGAGCACGGTCCAGAGTGACTCCCAGGTATTTGGGTGCGCTGCAATGCTCCAGTGGGATTCCTTCCCAGGTGATCCTCAGAGCTCGGGATGCTTGTCTGTTCTTGAGATGAAAGGCACATGTCTGTGTTTTAGATGGGTTGGGGATCAGCTGGTTTTTCCTGTAATAGGCAGTAAGAGCACCTAGAGCTTCAGAAAGCTTCTGTTCTACCATCTCAAAGCTCCCTGCTTGAGCAGTGATGGCACGATCATCAGGGGGACATGAGAGAAGCCTCCTCGCAGGATTGCAAGACATCCGGGTGCCCCCTGGGCAACGTCTTCGTAGACGGCTAATTCTCTCAATCCAGAAGCAACCAGCATGCAAGCAAGTTTTTGGCCTACAACTCCCTGAAATCCCAGCCAGTTTATCAGCTGTTAGGATTTCTAGGAGTTGAAGGCCAAAAACACCTGGGGATCACAGGTTGAGATCCACTGCTCTAGTAGGTTTAGTTAGTCTTAGGGGTTGTATGTGCCAAGTTTGGTCTAGATCCATCAATGGTGGTAACAGTCTCTCTGGATGTAAGTGAACTACAATTTCCAGAAATGAAGATCAGTTCCCCCCAGGCCCTTCCAGTATTTTCAGTTGGTTATGATGGTTCTGTGTGGCAAGTGAGGCCCAGGGCCATCGTTGTGTCCAGAGGAGGGCGACTAAAATGATCAAGGGTCTGGAGAACAATCCCTATGAGGAGCGGCTTAAGGAGCTAGGCATGTTTAGCCTGAAGAAGAGAAGGCTGAGAGGAGATATGATAGCCATGTATAAATATGTGAGAGGAAGCCACAGGGAGGAGGGAGCAAGCTTGTTTTCTGCTTCCCTGGAGACTAGAACACAATGGAGCAATTGCTTCAAACTGCAAGAGAGGAGATTCCATCTGAACATGAGGAAGAACTTCCTGACTGTGAGAGTCGTTCAGCAGTGGAACTCTCTGGCCCGGAGTGTGGTGGAGGCTCCTTCTTTGGAAGCTTTTAAACAGAGGCTGGATGGCCATCTGTCAGGGGTGATTTGAATACAATATTCCTGCTTCTTGGCAGGGGGTTGGACTGGATGGCCCATGAGGTCTCTTCCAACTCTTTGATTCTATGATTCTATGTTGGTGGGATCCAGAGTGCTCTTTGATTGCAGGTGAACTATACATCCCACTATCTACAGTGGCTATATATCATGGTGAATTCCCTCCAAACCTCTCTAGTATTTTTCTTTGATCGTGGAGGTTGTGTGTGCCAAATGTGGTCCAGGTCTTTTGTCAGTAGGGGTCACAGTGCTCTGACTTGAGGCAGGGTGAACTACAACTTCCATCATGTGGAATCAGTCCCCCAAACTCCACCAGTATGTTTAGTTGCTGGTTACTTCTGCTCTGTTTGTGTGCAGACAGAGTTGAAAAGAGTAGGAAAGGGTTAAGGGAGAGGCAGTGGGAGGGGTCATGCACATTTGACACCAATGGAGAGAGTAAGAAACATTGGGATGTCTCTGTGCTGGAGGAAACACGTAAAATCTAGGATGAAATTGTCCCTGAATGAAAGCATTCCTTGGGTGATGGGCAGTATGGTGTTTAGGGAGGACATTGGCAGGGTTTGGGCTACATGTTCATGGCGCTCGCTATAACCTGTAATGTCATTGGAGGGAGGGCTTTTGGTGACTTCTCATCATTGTGGGTTAAAGCTGTTTGTGGAAGTGGGCACCCCATCCACATGCACGCATACATATTTTCACTTTTATTATGTGTATGGATACATAAGATATGTTTTGGAACAAGGTATTCCCTGGGGCTATGGTCAGATGGTTACTGACTGAACAGCAGCACTTCTATTACTTTGGGGAGTGTCTCTGGCAAGACCCACATCGTTCCTGCTATCTGGTCAGTTACTATGTTCTTACGAAAGCAAATACCAGCAAATGAAAAATTTCATTGCGTGATGTTTCAACCGTTCGTGTAGCTTGTGGTTCTCTTTTTAAAAAGACTTTAAAAATCTACTACTACAAACTTCATTTTTAATCTGCTGCAATAATAATAATAATAATAATAATAAAATCACGATCTGTCAACTGCAAAAGGCCACCTGACTTGGATCTGCGCTCATAATTCGAAAATACATCACACAGTCCTAAACGTTTGGGAAGTGTTCAACTTGTGATTTTGTAATACGAAATACAGCATATATATCTCGTTTGCTGTGACTGCGTTTTTGTGTCAGTAAAATAGTAATAAAACTTTATTTTTAGACTGCACCTCTCTCAGGGAGGTTTACAGCACAAAACAAGCTATCTATCATCTATCTATCTATCTATCTATCTATCTATCTATCTATCTATCTATCTATCTGTGGTACTTGTTCATTTCATTCCCCATGGTGTTTCTTTTGGCTGGAGAGAGGGATGGAGTGATCATGAAAATGGAAGAGTTGCCCCAGAGTGTGGTGGAGGCTCCTTCTTTGGAGGTTTTTTTTTAACAGAGGCTGGATGGCCATCTGCCAGGGGTGATTTGAATGCAATATTCCTGCTTCTTGGCAGAATGGGGTTGGACTGGATGGTCCATGAGGTCTCTCCCAACTCTATGATTCTATGAAATGCATTATTTTTATTTATTTATTTACATTCTTTCTATCCCGCCCATATCAGCCCGAAGGCAACTCAGGGCGGCATACAAAGTCGGCACAATTTGATGCCATATAAAATACATACACTGATAAAAAGCAAAAAAGAAACATTATAGTAGATTTAGATTTAGTAGATTTAGAACATAAGAAATAATAAAAAATTTAAAACTATGTCCTCTCATTCAAATCCTCATCCGTTCCATCGTCTTGGCTGTTCCTGGGTCATTTTCCGATTCAAGTTTGTTTATTTATCCTAAGGTTCCGAATGCTTGCTCGAAGAGCCAAGTTTTCAGTCTTTTTCAAAAGGTCAGGAGGGAAGGGGCTGAGCTAATATCCCTAGGTAAGGAGTTCCACAGCTGAGGGGCCACCACACAGAAGGCCCTGTCTCTCGTCCCCGCCAAACGTGCTCGCGAAGCAGGCGGAATCGAGAGCAGGGCCTCCTCCTCCGATTTCAAGTTCCTAGTGGGATATTCCATAAACCAGCAAGAAGAATTCAGGACCTTTGTTGACTGGTGTGAAGGAAATGATGCTTGCACACATGCATCTCTTGATGACACTCAGATTCATACATGAACTATTGTCTTTCTGGAAAGTCATATGTACTCTTGACAATGGCTCCTGTCTTTGGTAGCTGATTTGTGATGGCTTGAGTTGCCATTGAGCTTACACGCATCATTCTGCCCTAAGGCAGTGTCTTTCAGACTTCCAATATTCAACAGACCTTTCTGTCCATGGGATTTTTGGCCAAGGAATTGCTTCTGTGCTCTGCCAGGGATACTCTTGCATGCCTGCATTCTCCTGTGAATGTGTGTTGCAGCAAAGATCCGTCGCGGCAGGCAAGCTGTCTTTTAGAGAAGCCGGTCTGCCATCGCTGATATTTCCTATGATTTTATAGCTGTCTTGAAGTATCTGAAGGACTGTCACACAGAAGAGAGAGCAGACTTATTCTCTGCGGCTCCAGAAGGTTGGGATGGAACCAAGGAGTGGAAATAGCAAGGCAGCAGATTTTCATTAAAGCTTTGAAGAAATAAGTTCGATAGTACAAGCTGTTGTGAAGACTGCCATTGAAAGTTGACTCCCATACAATTGAGGTGGTTAAATAAGTAACTGGACAGCCACCTGTCAGGGGTGCTGCCCTTGCATTGGGTGAGGTTTGTCTCGAGTGCGGTTGGACGAAATGGCCTCCAACATTTCTCCAAATAATTATAATAATAAACTTTATTTATACCCCGCCACCATCTCCCCAATGGGGACTCGGAGCGGCTTACATGGGGCCAAGTCCGGACAGCAAAATAAAACTAGAACATAAACAACAAGCAACATCATCAAAATTACATAGAAAAAAAAGTATGAACACAGTAACAAAATAACATTCCAATAAACACAATCATGATAACAGTGGGCGGGCCACATGTACATGATAAAATGATTAAAAACTCTAATGAGATAAAAATAGGAGCAGGTTATTTGCAGGGAGCTCATAAAAACACACAGGGTTGTGGAACTAAACTTCCCATTTGGAGGGCATGTACTCCAATGGCAGAAGCGTTGAGGGGAGCCATAGTGTCATGTTGTGCACCTACTCGCCAAAGGCGCAGCGGAAGAGCCAGGTTTTAAGGTTCTTTTTGAACGTTTCTAGTGAAGGGGCTTTCCTGATCTCTCCAGGTCATAGAATCAATGAGTTGGAAGAGACCTCATGGGCCATCCAGTCCAACCCCCTGCCAAGAATGTAATGAGTTCCAGAGTCAGGGAGCCACAGAGGAGAAGGCTCTTTCCCCTGTGCCCACAAGAGCTTGTAAGATTGGTAGGGGTGAAAGGAGGACCTCCCCAGAAGATCGAAGGGCACGGATTGGTACACGGATTTCATTTTGCATATGAAAAGCCCAAGAAGGAAACCTCAGGTTTCCACAGGACACAATTTGAAATCTCTTGCTCTGAAGAACGAAGCCAGGATTCTAGTGTGCATATAATCTATATAAATAAAAATGTAATGTGAGAAGACCATTCATTGATCTGAACAGATAGACCAGGGGTCCACAGACTTTTTAAACAGAGGGCCAGGTCACAGTCCCTCAAGTTGTTGAAGGGCCGGATTATAATTTGAAAAAATCATGAATGAATTCCTATGCACACTGCACATATCTTATTTGTAGCGCAAAAAACACTTTTAAACAATACAGTTTAAAAGTGAATAAGAATTTTAACAAATATAAACATATTATATTCAATGGGATGCGTGGGCCTGCGTTTGGCTAATGAGATAGGATTGTTGTTGTTGTTGTTGTTGTGTGCTTTCAAGTTGTTTCAGACGTAGGTTGACCCTGAGCAAGGGCCGGGTAAATGACCTTGGAGGGCCGTATACGGCCCCCGGGCCTTAGTTTGAGGACCCCTGAGATAGACCATAGCAGCGTGAACCTTTGGAGAAGTCCATTCATTGATCTGAACATATAGACCGTCCCCAGATGTTTATGGCCTTCAACTCCCAGAAATCCTAACAGCTGGTAAACTGGCTGGGATTCCTGGGAGTTGTAGGCCAAAAACATCTAGGGACCCCAGGTTGAGAACCACTGATATGGACCATAGTAGTGTGAAACTTTTGAGAAGACCATTCATTGATCTGAACATATAGACCATAGCAGCGTGAACCTTTGGAGAAGACCATTCACTGATCTGAACATATAGACCTGTGGTTCTCAACCTGGGGTCCCCAGATGTTTTTGGCCTTCAACTCCCAGAAATCCTAACAGCTGGTAAACTGGCTGGGATTTCTGGGAGTTATAGGCAAAAAACATCTGGGGACCCCAGGTTGAGAACCACTGATATAGACCATAGTAATGTGAAACTTTTGAGAAGACCATTCATTGATCTGAACATATAGACCATAGCAGCATGAACCTTTGGAGAAGACCATTCATTGATCTGAACAGATAGACCAGATCATGTGGAAACACTTGGTTCTTTAGCCGTACAAGCTGGATTGGGTTTTCAAAAAAACAGCAGCACTTGCAATTGTATATGGACAGAAACTGAGTGAAGCTCTTTTCAGGCTACCAAGATAAGATGCAACACGCAGCTCGCAGCCAGAAATCTAGCTGTGATGTTCTGACTATCTGGCTGACTCCATGCTGTGCCTCCAGTTTCTCTCCTCTTTTAAACCTTTCTTCTTTCAGCCTCTCACCTTGGACTGCACCCTTGTATTTTCCTTGATATTTCCCTCTGTGTATCCTTCAAGATCAGCCTGCCTCTCTCATCTAGTTGTTGCTAGAAACTGTTGTGGTGCCTTGGCAAAGAGAGAGTGGGAAGTGGCTGTCACTTCAGGCTGGCCTTATTCCCGTTGTCAAGAACAGATGCCATCGTAGTTTCCGTGTGGAGTGCATAGCCTAGCTCCTGTGAACTCCTCGTTTCCCTTTGGTTTTGATGAAAGACAAAACCCATTGCACCACCACTGCTACTACTACTATTCTAGCCCAGGGGTCTTTTTAAACAAAGCCAGGTCACAGCCCCTCAAAATGTAGGAGGGGCGGATTATAATTTGAAAAAAGAATGAATGAATTCCTATGCACACTGCACATATCTTATTTGTAGTGCAAAAAACACTTTAAAACAATCCAATAATTAAAATGAAGAACAATTTTAACAAATATAAACTTATTAGTATTTCATTGGGAAGTATGGCCCTGCTTTTGGCTGGTGAGATAGGGTTGTTGTTGTTGTTGTTGTGTGCTTTCAAATCATTTCAGACTTAGGTTGATCCTGAGCGAGGGCTGGGTAAATGACCTTGGAGGGCCGTATCCGGCCCCTAGTTTGAGGACCTCTGTTCCAGCCTGTCATAAGCCTACAAGAAAGGAGCACGGTTGGCGGGGACGAGGGACAGGGCCTTCTCGGTAGTGGCCCCTTGGCTGTGGAACGCCCTACCCATAGACATCAGATCAGCCCTCTCATTGATGGCATTTCGGAAGAAACTTAAAACCTGGTTATTCGAACAGGCATTTGAATAGGCAGTGCAATGAATCACAATGAATTATAGGAATCGGAACAACGGATGACGAACTAGGATTATGATTTTAGTTATGAGACGCTATTGAATTGTTATTGATGCTATTGATGGTCACTGATGGTAATTGCTTAGTGTGTTAATGTGTCAATTGTTTTTAAATGGCTGTATGTGTTGCATTGAATTTTTGCCGCTTCTTATTGTTAACCGCTCTGAGTCGCCTAATTGGCTGAGAAGAGCGGTATACAAGTAAAGTAAAGTAAATAAATAAATAAATAGTTCACCCACAACCAGAGACGGCCCTAGGTAATTTTCAATGGTAAGCAAACAGTATTTTGCCCCCCCTCCCCCCCAAGCAATCACTGATATATATCTTTTGTTCGTCATGGGAGTTCTGTGTGCCATATTTGGTTCAATTCCGTCATTGGTGGAGTTCAGAATGCTCTTTGATTTTAGGTGAACTATACATCCCTGTAACTACAACTCATATATGTCAAGGTCTATTTTCCCCCAAGAGTGCCTCAAGGGCACCCCTGGGCAAAATCAACTATACTGCAAATGCTTACTTTGCGTAATGGTTGAGCTGCCTCTGCCCACAACCAGAAAAACGGTGACCTCCACCGATATTTAAGAAACGGGGGGTTGCTGTCAGGGCCGTAGCCAGAAAAAAATTTCGGGAGGGGATGAAATTTTCGGGGGGGGGGGGGGGTTGAAACCTGCCTCCTAGCTCACGCTGAAGCAAAGAGCACGGCAGGGGACAGAACAACCTTCAATAGCCTGCAGCTCCGCCCTTGTCAACCACCTCCACCAAGTCTGGCCTCCTTAATGAGAGCATTCAACATCCCCCACCTCAACTTGGTTGCTTCACTACTGTTCTGTCGCGCGCTGGGCCTGTAAATAATTGTCTTTAGAACAGGATGTGCAACCTTTGCCCAGCGGGAAGCCGGGTGGCCTAAAGAGTAGTTCTCAGAGGTTTCGACCACAAACAGTCTTTAGATGGTTTGAGAAGTACAACAAAGTCTTTTATTAATGAACAATCAAACAGAAACTTCTCTTGTCTTCAGTAAACTTAAGCAAATGATTCCAAGCTTTTAGGCAACTGGTGAATTCCTAATCTTGCCCACGAAGAACAGGCAACTGTCTTCAATAACTACTTATTTAAAGGAAAATCCCCTTTTTAACTTCTCTCAGGCTGACTGTAATCTAACCCTTACTGATGTGGGCTCCGCTACCGGGTCAAACTGCATCTTGAACGCCGAGTGGACCTACCAGCAAGGCAGTAGATGTTCTCCAGCTGGAGTTCTTTGGTCTTTAGGGCTGTTTTCCTGGAAATTCTTTGGAGACTCTTAAGACCTTTCTCCCCCGGAAGGTCTTAAGGGTTGAAGCTTTTGTACAGGGGAAGCTTGCACACATCCTATACATAAGCTTACCTTGCTGAGACTAACTAAAAATGGCTCCCTTCCCTTCCCAATTGCCCTGAGCAAGGGGTGGACCCAAAACTTAACAATGATGGACAGGTGACTTGCCCTATGACTGCAACCAAAGAAGCCACCTATCTGCAGAGTCCCTGAAACCTAGGACTGCAAGCAAACATTTAATACAAAGCAAATAAAGTTGGAGCTCCTGGTACAGCTGTACCAGAACAACTACATCGGCTATTGCTGCAAGTAATGACAGTGTGAATAAATTGCTAAAATTTGCTTGAGATAGTGCTTGCAGTTCTGGAGGGACTCTTGATTTTTTGCATCTCATAGACTTAGCATGGGGATTTGGTTAACCAGTTAAAATTCATGAGTAAACCAGGTTTTTTAAAAAAATCTGAAACATTTCGGGGGGGGGGGGGTTGAACCCCTAATCCCCCCCCCCCCTCGCTACGGGCCTTGTTGCTGTTATTCTTGTCGTTATGTACTGTCTGACCTATGGCCATTGGAAGGCAAACGTATCAGAGTGTTTTCTTTCAAGATTTAATTTTCTCAGGCTTTTCTTATCTTTGTGTGTGCTTGGGTTCAGGCAAGGCATTCGCTTCTCTTCCCAGTAATTCCCATTCAGTCAAAACCAAAAGGTTACAACAGGAAGCAGGTGCTACCCCACGACCGGCTTTACTTTTCAAAAAGTGGGTGGAAAGACTCAAGAGCAGTTTGTGCGTGTGTGTAAGTGTGACGCGGAGAGAAAGACCCACAACAAAAGGAGAAGAGCTGCACCTGCTAAACAGTTTTATGAACATTATGAAAGAGCAAAGTGCGCTTTGATCTTTCCTGTGTAAAAAGAAGCGACTCCGGCCATCTCGTTCCCTGGAGGGAAAGCAGGGAGAAGGCGGTTTGGTTTGGGTTTTTTTTTTGAACAGACAAAAGAGTGAGTGAGAGAGAAAGACATTCCAGAGACAAACTTCAGTGTAAAATTGCAAAATACACTCTGCAGCTGGGCAATTAAGCAGGAAGCATTTACATGCATCGTCTTTCAAACCATTGTCACGCCAGCTCCAGGGCCAAAACCAGGCTTTGGAGCACCCCTACGGTGGCCTGTCCATTGACCCCTTCAAAAACCAAGAAAGATATCCTTGACAGTCTGTCCTGCGCACTGGAGAGGCATGAAAGAAACTACTGGTATAGTCACTCCACATTCCCTCCCCAAAATGGCCAGCTTGGAAACATCAAGTCCCATAGTCGGTCTGACTGGAAAGGTATCCCTCACAGATATAGGAACCTTAGTGTAATCTAGGATCCTTGGGTGACACAATGCATTAAACCCTTGGGACCAGCAGGACTGCTGACCGAAAGGTTGGTGGTTCGAATCTGGGAAGAGGGGTGAGCTCCTGTCTGTCAGCTCCAGCTTCTCATACAGGACATAATAATAACAACAACAATACTTTATTTATACCCCGCTACCATCTTCCCAAGGGACTCGGTGCGGCTTACATGAGGCCGAGCCCAAAATACAACAATACAAACAATAACAACAACAATACAAGCAGTTTAAAAACAACAAAACAATGAAACAATAACACAAACATTATCAAATAGGACAACACACTTTAAAAACTAATGGGTAGGCCAAATGCAATTAAAATTAAAATAATGCTGGACATGCTGGACAATTGACAAGCTGGAATGTGTCCAGAGGAGGGCGACTAAAATGATCAAGGGTCTGGAGAACAAGCCCTATGAGGAGCGGCTTAGGGAACTGGGCATGTTTAGCCTGAAGAAGAGAAGGCTGAGAGGAGATATGATAGCCATGTATAAATATGTGAGAGGAAGCCACAGGGAGGAGGGAGCAAGCTTGTTTTCTGCTTCCTTGGAGACTAGGACGCGAAACAATGGCTTCAAACTACAAGAGAGGAGATTCCATCTGAACATGAGGAAGAACTTCCTGACTGTGAGAGCCGTTCAGCAGTGGAACTCTCTGCCCCGGAGTGTGGTGGGGGCTCCTTCTTTGGAAACTTTTAAGCAGAGGCTGGATGGCCATATGTCAGGGGTGATTTGAATGCAATATTCCTGCTTCTTGGCAGGGGGTTGGACTGGATGGCCCAGGAGGTCTCTTCCAACTCTTTGATTCTATGATTCTATGGGCGAAGGAAGTGATAGGGCCGTTTATGGAAACATACAAGCATACAATTTGCACCAGTTAATAATCTGGCTGCCACCCATTGGACCAATTGGAATTTCTTGCCGTCTTCAAGGGCAGCCCCACGTATAGTGCATTGCAATAGTCCAAACTAGAGGTAACTAAGGCGTGGACCACCATGGCCAGACCCAACTTCTGGCCTATGAACAATGGCCAGTTGCTTTCTGCCCGGAGTGATAGGCAGCTTTTCCTTTGATTGCCGAAAGGATGTCTTCCTCTCTCTTTCCTTATTTTTTCTTGATCCAAACTTTTCTTGGAGCGTGATCTAGATTAGGAGCCTGGAGAAGCGTTTTGCTAATTCCAGTTCCCTCCTGCATAATAAATCTGATACTAAAATTAGTTCTGGTTTCCCTAGGCCATAATTCTTTGCTGAGATTATGGAGAATTGTGTGTCGTGATGATTTATAGTTTCCCAGTGTCTTGCTCCTTCCCTTCCTCCCTCGGTCCCTCCCTTTTTATAACCTTGACTACTCCGGTTCCAGGCCTGAGCATCTCTCTCCGACTCCCCTTTTCCGTACTCTTCCCTTCCTTGTCCTTGCTCTTCCCTCCCGCATCCCGTACCTCTTGTTTTGGGGAAACACTTGAGTCCTCTTCTCCATTTCCCCCCCTGTTTAAGCCTCTGTCACTGCGGGCAGATGACTTCCTTGGGAGTGCTTCTGAAGGTTTTGTAATTGAGTCTTTTACCACGGCGACAGGATATTATTAACCTTCGCTAAAGCAATTTATTTCATACTCCTTTGTGGGGCTCGGCTCCCCCCTCCTTCCTCCCTCTTCCCCCAAGAAAATACGTACTTGGAAAATGGTTTTACAAATGGGAATAACCAGACCTGAAGCGTTACATTAGCTCTCACTCTCTGTATATTTTTAAAATTTGCATGGAAGGGGGGAAAAAAGCGCCTCGTGTCTGTTTAACACAACTCTTGTCGGCCCCTTTAAAATGTTTTGAGTGTGTGTATGCTTAAGGGGAAGACGAAACCCCAGCTCGTCTCGTAAAAGGGTTACATTTCACTTGCTGTTTTAACATCCCCTGCTACTTGAAGCCGTGCACCATCTTGTCTTCATCTCCTCCATTGCTTTTCAATCTAACTTGGAAAGTTGGTTGGTTGCAGGGTGGGGATACGATGGACAAAGGGAAAAATCCCAGTGTGGTCCAGTGTATAGAAATTCATGGAGACACAGAAGGCTGCGGTGAAATCCCAGCTCAGTGGGTGGCCTCCGTTCCGCGAACCTCTTTTCTCAAGGACTCCAGGTAGTCTCATGATGTGCCTGGCTGCAGCAGCGAAGCTGAAGATTGCATAGAAGTCCTTTGAAATGTTGAAGGGATCTAGAAAGTATTTTATTTTATTTATTTATTTCAAACGTTTATACCCCGCCCTTCTCACACACACCCCGGAGGGGGGTGGAGGGACTCTGGGCGGCTTACATTGGGCACAATTTTATACTATTACATATACTGTATACAGGCCTGTAGCGAGGGGGTGGTTTTAGGGGTTCAACCCCCCCCCGAAATGTTTCAGATTTTTTTAAAAAACCTGGTTTACTCATGAATTTTAACTGGTTAACCAAACCCCCAAGCTAAGTCTATGAGATGCAAAAAATTAAGAGTCCCTCCAGAACTGTAAGCACTATCTCAAGCAAATATTGACAATTTATTCATATTGTCATTACTTGCAGCAATAGCCGATGTAGTGAAGCAACCAAGTTGGGTGTGTGTGTGTTGAATGCTCTCATTAAGGAGGCCAGACTTGGTGGAGGTGGTTGACGGGTGGAGCTGCAGGCTATTGAAGGCTGGTCCGCCCCCTGCTGTGCTCTTTGCTTCAGCGTGAGCTAGGAGGCATGTTTCAACCCACCCACCCCCTGCTGAAATTTTCAACCCTCCCCGAAATTTTCAACCTCCCCCCCCCCCCGAAATTGTCAACCCTCCCCGAAATTTTTTTCTGGCTACGGCCCTGACTGTATATACTCGAGTATAAGCCAACCCGAATATAAGCCGAGGCACCTAGTTTTACCACAAAAACTGGAAAAACATACTGACGCGAGTATAAGCCGAGGGTGCTACAGGTAAATTTACTGTTACAGGTAAATTTCAAAATAAAAATAAATACCAATAACATTACATTAATTGAGGCACGAGGAGGTGAAATGTTTTTGAATATTTACATAAAACTGTAATTTGAGATAAGACTGATTAAATCATTATTTTAACCTTCAGTGTAAATATACTTGTACATTCTTCCAACAATAATAAAGAGAATAAAATAATAAATGTAATAATAATAATAATAATAACAATAAAGTAAAATAATGGAAATGCAATAATAACAGTAACAATAGAGCAAAATAATAAATGTAATAATAGAGTAAAATAATAAATGCAATAATAATAAAGTATAATAAATGTAATCATAGAATCAAAGAGTTGGAAGAGACCTCATGGGCCATCCAGTCCAACCCCCTGCCAAGAAGCAGGAATATTGCATTCAAATCACCCCTGACAAATGGCTATCCAGCCTCTGCTTAAAAGCTTCCAAAGAAGGAGCCTCCACACACTCCGGGGCAGAGAGTTCCACTGCTGAACGGCTCTCACAGTCAGGAAGTTCTTCCTCATGTTCAGATGGAATCTCCTCTCTTGTAGTTTGAAGCCATTGTTCCGCGTCCTAGTCTCCAAGGAAGCAGAAAACAAGCTTGCTCCCTCCTCCCTGTGGCTTCCTCTCACATATTTATACATGGCTATCATATCTCCTCTCAGCCTTCTCTTTTTCAGGCTAAACATGCCCAGTTCCCTTAGCCGCTCCTCATAGGGCTTGTTCTCCAGACCTTTGATCATTTTAGTCGCCCACCTCTGGACACATTCCAGCTTGTCAATATCTCCCTTGAATTGTGGTGCCCAGAATTGGACACAATATTCCAGATGTGGTCTAACCAAAGCAGAATAGAGGGGTAGCATGACTTCCCTAGATCTAGACACTATGCTCCTATTGATGCAGGCCAAAATCCCATTGGCTTTTTTTGCCGCCACATCACATTGTTGGCTCATGTTTAACTTGTTGTCCACGAGGACTCCAAGATCTTTTTCACACGTACTGCTCTCGAGCCAGGCATTGTCCCCCATTCTGTATCTTTGCATTTCATTTTTTTCTGCCAAAGTGGAGTATCTTGCGTTTGTCACTGTTGAACTTCATTTTGTTAGTTTTGGCCCATCTCTCTAATCTGTCAAGATCGTTTTGAATTCTGCTCCTGTCCTCTGGAGTGTTGGTTATCCCTCCCAATTTGGTGTCGTCTGCAAACTTGATGATCATGCCTTCTAATCCTTCATCTAAGTCATTAATAAAGATGTTGAACAGGACCGGGCCCAGGACGGAACCCTGCTTGTGGCACTCCACTTGTCACTTCTTTCCAAGATGAAGGGGAAGCATTGGTGAGCACCCTCTGGGTTCGTCCACTTAACCAATTACAGCCAACCTGAATATAAGCCGAGGCACCTAGTTTTACCACAAAAACTGGAAAAACATACTGACGCGAGAATAAGCCGAGGGTGCTACAGGTAAATTTACCGCTACAGGTAAATTTCAAAATAAAAATAAATACCAATAACATTACATTAATTGAGGCACCAGGAGGTGAAATGTTTTTGAATATTTACATAAAACTGTAATTTGAGATAAGACTGATTAAATCACTATTTTAACCTTCAGTGTAAATATACTTGCACATTCTTCCAACAATAATAAAGAGAATAAAATAATAAATGTAATAATAATAATAATAATAATAAAGTAAAATAATGGAAATGCAATAATAACAGTAACAATATAAATATAATAATATAAAACAATATAAATATAATAATAGAGTAAAATAATAAATGCAATAATAATAAAGTATAATAAATGTAATAATAATAATAATAATAGGGTAAAATACTGTAAATGTAATAATAATAATAAAGAAAGTAAAATAATACATGAAATAAAAGTAATACTAATAACAGAATAAAATAATAAATAACCTTGACTCGAGTATAAGCCGAGGGAAGCTTTTTCAGCCTAGAAAGGGGACTGAAAAACTAGGCTTATACTCGAGTATATACAGTAAATAATACATACAGTAATCTATCTATATAAATAAAAGTGTAATGTTCGTTTGTGGGATTAACAGAACTCAAAAACCACTGGACGAATTGACACCAAATTTGGACAGCATATACCTAACAACCCAATGTATGTCCTTCACTCAAAAATTTTGATTTTGTCATTTGGGAGTTGTAGTTGCTGGGATTTATAGTTCACCTACAAAGAGCATTCTGAACCCCACCAATGATGGAATTGAACCAAACTTGGCACACAGTTCTCCCATGACCAACAGAAAATACTGGAAGGGTTTGGTGGCCAGTGTCCTTTGGTTTTGGAGTTGTAGTTTACCTACATCCAGAGAGCACTGTGGACTCAAACAATGATGGATCTGGACCAAACTCTACACGAATACTCAATATGCCCAGATGTGAACATTGGTGGAGTTTGAGGAAAATAGAATCTTGACATTTGGGAGTTGTAGTTGCTGGGATTTATAGTTCACCTACAATAGCAATGCGTGGCAGGGGACGGTCTCTTCCAACTCTTTGATTCTATGACATGAGAGAAGCCTCCCACAAGGATGGTAAAAACATCAAAATATCCTGGGCAAGGTCCTTGCAGACGGCCAATTCTCTCACACCAGAAGCGACTTGCAGTTTCTCAAGTTGCTCCTGACACGACAAAAAAACAAAAAACAAACAAACAAAAAACCCCAAACAAACCATAAACAGCTTGCATTCCCTGATGAATTTCCTTTGGGGTAACACCTCCTGCTGTCAAGAATTCAATGACTGCATGTTGCTTACTATTATTATTTATTATTTATTAACTTTATTTATACCCCGCAAAATCTCCCAAAGGACTCAATGCGGCTTACAAGGCCAAGGCCAGCCAACAACAACAGCATACAAATACAACAATAAAACTCATAAGCAAATAATAAAACATCAAGCAAACAATAAAACACTAAAAACAATGACACCGTGACACATTTAAAACTTAAAGGCCGGTCAATTACGTTGCATTGACCGACCGTTTGCACAGGGTTCCATACTTTGCACTTTAACAACACAACTGTTCAATGCTAAGGCTTCCCTCCAAAATGGAACTGTAGAGGAGAGTCTACTGAACAAGTGAGTACCTGCCGCATCCCCGTACTGCCATCTATTGAGCAGTTACGAAGGTGGAGGCATTACTTTGCACTTTAACAACACAACCATTCAGTGCTAAGGCTTCCCACCAAAATAGAACTGTAGAGGAGAGTCTACTGAACAAGCCAGTACCTGCCGCATCCCAGTACTGCCATCTATTGAGCAGTTACGAAGGTGGAGGCATTACTTTGCACTTTAACAACACAACCACTCAGTGCTAAGGCTTCCCACCAAAATAGAACTGTAGAGGAGAGTCTACTGAACAAGCCAGTACCTGCCGCATCCCCGTACTGCCATCTATTGAGCAGTTATGAAGGTGGAGGCATTACTTCGCACTTTAACAACACAACCATTCAGTGCTAAGGCTTCCCACCAAAATGGAACTGTAGAGGAGAGTCTACTGAACAAGCCAGTACCTGCCGCATCCCAGTACTGCCATCTATTGAGCAGTTACGAAGGTGGAGGCATTACTTTGCACTTTAACAACACAACCAGTCAGTGCTAAGGCTTCCCACCAAAACAGAACTGTAGAGGAGAGTCTACTGAACAAGCCAGTACCTGCCGCATCCCAGTACTGCCATCTGTCGAAGAGTTATGAAGGTGGAGGCATTACTTTTCATTTAACCCTCATACATAACACACATAATGGGCAAAGGAAGGAGCAGGTCTTCACGTGGTTATTGATAAATGCATGTTATTTTTTAAACAGTTTTTTTGTTCTCCTGTTTTACGAAAAGCCCAACATGTTTTGGCCCCCAATTTATCGATCGGCCTCTTTTGCTGAAAATCTCTCTCCGTATACAAGACGATTACACAATAAAAAGTTGTCATAAAAAGGATGCCGTCCATTTGTTCCAGCTTTGCTTTGTGTTTCGTGCAATGGAAAACAGAATAGGATCCAGCATTTAAACATAGCTCCCCATTGTGTAAAAATTGGGAGGTATGCTTCAGTGCTTCCAAACAAGCCAGATTTCAAGCCTTGTAGAAGTTGGCTCACGAGTCTTGGCTTCTCATGTAACAAGAATCTGTGCTGAAGTGCTGGATCCCGGGCTGCTTTGTCCCATGCTGAGGCACATCTGCCTACCTATCGTTCCATTTCTGGGGGACTTGGAAAGGGAAAAATAATATTTTGGAGGGAGCAGGAAGAACTTCATTAGGTTTCACAGAACAGCCTATGGCTTACTTTTAAACATTGCAGCTTATGAATTAGTTGCAACTTGTTAGTGAGAAGGACCTGTTCTTAAGTCATCACAGGGATGCATTGATGAGAGAACGTGGTCATGGGACTTGTCTTGGGGTGGATGCTTGTTTCTTGCCACCTATGACTCAGACCAATTCCTGCGCTCTTTCAGACAACTTCAGGCAGGTTTAATAATGGAAATCGAGTGTGCCCATTAAATTAAGACAGGTATACAATAATATTTCTGCATTTTCTTTGACAGAGGAAAGTTATCAGTTCCTCTTTGAAATATTTATTGTGCTTAGTTTCCCCCCTTGGAGGAATATCTATGTATGCAATTAAAATGCTTCTCACTAATATGTTGTAATTTATTTATCGTGACAGGAGCAAACCAAACAGTTGTATTGCATTTAATTTAATTAATTTATTTATTTATTTTAGTACATTTCTATACCGCCCCTCTCAGCATTCTGGCGACTTGAGGCAGTTTACAAGGCAAGAATTCAATGCCACCAAGGACAAAATTACAATATACAAACAAACAAACAAAACACAAAGTTTGCAAGCTTAGTAGTTGATTAGATGTCCTTTGACCAGTAGCTGGCCACTTGGGGCGCCTCTGGTGTTACTATAAGAAGGTCCTCCATTGTGCATGTGGCAAGGCTCAGGTTGCATTGCAGCAGATGGTCTGTAGTTTGCTCTTCTCCACACTCGCAGGTCGTGGATTCCACTTTGTAGCCCCATTTCTTAAGGTTGGCTCTGCATCTCGTGATGCCAGAACACCTTGCAAGTCGCCCAGTTTTCTGTGTGCCCAGGGGGGAGTCTCTCATTTGGTATCAGCCATTGGTTGAGGTTCTGGGTTTGAGCCTGCCACTTTTGGACTCTTGGTTGCTCAGGTGTTTCAGCGAATGTCTCTGTAGATCTTAGAAAACCATTTCTTGATTTAAGTCATTGACGTACTGGCTGATACCCAAACAGGGAATGAGCTGGAGATAGAATCATAGAATCATAGAATCAAAGAGTTGGAAGAGACCTCATGGGCCATCCAGTCCAACCCCCTGCCAAGAAGCAGGAATATTGCATTCAAATCACCCCTGACAAATGGCCATCCAGCCTCTGCTTAAAAGCTTCCAAAGAAGGAGCCTCCACCACACTCCGGGGCAGAGAGTTCCACTGCTGAACGGCTCTCACAGTCAGGAAGTTCTTCCTAATGTTCAGGTGGAATCTCCTCTCTTGTAGTTTGTCACAGCCTTGGTCCTTTCACTATTGGCTGTTACTTCCCGGTGGATATCAGGTGGTGCAATACTGGCTAAACAGTGTAATTTCTCCAGTGGTGTAGGGCGCAGACACTCCGTGATAATGCGGCATGTCTCATTAAGCGCCACATCCACTGTTTTAATGCGATGGGATGTATTCCACACTGGGCATGCATATTCAGCTGCAAATTAGCAAAGAACAAGGACAGATGTCTTCACTGTATATGGTTGTGATCCCCAGGTTGTGCCAGTCAGCGTTTGTATGATATTATTTCTAGAACCACTTTTTGCTTGATATTCAAACAGTGCTTGTTGTAAGAGCCTTCTCCGCTGTGGCCCCCTAGCTTTGGAACTCGCTACCTGGTGAGATTAGGCAAGCCCCCACCCTAGCAGCCTTCAGGAAAGATCTGAAAACCTGGCTTTTCCGATGTGCCTTGGAAGAGTGACCATATATCCCATTTCTGTCTGCACCAACTACAGTGTTCTCCTCATGATATACTTTTCCCCCATCCTAACCCCACTGTTTCATCCTTTTTGGGCTCCTCCCCTACAAATACACTCCCCCATCTCATTCAATTTTATCTTGTCATTTGGTCCATCCATTGTTTTCAACTTTTCATCATGTTATTTTGCACTGTTTATTTTATCTTGTTACTTTATGTATGATGTAATTTTTTGTTGTTTTGTACTTTATTTTGCTGTATTGTATCTTTGGGCTTGGCCTCATATTAGCCGCCCCGAGTCCCCTTGGGAAAATGGTGGCAGGGTATAAATAAAGATAATGATGATGATGATGATGATGATGATGATGATGATGATTTTACTGACACAAAAGCACAGTATGTCACAGCGAACTAGATCTATATGCTGAATTTCATATAAAAAAAATCACAAGTCGAACACTTCCCAAGCGTCTAGAACTGTGTGATGTATTTTCGAATGATGCGCGCAGATCCAAGTCAGGTGGCCTTTTGCAGTTGACAGATCATGATTTCGTCAATATTTATTGTTTCCAAATGCCAGCTGAGATCTTTTGGCATGGTACCCAGTGTGCCAATGACCACTGGGATCACCTGTACTGGTTTAGGCCAGAGCCTTTGCAGTCTGATTTTGAAGTCCTATTATTATTATTATTATTATTATTATTATTATTATTATTAAGTCAGAGCATGGTCCAGAGTAACTCCCAGGTATTTGGGTGTGCTGCAATGCTCCAGTGGGATTATTTCCCAGGTCATCCTTCGAGCTCAAGATGCTTGTCTGCTCTTAAGGTGAAAATCACATTTCTGCATTTTAGATGGATTAGGAATCAGCTGATTTTCCCTATAATAGGCAGTAAGAGCACCTAAAGCTTCAGGGAGCTTCTGTTCAACCATTTCAAAGCTCCTTGTTTGAGTGGTGATGGCATAATCGTCAGCATAGATGAAACTCTCTGTCCCTTCTGGCAGTGGCTGATCATTTGTGTAAATGTTAAACATGGATGGAGGAAGTAGGCCATTTTTCTGTTTTCGCCATCTGTTTCTCTGACCCTGAAACTCAACAAAAAAGCTCCTGTTTTGTAGATTTCCTATGAAGCAGGTGAAGTGGTCATCCTTTGTGATACTAGAAATGTTTCTCAGGAGAAACTTACATTGACAGGACATTATTCCCCTTTTGAAACCACCTTCTTTGTCTGTTTTAGTGTTTTCCCGTTGAAAATGGCAACAAGTTTGTAATCTCTTCCCTTCCCATATGCCAAGGGTCACTGCCCTTGCTGCTTCTTCTCTTCAGAAAGCATTGCTAACAGCTCTCTGCTTTGCTTGTAGTAGTTTTTGAAACATTGTGTGCGTAAAAGAGAGGTATTAGAAAAAGCACAATTGGCTTTGACCTGTGTTCAGCACACCCAAATAAACTCATGTGGAGAGACAGGTAGTGCCTTGGATCGCGTCTTAACATTTCTGCATGCCTATCCATACTGGAGGCCAAATATATCATTTACTTTTATCAGATTGGAAATTTAACCTCTCTAGATCCCGGTGGCGCAGTGGGTTAAAGTGCTGAGCTGCTGAGCTTGTTGACCGAAAGGTCCCAGGTTCGATTCCGGGGAGTGGATTGAGCTTCTGCTGTCGGCCCCAGCTTCTGCCAACCTAGCAGTTCGAAAACATGCAAATGTGAGTAGATCAATAGGTACCGCTCCAGCGGGAAGGTAACGGTGCTTCATGCAGTCATGCCGGCCACATGACCTTGGAGGTGTCTATGGACAATGCTGGCTCTTCGGCTTAGAAATGGAGATGAGCACCACATCCCAGAGTCGGACATGACTGGACTTAATGTCAGGGGACAACCTTTACCTTTTTTAGATCCGTAGTATCACTTATGCAACTTTCCCCAAGGTTTTCTCACAAAGAAAAAGGAAAAACCTTCCACATCTAAATTGCAACCAAAGCATACATTCGGATTTAAAATAAGGCTGGAGTCATCAGCATACTTCCATAAAAGGTCATCTGCATCAGAACTAATAGGACGTCTTCTGAGAAAATACATTTAGGCAGGAATGTTAATATGAAAGTTACATTTGTTTTTCTTGCTGAACTCTGACCATAAATTTCACCTGCCTCTCAAATCTATTTTGCTTTTTCATGGCAACTCCATTGCTTTCTCACATTATTTTTTATCACTGGATGTTAAAGTATGTAAGGAGAAAGCCAATATTTGCATTATTTTGGAAAGCAGAAATAAAAATACAGTTGGCCTTCCACTGTAGTGTATGGCATCGAATCGTGTTGGCATCGAATTGTGCCTTTTGTAAGCCGCCCTGAGTCCCCCCTCGGGGGTTGAGAAGGGTGGGGTAGAAATATGCGAAATAATAATAATAATAATAATAATAATAAATTCTTAGTTCTTTGGTTCTTTTTCTGATGGTTTCCACGGAGTTTTTTGCCACAAGAGAAATGAAAAGAAGCTCAAAACTGGATCCTGGCCCCCTCCCTGCCTTTGCATGTCGCTCGCTACCAAGGGGATGCAGCTAGTTAGTAACTGTCTTCAAATTAGCAGTTAGTTTTTCTACAGTCAGAATTAAACCCCTTTGTTACAAAGAGAGACATGAGATTTGGTTTCCTATCGACATCAAGATTTTTCCCATGGTATTGTGCAGCAATACCTAATTAATTCTCTGTCCTGTTTCCATAAGATTGACTCTCCAGAACCCTGGATTCAATCATCCATAAAAACACTCAAAGAAAAATTTCAAAGGGCAAACTTTGATTTTGGCATTTTATGGAAAGGACATTATGTCAGTATATATAATGGGACTTTTATATACTGACATAACAAGCCTTATGAGGAGAGCTGGACCTTAGGGAAAGCTGAGCGAAGGAAGATAGATGCTTTTGAACTGTGGTGTTGGAGGAAAGTTCTGAGAGTGCCTTGGCCGCCAGAAGATCCAACCAGTCCATACTTCAGGAAATAAAGCCCAACTGCTCACTAGAAGGAAAGATATTAGATATTAGAGGCAAATATGAAGTACTTTGGCCACATCATGAGAAGAAAGGAAAGCTTAAAGCAGGGGTCCTCAAACTACGGCCCGCGGGCTACTTCCGGCCCGCCAAGGGACCTTATCCGGCCTGCGGAGAAGGAGCCCGCTCCCCACAGTGCCCCTCCCTTGGTTGGCTCACGCTATCCGTCAGGCCCGATGGGCAGTGTGAGCCAGCCAAGGGCGGCTGCCCCGCGCGAGGTGCTTTACACGAGAGTAGGCCACTCGGTGCTGCTCCTCCCTTGGCAGGCTCACGCTGCCCATCGGGCCCAATGGGCAGCGTGAGGCAGCCAAGGGGGGCTGCCCCAATGCTCCATGCAGTCATGCCGGCCACATGACCTTGGAGGTGTCTACGGACAACGCCGGGTCTTCGACTTAGAAATGCAGATGAGCACCACACCCCAGAGTCAGACATGACTGGACTTCATGTCAGAGGAAAATTGTGGAAGATCCAGGGTGGGAGAAAGAACTCTTGTCTGTTGGAGGTAGGTATGAATGTTTCAATTGGCCACCTTGATTACCACTTCATAGCCTGACAGTCTTTAGGGAGAATCCTTTGTTGAGAGGTGATTAGCTGGCCCTGATTGTTTCTTGTCTGGAGTTCCCCTGTGTTTGAGTGTTGTTCTTTATTTACAGTTATAATTTTAGAGTTTTTTTAATACTGGTAGCCAGATTTTTTACCAGACTAAAAATAGGAAGATTTCCCATTCTCTGCTCCTGGAATTATTGCCTAAGGAGGGCTAGAAAGAACCCCCTCGAAGGGCCCTTCCACACCGCAAAATAAGATATGTGCAATGTTCATAGGAATTTTTTAATTGATTTTTTTTTAAAAAAAACTCTAGTCCGGCCCTCCAACGGTCTGAGGGACAGTGAACTGGCCCCCGGTTTAAAAGTTTGAGGACCCCTGGCTTAAAGAAAACAATTATGCTTGTGGCCAAATTTGGTGGCAATTTGTCCAGCAGATTTTGAGTTATGATGTCACTCAAAACAAACAGAGCATTTTAATATATATAGATGTAGACAAAATGCAAGAGAACGACTGCTGCATGATTCTAAGGGCTGCATAAAGCAGCAAAACATTTGCCCTATAGTAAGTGTAAGCCATTTTTTTTGCCATGATGTAAGGCCTGAGCTAAGGACAAACCTTCTAACATCTAGAAATGGAATAGATTTACAAAAGCTTCTTGGTGACTCCTGGTATATTGAAAAAAATTGCTTAATTGGTTTTTAAAGTAAGTGGGTTATACTTTTTGTGCAGTATCCCCTCTGGAAGTGAAGGGATTAGCAAACTATAAATATAAAGTATGTGCTGAAATTTCTGTAATCGTTTCGAAAGGGGCAGCCACACAGAATGAAGATGCAGGTTGAGTTTCCTTTATCCGAAATGCTTGGGACCAGAACTATGGAACACACTCCCAAATGAGGTGAGATCCGCTCCCTCCCTCCTGGCTTTTAGGAAAAAATTAAAATCATGGTTTTGGGACCAAGCCTTCGGGCAGTAGAAGTAAATGTATGCAGCATTTCGGAAAGACAATGACTGGAACGGCGATTCGACGGACGAGACTGTTTTATTGTTTTAATGATTGTTTTATTGCTCATGGATGTATTTTTAAATTTGATTTATGTCTAATTGTAGTGTATAATTGTAATTGTTTGTACTGGCATTGAATTTTTGCCATTACTTATGTGTAAATCGTTTTGAGTCCCCCTCGAGGTGAGAAAAGCGGTATACAAATACTGTAAATAGTAAATAACTGTTTCGTAACTTGGACTGTTGGGGACTCTAGAATGCCTGCATTTGCATATATAATCAGGTATTTTGAAAATGAGACCCAAGTTTAAACACAAAATACATTTATATTTCATGTACACTTTATATCCATAGAGTATTTTTTCCCTGTGTCAGGAGCGACTTGAGAAACTGCAAGTTGCTTCTGGTGTGAGAGAGTTGGCTGTCTGCAAGGATGTTGCCCAGGGGACGCCCAGATGTTTGGATGTTTTACCATCCTTGTGGGAGGTTTCTCTCATGTCCTCGAATGGGGAGCTGGAGCTGATAGAGGGAGCTCATCCGCACTCTCCCTAGATTTGAACCTGCAACCTGTCGGTCTTCAGTCCTGCTGGCACAAGGGTTTAACCCACTGTGCCACGGGAGCTCCGACTGAATATAATTTTACTCATAATATTCTTAATGTTGTGCATGGAATAAAATTTATGTACGCTGAGCCCTCAGAAAGCAAAGGTGTCTTAGAGATAGTTTTGGATTTTGAAATATTTTGGATTTTGGAATACAAAATAAGAGATGTTGAACAGGTAGCGCTTATTGAAATACCGGCCTCATTGTCCAGATGCCCGACCACCGTCTCCCAAAGCAGTTGCTCTACTCCGAACTCAAGAACGGAAAACGGAATGTTGTTGGGCAGGAAAAGAGATTTAAAGATGGGCTCAAAGCCAACCTTAAAATCTCTGGCATAGACACTGAGAACTGGGAAGCTCTGGGCATTGAGTGCTCCAGCTGGAGGTCAACTGTGACCAGCAGTGCTGCAGAATTTGAAGAGGCACGAATGGAGGGCGAAAAAGTGAAATGTGCCAAGAGGAAGGGGCATCAAGCCAGCCCCGACCGAGACCGCCTTCCACCTGGAAACCAATGCCCTCACTGTGGTAGAAGATGCAGATCAAGAATAGGGCTCCACAGTCACCTATGGACCCACCAGAACACTGTTCCTGGAAGACTATCCTACTTGGCCAACGAGGGATCACCTAAGTAAGTATTGAAATACCCTTTTCTGTACAACTGTTAAAAGTACAACAGCCGTCCAGTTTTCAGCATTTTTATTTTTGGGTCAGGAGCGACTTGAAAAACAGCAAGTCGCTTCTGGTGTGTGAGAATTGGCTGTCTGCAAGGACATTGCCCAAGAGGTGCCCAGATGTTTTGGTGTTTTACCATCCTTGTGGGAAGCTTCTTTCATATCCCTGCATGGGGAGCTGGAGCTGACAGATGGAGCTCATCCTGCTCTCCCCGGATTGGAACGGTTGACCTTGTGTCGGCAGTCCCATTGTGCTACCGGGGGTTCCTGGTTTCAGCATGACAACCCCTATCTATTTTTCCTTTACTCTTTGCTCACATTGACATTATATGGGCAAGACCTCATTTGTGTGATAAAAATTACGATCCTGTGTCTTCAAATGCAGATGCATTTGCTTCTTCTTTTTCTAGAAGAAAGCCCAGTTGCGTTGTCCTTTTGCCCTTGTCCTTTGTGCTTGAGCATTGCTAATAAGGCCTGCTAGCCTAAATCAGTGTCTTTCAAAATCATTGATTTGCTAATTGCTGATAATCAAGTCTTTGCTGCCCGCCTCACACTGAGAGGGCACTTGTTTTAGGAATTAGAGGGGAATTTGCCAAAGGTTTGTGCTCTGGGAGGTGCTTGGGAGAGAGGGAACGGGGAAAGGGAGCACCCCCACTTGTCCTTTGAAAGCTTGCATGGTTTATTTGGGGTTGCTGCATTTTCTGGCCTCTGTCAACAAGAGGCTACAATGCCACAGTTGAACTTTCCCCCCAAAATGAAAGCTAATGCATGGCAGTTGAGAGGGGCTGGGTGGACAGAGAGAGGTGACCTGAATTTCCTCTGCTGCTGTCTACCTCTGCTACCCAGTGTCTGTCTTCCACCAATTTTTGGTGAGGCAGGCAATATATTTAAGTACTTGATACATTTTTAACTTATAAAGTTTCTGGCTCATAAATGTTGGGTATTTGGAGTAATAATTCTTGGCGTATTCAGGGATCTTTCTCCTTCACTTTTGGTTGCCTTAACACTAACACTAACAACAACAACAACAACAACAACAATAATAGAGTTATGAAGATCATGCAGACAGACTACAAGCAGAGGCATAACACCGTTGCTCAGATGATTCATTAGAACTTGTGCCACAAATACCGTCTGCCTGCGACAACCAACTGGTGGGATCACAAGCCGGAAAAAGTTACAGAGAATGAACATGCCAAACTCCTCTGGGACTTCTGGATTCAGACGGACAGAGTTTTGGAGTGACCTCACAATTGTGCTAAAAAATAAAGTGTGGATCTGGGTTGTTGTAGGTTTTTTCGAGCAGTATGGCCATGGTCTAGAGGCATTCTCTCCTGACGTTTCGCCTGCACTTTGGCAAGAATCCTCAGAGGTAGTGAGGTCTGTTGGATCTAGACAAAAGGGTTTATATATCTTTGGAATGACCAGGGTGAGACAAAGGACTCTTCTCTGCTGGAGCTAGGTGTGAATCTCTAAGTTCATGTGGGTTTTTTTCGTATAAAACCTTTTCCCAGTTCCAACGGACCTCACTACCTCTGAGGATGCTTGCCACAGATGCAGGTGAAACGTCAGGAGAAATGCCTCTAGAACATGGCCATATAGCCCGAAAAAACCCACATGAACTTAGTGATTCCAGCCATGAAAGCCTTCGACAATACTAAGTGTGAATGTTTCAACTGACCACCTTGATTAGCATACAATGGCCTGACTGCGCCTGGGGCAAACATTTGTTGAGAGGTAATTAGATGTCCCTGTCTGCTTCCTCTCTGTTGTTGTCCTGTTGCTATTTTAGAGTTTTTTTAATACTGGTAGCCAGATTTTGTTCATTTTCATGGTTTTCTCCTTTCTGTTGAAATTGTCCACATGCTTGTGTATTTCAATGGCTTCTCTGTGTAGTCTGACATGGTGGTTGTGAGAGTGGTCCAGCATTTCTGTGTTCTGAAATAAAATGCCAGGTTGGTTCATCAGGTGCTCTGCTATGGCTGATTTCTCTGGTTGAAGTAGTCTGCAGTGCCTTTCATGTTCCTTGATTCGTGTTTGGGCAATGCAGCGTTTGGTGGTCCGTCTGTAGACTTGTCTACAACTGCATGGTATACGGTAGACTCCTGCAGAGGCGAGAGGATCCCTCTTGTCCTTTGCTGAACGTAGCATTTGTTGGATTTTCTTGGTGGGTCTGTAGATAGTTTGTATGTTGTGTTTCCTCATCAGCTTCCTTATGTGGTCAGTGGTTCCCTTGATGTATGTCAAGAACACTTTTTCTCTGGGTGGATCTTCATCTTGACTCTCGTGGCTTGTTCTTGGTCTTGCAGCTCTTCTGATGTCTGAGGTGGAGTCTCCATTGGCCTGTAGAGCCCAGTTGAGGTGGTTTGGTTCATCTTGGAGGAGGTGGGGTTCGCAGATTCTTTTTGCACGGTCTGTCAAGGCTTTATAGTATTGATCGTCGATGTCGCAATCCCAGGTGACAGAAGGATTGCAGAGAAACAACTTGAAAAGCTGACACGATATGAGGATTTAAAAATCAAACTGCAAAGACTCTGGCTAGTTAGCTTATAAAATCTATCAACAGGTGAAGGTTTGAGACATCCTGTGATTATTCTGCATGTTTCATTCAAGGCCATGTTCAACTGCTTTGCTTGGGCACACTTGTGCCAAGCACGGCAGGCATACTCGGCAGTTGAGTAAGACAAGGCCAGGGCTGATGTTCTTATTAATTTTGGGTCTGCATGCGCTATTAGTAAGTTTCCGCAGGATGTTGTTGCGTGCAGTTACTTTGTGCCTGGTGTTTGCATAGTGGTTCCTAAATGTTAGTGTTCAGTCTAAGGTGATACCAAGATATTTAGGATGGGAACAGTGTTTGAGCTCTTGACCTTCCCAGATAACTGTCAGTTTCCTGTTGACTTCACGATTATGTAGGTGGAAAGCATGCACTTGTGTCTTGGCAGGGTTAGGCTTCAGGTGGTTATCTATGTAATAGATAGAGAGATCTTTCAGGGCATTAGTATGTTAGTAACCTACGGATGTGAGAGTTGGACCTTAGGGAAGGCTGAGCGAAGGAAGATAGATGCTTTTGAGCTGTGGTGCTGGAGGAAAGTGCTGAGAGTGCCTTGGACTGCGAGAAGATCCAACCAGTCCATCCTCCAGGAAATCAAGCCCGACTGCTCATTGGAGGGAAGGATACTAGAGACAAAGTTGAAGTACTTTGGCCACATCATGAGGAGACAGGAAAGCCTAGAGAAGACAATGATGCTGGGGAAAGTGGAAGGCAAAAGGAAGAGGGGCCGACCAAGGGCAAGATGGACGGATGGCATCCTTGAAGTGACTGGACTGACCTTGAAGGAGCTGGAGGTGGTGACGGCCGACAGGGAGCTCTGGCGTGGGCTGGTCCATGAGGTCACAAAGAGTCGGAGACGACTGAACGAATGAACAACAAAGTATGTTGGTTTTCAACGGTTTCAAAGGATTTTGTGTTGTTAGGTCAAGGTCATCAGCGTATATAAAACTCTTTGTGAGTGGTGGCTGTGGCTGATCATTAGTAAAGATCCGGTGCAAGAATGCTGCCTTGGGGCCAACCATTCTTTTGACTCCTCCATCTACTTTTTCTGATCTGAAACTCTACATAGAAGCTGTGGATTTCTAGGAGGGTCTGGATGGTTTTTGTAAAATCGTAGTCTCAATTAATGCTCTGCCGTCCCACTTTTTCAGCTGCTTTTATGGTGTCCCATTCCTTTCCTCTGTTCGTCCCCCATCTGTCCCCAGCTTACTTCAATCTGCCAGTGTGGAGGGCAGACTATATATTGATTCATGTGAGAAGCGGGTAGATGGGAAGCATAGAGAGGCATGCTGCTCTTGGGTGCCTGTTGAAGTGTGAGAAATGTAAAATATACAATGTTAGACATAACGTCGTCGTTGTGAGGCAGAAAGTGGCGGGAGGCTGCTTTCCATCTGGAGTCTGCTTCATGCTTGAATTTGGTTGCTAGACACACTACCGCTTTAAAACAAAGCTGGAGGAACAGATGATCACTGGGCAGCTTAAGTTACATAATCTCTTTCGGGTTTAGCGCTGGGGCTGTCTCAGCCAATGGAAGCAAAGACATTTTGTCCTGTCCTACGCCAGCATTTCTGATCTGGCCCATAACACTCCTGACCTTGCTGATTATTTTAGATATGTGTTTGTATCGTGTATATTATATACTAGCTGTACCCGCCACGCGTTGCTGTGGCCAACCTTCACTCTTCCTCTTTCACTCCTTCTTCCACTCCTTCTTTCCTTCCTTCCTGTCTTTCCTTCTCTTCTTCCTTCCTTCTCTATTTCCTTGTTTCCCCCCTTTTCTTTCTCTTCTTCTGTCTCTCTTTTCTTCCATCTCTTTCCTTCTTTCCTTCCCTCCCTCTTTCTCTACATCTTCCCCCTTCCTTCGCTCCCTCTTTCCTTCCTTTCCCCCCCTTTTTTCTTTCCTTCTCTCCTTCCTTCCACCTCTAACTTTCCTTCCTTCCCTTTTTCTTTCCTTCCCTCTTTCTCTCCTTTCTTTCTTCTCTACCTCTTTCCTTCCTTCTTTCTTTGCTTCCATGTGTCCTTCTCCCTTTCCTTCTTTCTTTCTCTCCCTCTTTCTTTTCTTTCTTTGCTTCCATGCTTCCTTCTCCCTTTCCTTCTTTCTTTCTCTCCCTCTTTCTTTTCTTTCTTTCTTTGCTTCCATGCTTCCTTCTCCCTTTCCTTCTTTCTTTTTCTCCCTCTTTCTTTTCTTTCTTTCTTCCTTTTCTCCCCTTCTCTCCCTCTTTCTTCTTTTTTCTGTATTCTCATTTAGCTTTTAGTCATTTAGGTTTTTGGGGCTTTTTAATAATAATAATAATAATAATAATAATAATAATAATCCTTTATTTGTACCCCGCTACCATCTCCTGCAGGACTCGGTGCGGCTTAAAAGAGGCCGAGCCCAAAGTACATCATTAACAAAAACACAACAAACAACAATGCAATACAATACAATACAATTTTAAGTCTAGGTTCTTGTGGGTTTTTTTGGGCTATAGGGCCATGTTCTAGAGGCATTTCTCCTGATGTTTCGCCTGCATCTATGGCAAGCATCCTCAGAGGTAGTGAGGTCCCTTCTGCTGTGTTTTTCAGTGTTTTATGAGTGACGGACATACATTGGGTTGTTAGGTGTATTGTGTCCAAATTTGTTGTCAATTCCCTCAGTGGTTTTTGAGTTCTGTTAATCCCACAAACGAACATTACATTTTTATTTATATAGATATTCTTTCACGTGTGCATATGCATGGATAATGGATATGTACAACTTGACTTGACTATATTTTGCTAATGAAAGGGACGGCAATCCTGGTTTTGTTTTAAGCAGATTTGAAATTGGTAAATTTACTGTTGTTGCGTTGTTGTAGGTTTTTTGGGCTATATGGCCATGTCCTAGAAGCATTCTCTCCTGACGTTTCGCCTGCATCTATGGCATGCATCCTCAGAGGTTGTGGGGTTATTGGCTGTGCTGCTATATTTGTATTTGGTGGCGAAGGGAGGATGGTCTCAATGGAGATTTGAATAATATATTTACGTGTACTTTATCTCCCTTTTCAATGCTTCCTGTTTTTTCTTCTTGTGAGATTGACTCTACAGGAAGCAAGGTCCTTTGCTAATCTTGGGAAGAGCTGATAGTGAAACCCTCTCCTTCATTTTGAGCCCTGTTTTTCGAAAGACTTGTTGTGGTGCCAGTTGAGGAATACTGGAGGCAGGGAAACTGTCCTTCTGATCCTCACTGTCACCCTGCCAGCGCTGGCAACTCCTGTAGAAACTGAAGATCCTGCCGTTGTCGTCATCTCCTTTCCACCCACCGCCTGCTTGCCTTGCAGGCCAGAGAAGTGGCAGCCAGCCTTTGAGTCCTGCAAAGTTTGGGAAGTTCAGAGTCGAGAGATGATCTTTAATAAGCTTTGCAGGCCCTGTAAATGCCCATATCTGTGCCAGCTAAGAATTAATAATATCTATATACATAATAAAAGTGAAAATGTGTGTGTGTGTGTGTGTGGCTGGGATGTCCACTTACACAGACAAGCTTCTGACTCCACAAACAGCTGGAGCTCCCACCATTCAGGAGACACCAATGGTCCTCCCTCCAATGACATTACAGATTATAGTGAGTGCCATGAACATGTACAAGAGCCCTGCCAATGTCCTCCACCAACACCACACTGCCCACCATGCAAGTGAAGACTTTCATTTGAGGACAATTTCCTCCTAGATTTTATGTGTTTTCTCCACTCCAGACATCCCAGTGTTTCTGACTTTCTCTGTTGGTATAGAATTTGCATGACCCCGCTCACTTCCTCTCCCTTAGAATCATAGAGTTGGAAAGGGACCTCGTGGACCATCTAATCCAACCCCATTCTGCCAAGAAGCAGGAAAATTGCATTCAAAGCACCCCTGACAGATGGCCATCCAGCCTCTATTTAAAAGGCTCCAAAGAAAGAGCCTCCACCACACTCCAGGGCAGAGAGTTCCACTGCTGAACAGGTCTCAAAGTCAGGAAGTTCTTCCTCACGTTCAGATGGAAGATGCATATTTTGAGTCTCATTCTATATGTACATAGGTTGTTACAGACCAGTGGTTCTCAACCTTCCTAACGCCGCGATCCCGTAATACAGTTGTGGTGACCTTCAACCATAACATTGTATTTGTTGCTACTTCATAAACTGTCGTTTTGCTACTGTTGTGAATCATCAACAGTATCCAGCCTCTATTTAAAAGCCTCCAAAGAAGGAGCCTCCACCACACTCTGGGGCAGAGAGTTCCACTGCTGAACAGCTCTCACAGTCAGGAAGGTCTTCCTCATGTTCAGATGGAATCTCCTTTCTTGTAGTTTGAAGCCATTGTTCCACGTCCTAGTCTATAGACAGTCCACGTTTCGCAGGCATATAGCAGGGTTAGGAGGACAATAGTTTTATAAACGAGCATCTTGGTCTCCCTACAGATGTCCTGGTCCTCAAACACTCTGCTTCATTCGGAAAAAATGCTGCACTCGCAGAGCTCAGGCGGTATTGTATTTCGGTGTCGATGTTGACTTTTGTGGAGAGGTGCCTGCCAAGGTAGTGGAAATGGTCAACACTTTCTAATGTTACACCATTAAGCTGTATCTCTGGCATTGGAGAGGGGTTGGCTGGTGACTGCTGGAACAGTTAAGTACTGATGGAGTGTTTCATAGAATCATAGAGTTGGAAGAGTTCTCCTGGGCCATCCAGTCCAACCCCATTCTGCCAAGAAGCAGGAAAATTGCATTCAAAGCACCCCCAACAGATGGCCATCCAGCGTCTGTTTAAAAGCCTCCATAGAAGGAGCCTCTACCACACTTCGGGGCAGAGAGTTCCACTGTTGAACAGCTCTCACGGTCAGGAAGCTCTTCCTCATGTTCAGATGGAATCTCCTTTCCTGTCGTCTGTAGCCATTGCTCCATTGTGTCCTAGTCTTCAGGGCAGCAGAAAACAAGCTCCCTCCCTCCTCCCTATGACTTTCATGGTTAACCTTTCATGGTTGATGTGAGTTGTAGTTCACCCACAACCTTATGCATTTTGTACAATTTAAAATTTGACTTTTTCAAATAACTTGGACAATGCCAGGCACTCAAACTAGTTTGCACATAAATGTCACATGTGAAGTGAGGTAAATAAACTTGGTACAATTCCAAAGGGAAATAAAATGGGTAACATGATTCCCCCCCCCCCCCAAATCAGGAGACCTAATATTTGAATCTACATTTAGCTACAGCAAACCACTGGGAGACCTTGGGCAAATCATGTTCTATCAGTTTCAAAGAAGGCTACAACATATAATAATACTAGTAAAAATAATACAATATTATAATTAAAATTATGTACTCGTTTGTTGTTGTTTTTCTGTGTTATATGGCCATGTTCTAGAGGCATTTTCTCCTGATGTTTTGCCTGCATCTATGGCAAGCATCCTCAGAGGTAGTGAGGTCTGTTGGAACTAGGAAAATGGGTTTATATATCTGTGGATTGACCAGGATGGGACAAAGGACTCTTGTCTGCTGGAGCTAGGTGTGAATGTTTCAGCTGACCACCTTAATTAGCATTAGATAGCTTGGCAGTCCCTGGGGGAATCTTTTGTTAAGATGTGATTAGATGTGCATGATTGTTTACTCTGTTGTTTTGCTGTTGTAATTTTAGACTTTTTAAAATATTGGTAGTCAGATTTTGTTCATTTTCATTGTTTCCTCCTTTCTGTTGAAATTGTCCACATGCTTGTGGATTTCAATGGCTTCTCTGTGTAGCCTGACATGGTGGTTGTGAGAGTGGTCCATCATTTCTGTGTTCTCCAATAATATGCTGTGTCCAGGTTGGTTCATCAGGTACTCTGCTATGGCTGACTTCTCTGGTTGGAGTAGTCTTTATTACAATACATGTAATATTACTAATAATATTACAATATAATGGTATAGTGCAATATAGTAATATATAATACTGATATTGTACTATGCTAATAATATAATATATTGTATGAAAATATATATTGTAAGCCGCTCTGAGTCCCCTTCGGGGCGAGAAGGGCAGCATATAAATGCCGTAAATAAATAAATACTAAATAAAGAAACAAACTTGCTCTGCACAAATCTTACCAAGAAACCCCTGTCATAGCTTTGCACTAAGGTCACCATGCGTCAGAAATGATCTGAAGGCACACCGCAACATCGCATTCATGGATGTGACTCTCGTAGCATCAGTTCTGCTTCGTCTGAGATGGGGGTTCCCCACTTCAGCTGTGGAGTGCGTTACAGTTTTCAAGTATCATTTTTGAAAAATACAGTGCTCTTATCCACTCATCTTTTAAAACATCGTCTCATTCAGTGACTGCAAAGCACGGGGATGTTAAAATGCAGATTTAGACAAGGGAAATTGAGGACATGAATATATGAAAACGACTTGAATTATGTGTGGTGATGGGGAAGGCAATGGAATATGCACATTAATGAACCCACAAGCTATGTTTTAACTCCCAGTTTTAGCAAAATTATGCCTCTCCGGCGGCCTTCTATAAGCAGGAACACAGAGGTCATCACAAAAGATAAGGGAGGCTCAATCACAACTTTGTAATGGAGCACTGATTTGATTCCCTGTTTTCTGTTTGCCAAGAGCTAATTTATATTATTTATCTATTCATATTTTCTGCTTTTTTGTGGTATTATGTAAGCTGTCGTGGGAGGGCTTTTGCCCTTTCTTTCTCTTGGAGGACAGGGCAGGATAGAGGAGGAAGAGCGTGGTGCAGTCATACAGTCACCCGTGAGATCTCTTTCTGTGTATCAAGAAGTCTTGCAGTTAAATAAATGGAGTAAAAAAAAACTCCCAAAGAAATGCATACAAGCAGAACAAATCTGAACCACAACTTTAGAACTCCCCTTACGAACCTTCCAGGAATTTAAGATCATCTGGGGAGGCCCTGCTCTCGATCCCGCCTGCCTCACAGGTGCACTTGGTGGGGATGAGGGACAGGGTCTTCCCGGTAGTGGCCCCTCGACTGTGGAACGCCCTTCCTGGGGATATTAGATTGGCCCCCTCCCTCCTGATCTTTAGGAAAAGAGTAAAAACCTGGCTTTTCGAGCAAGCTTTTGTAACTAGATAAACTCAGTATTGCCAACGAATATGGATCAGGGTTGTTGTAAGTTTTTTTCGGGCTATATGACCATGTTCTAGAGGCATTCTCTCCTGACGTTTCGCCTACATCTATGGCAAGCATCCTCAGAGGTAGTGAGGTAGTGAAGGCATTAAGTAGTTCTGCCTTTTCCCTACCTCCTGTCAGCATTGCCCCATCTTCTCCTCGAAGAGGCCCTATCGCCTCCTTGTTTTTCCTTTTTCTACTGACATAAGAAAAGAAGCCCTTTTTATTGTTTTTAATGTCCCTAGCAAGCCTGAGCTCATTTTGTGTTTTAGCCTTGCGGACCTTTTCCCTACAGGTGTTGGCTATTTGTTTGAATTCTTCTTTGGTGATTTCTCCCTTTTTCCACTTCTTGTGCATGTCTCTTTTGTGTCTTAGCACAGTTAGAAGTTCTTTGGACATCCATTCTGGCTTCTTTGCACTTGTCCTATTTTTTTCTCTTTGTTGGCACAGTTTGCAATTGTGCCTTGAGTATTTCACTCTTGAGATATTCCCATCCATCCGTAACTCTCTTATCTTTTAGTATCTGTGTCCACGGAATGCTGCTCAGCATTTCCTTCATTTTTTGGAAATCGTCTCTCCTAAAGTCCAAAATGCGGGTTTGACTTGTCTTAGTTTCGGCCTTCCTTTGTACCTCAAATTGCAGGAGCACATGGTCACTTGCCCCTAAGGATCCTACCACTTCGACCGCATCGATCAGGTCCTCCGCATTTGTTAGGATGAGATCAAGAGTAGCCAACCCCCTTGTTGCCTCTTCTACCTTCTGAAAGCCTTCGACAATACATTGAATATGGAACAGCTTAATGATGCAAATGGACATGGATTTAAACTGGAAGCCATTGATTTTTATAGATTTAAATTGTTTTTATATGAATTTTATTATGCGATTTAACCTGTTTTATATGTGTATTTATGTGTGCTCAGCATCTAATTGTTGCCAGTCTGTACGATGCCCTGAGTTGTCTTCGGGCTGAAAAGGGTGGGATAAAAGTGTGGTAAATAAATAAATAAATCTTGTTGATAAACAAAAAGCAAGCAGGGGTTCAAAGGCAAATGTTTCTGTACCAGTCAAAAGAGAAGAGGGTGGAAACAAGCCTTGTATCTCCGAATAAAGATTTCCAGAGCCTGGGAGCCCAGGAAAATGCAAATATCCGTATTTGCAAGTTGCTGCTGTTTAATTTCTATATGCAGGAAAGTTGTAGAAAATTGAGAATTAGGATGCCAGTACTATGTCACCAAGTAGGTTTATGAAGATCTGATTTTCATTACATCCCTGTTTATAATCTATTACCATCATGGCTTGTTTCTGTGGAAAAAAACCCTGCCAGTTTTGGATAGGAGTTGGTCTGTCATCTCTCTCGTCCCACTGGCAGCACTGGAGACTTTCCTCATTGGTCCTCTGTGCTTTTCTGGCACACCTGAGCCTTCCAAGCCACACTGCACCTGGTGCACATCCTGTGCTAATCCTCCTGTTTGACCAGGTGCATGAAATTATTTATAGGCGGAATAGTCCATGTGGGAGGAAGACTGATGTTGCACATACAACGTTGTGCCGTGTCATGCTTTCTGCATCCACAACTCATAATTTACACAAGTAGTTTATGCTCCCATGTGGACATCCCCTTCTGATACTCTTCTGTCAGACACATAATTCTGAGGTTGTTAGGAATACATCTCTGAACACCACCAACATCATCATCAACATCATTAGAAAAACAACAAGATGAGTCCACAGCAAACAAGGTCACTCTGCTGGCTGTTGTATTGCATCACACGTCGGATACTTCCCAAATGTCTAGGACTGTGTGATGTATCGGCGAATAATATGTGCAGATCCAAGTAAGGTGGCCTTCTGCAGCTGGCAGCTGGTAATTTTGTCAGCGCAGATTGTGTTTAAGTGCAGGCCAAGGTCTTATGTCCTGCACCCAATGTGCCGATCACCACTGGGACCACCTTTACAAGCTTGTGCCAGAGTATTTGCTGTTCGATCTTTAAATCCTCATATCGTGTCAGCTTTTCCAGACGTTTCTCTTCAATCCTGCTGTCACCTGGGATTGCAACATCGACAATCCATACTTTATTTTATAAAACGATCATGAGGTCAGGAGTATTGTGCTCCAGAACTCTGTTTGAATTCGGAAGTCCCAGAAGAGTTTGACGTGTTCATTTTCTGTAACTTTTTCAGTTTGTGATCCCACCAGTTCTTTGTTGCGGGCAGATGGTATTTGTGGCACAAGTTCCAATGAATCATCTGAGCAACAGTGTTATGCCACTGTTTGTTGTCTGTCTGCGTGATCTTCTAGCAGCAGTTGAGGATGGGATCTATTGTTTCATCTGCTTCCTTATGTGCCAAGTTTGGTCCAGACCGTCACACGTGCAGGTCACAGTGGCCTGTGGAAGCGGGAGCCAATCAGAAAGCTGCCACATTCAAACATACCCACATACCCACATATATACAAACATTGACTTTATCTATATAAGTAAAAGTATAATGTTTGTTCATGGGATTAACATAACTCAAAAACCACTGGACAAATTGACACCAAATTTGGACACAAGACACCTATCAGGCCAGCAAGTGACTATCACTCATAAAAACACTGAAAAACATAGTAGAAGAGACTTAAAAAGCTAAAAAAACTAAACAAAAAATTAAAATGCATGCACAAACCCACATATATACACAAACACACATAGATATATACACACATATACACATATATACACACACGTACACAGAGTGGGCCAGAGCAACGCGTGGCAGGGGAAGGCTAGTAGATAGATAGATAGATAGATAGATAGATAGATAGATTATACAGAAGATACTAGCCGTCCCCTGCCATGTGTTGCTGTGGCCCAGTCTGTTGATCTGGAACATAAAGTAATGGTTTCTAATCTATGTAATTTCTTTATGCTTGTGGGTAAACAGTATTTCTTGTTGTCTCTTTGTCAGTGTTAATGTGGAGATTGTCTGGTTTGCCTACTCTGGAATATGCAATATATCATTGTCCTTCTTTACGGGTCCCTTTCAAATCTATGGTACTATATCTCTGTGTGTGTGAATCATATCTATCTATCTATATCTATGGCTGGATGGCTCTTTGTCAGGAGGGCTTTGATTAGATTTTCTTGCCCTGGTGAAGAGAGTTGGACTGGGTGGCCTTAAGTATTTTCTGTTGGTGATGGGGTTCAGCATGGGAAATTTGCCCCAATTCTGTCATTTGTGGGGTTCAGAATGCTCTTTGATTATAAGTGAACTATAAATCCCAGTAACTAGAACTCCCAAATGTCAAGGTCTATTTCCCCAAACTCCATCTGTGTTGATATTTGGGCATATGGAATATTTGTGCCAAGTTTGGTCCAGATCCATCATTGTTTGAGTCCACAGTGGTCTCTGGATGTAGGTGAACTACAACTCCCAAACTCAAGGTCAATGCCCACCAAACCCTTCTAGTCTTTTCTGTTGGTCATGGGAGTCCTGGGTGTCATCTTTGGTTCAATTACATCATTAGTGGAGTTCAAAATGCTCTTTGATTGTAGGTCAACTATAAATCCCAGCAACTACAGCTCCCAAATGACAAAATCAAATTTTTTTGAGTGAAGGACATACATTGGGTTGTTAGGTGTATGCTGTCCAAATTTGGTGCCAATTCGCCCACTGGTTTTTGAGTTCTGTTAATCCCACAAACGAACATTACATTTTTATTTATTTATTTTGAATAGTTTTTTATTAGATTATATATTAAGTACAACGAAAGAGGGAGAACATTTAGAAGAGGATAGAACAGTAGGAAAAAATATAGGAAAGGGAGGATCCAAAAAAATATATGAAAAAAAAACAAAGGAAAAAATACAGAAAAGATACACAAAAAAACATATTAAAATAAAAAACATTTTTATTTATATAGATATAGATAGGTATAAATACCCTGCTATATTTCTCCCGAAGGGGACTCAAAGCAACATACAAGGAAAACAACATGGCTCACCTGTACAAACAATAAGGAGGCCTCTGACAAAGCAAATGAGTTTATTATCACATGATTTTTTGAGGACTGTTGTCCACTGAGACCTTTCTCTTAAAAGGTATTTCAGTTTAAACAGTGCAGGAAAAAAATATTTCAGTGGAAGTAGAAACGTGTTTGAATGCACATCTGTCAGAACATAGTCCAAATGCATCAGCTAGGCAAAAATGGTTTTGCCTAGCAAATGCGTAATAGTTGTCTTTTCAGGCCCTCAGCAGCAAGGCAAACATTGGGTTCGAACCTGCTTGCTGTAACAGTCAGTAGTAGACCCCATTCCTTTTCTTCCCTCCGAAATTTGCAGTCCTTTGAAGCTCCTTGCACAGAGTATTTATTTATTTGTCGTGTCAGGGCAATCAGTCAATTATATTACATTTCTAACAGAAACAAAGCAAACAAACAGACAAAATACAAAATTTGTGAGTTTGGTAGTTGATTAAATGTCCTTTGACCAGTATCTGGCCACTTGGAGTGCCTCTGGTGTTGCTGCAAGAAGGTCCTCCATTGTGCATGTGGCAGGGCTCAGGGTGCATTGCAGCAGGTGGTCAGTGGTTTGCTCCTCTCCACACTCGCATGTCGAGGATTCCACTTTGTAGCCCCATTTCTGAAGGTTGGCTCTGCATCTTGTGGTGCCAGAGCGAAGTCTTTTCAGCGCCTTCCAAGTCGCCCAGTCTTCTGTGTGCCCAGGGGGGAGTCTCTCATTGGGTATCAGACATTGGTTGAGGTTCTGGGTTTGAGCCTGCCACTTTTGGACTCTCACTCTGCTGAGGTGTTCCAACGAGTGTCTCTGTAGATCTTAGAAAACTATTTCTAGATTTAAGTCGTTGACGTGCTGGCTGATACCCAAACAGGGGATGAGCTGGAGATGTCTCTGCCTTGGTCCTTTCACTATTGGCTGCTACTTCCGGCGGATGTCAGGTGGTGCAATACCGGCTAAGCAGTGTAATTTCTCCAGTGATATAGGGCGCAGACACCCCGTGATAATGCAGCATGTCTCATTAAGAGCCACATCCATTGTTTTAGTGTGGTGAGATGTGTTCCACACTGGGCATGAGTACTCAGCAGCAGAGTAGCACAGCGCAAGGACAGATGTCTTCACTGTGTCTGGTTGTGATCCCCAGGTTGTGCCAGTCAGCTTTCGTATGATATTGTTTCTAGCACCCACTTTTTGCTTGATGTTCAGGCAGTGCTTCTTGTAGGTCAGAGCACGGTCCAGAGTGACTCCCAGGTATTTGGGTGCACTGCAATGCTCCAGTGGGATTCCTTCCCAGGTAATTCTCAGAGCTCGGGATGCTTGTCTGTTCTTGAGATGAAAAGCACATGTCTGTGTTTTAGATGGGTTGGGGATCAGCTGGTTTTCCTTGTAATAGGCAGTAAGAGCACCTAGAGCTTCGGAGAGCTTCTATTCAGTCATCTCAAAGCTCCCTGCTTGAGCAGTGATGGCACGATCGTCAGTATAGATGAAACTCTCTGTCCCTTCTGGCAGTGGCTGGTCATTTGTGTTAATGCTGAACATGGATGGAGCAAACACGCTCCCCCGAGGCAGGCCATTCTTCTGTTTCCGCCATCTGCTTCTCTGGCCCTGGAACTCAACAAAGAAGCTCCTGTTTTGTAGCAGGTTTCCTATGAGACGGGTAAGGTGGTCGTCCTTTGTGATGTTATACATTTTTCTCAGGAGGAGGCGGTGGTTCACCGTATCATAGGCTGCGGACAGGTCTATGAAGACAGCTCCTGTGATCTGCTGCCTTTCAAAGCCATCTTCTATGTGCTGAGTCAGGTTCAACACTTGCACAGAGTGAAGTTCCACAATTATTCCATCACATTGTGACCACAAAAGGCACCAAACAGTAGGATACGTCTGGTCATATGGAAGGTCTCCTAGTACTAACAAAGCCCAAGTAATAAATAACCTGGAGGGGGATTAATAGCCACCTCTAGTAGCAAATTATAGTTGATTTATTGCACATTACATATACAGGTGCCAGTGATTTAATTAAAACACAGGTCCTTTAAAGGAGTAAGGATACCTTTCTTTCTCCAGCCCAACAGCTTTTAATTCCTTAATAGGATTTTAATGAAATAAGCAGGATACACAGCCGTTAGCATATTTAGGAGGGGGAGAAAGACGTATGGCTTCCCTGTAAACATAATGCCACTCTCAGTCGATACATGCCATAACAAAGTCCGATTTAATATCTTGCTGCTAGTTATGCCATCTCTGGAGCATTGTGTAATGGCAGCTTCAATAAAACAGCTTGCTTATCTTGTGTTCGTGGCTCTCCCATCTGCGCAGAGCAAAGATTTAAAGGCAGAGAAACTAGGAAACCTCAAATTATCAGGATGAAAGACACCCTGTATTCTATGGGATCAACAGCTGGGCATGGATCCGAAACAAGGGAAGGTCCTGTGATGGTCTCTCTCCACAGTGAGGATTCTGATGTGGAAATATCTGGTGGCGTACGGCCAAGAAAAAACTGTATAGCTAATATCTCTTAAACTATTGGCCTGTGACCAACAGGAAGCCACTCATTCATTCATTGAAGTTTCCCAAATAGGGCTGATTAAACAAATCTTATTTGTTTAATGGGGAAGGTTTAGTTAGTATATTAATTATACTATATTAAACCCATGTACCAGCAGGACTGAAGACCGACAGTTTGCAGGTTCGAATCCGGGGAGAGCACGGATGAGCTCCCTCTATCAGCTCCAGCTCCTCATGCGGGGACACAAGAGAAACCTCCCACAAGGATAGTAAAAAAAAAAAACACATCTGGGCGTCCCCTGGGCAATGTCCTTGCAGACAGCCAATTCTCTCACACCAGAAGCGACTTGCAGTTTCTCAAGTTGCTACTGACATGACAAAAAATAAAATAAAATTGAAACTTGCAGTCAATTAGAAACAATAGTTTTAAAGCAATAGTCCTACTTTATTTGGGTTTTCGTTCTGTATATCATAGTGCTCCTACTTGTAACTGTTGCTTTAGCCTACGAGAATTGAATGAAAATTAATGCCTCCACCTTCGTTACTTGGGTTTGGATGAGAATATTTTAATAAATCAAACGCAGAAATAATCCTTAGAATTACCTACCACTATTCACTTTTCCACATAATCACCAGACAACTGGATACATTTCTGCCAACGATGAACAAGTTTTCTAAAGCCGTCACAGAAGAAGTCGACACTCTGTTTCCACAACCAGCATCTCACAGTTTTCTCAACGTACCCATTGTGCACAGATCTTCTGATAGCCAAGCAAAGCAATAATGTGAGCCACACGTTCTTGTGAAATGCCAATTATGCTTGAAATTTCTCTGAGTGATACGACGATTGTCCTGAATCAGTCAAACTTTTGCTTGTGAAACTTGGTGGTTGCTATCACAGGACGTCCAACTCTTTGTTTGTCATGCAAGTCAGATTTTCCCACCTCAACATCTTCAAACTTACTCGCCCAACGACGCACAGTACTCACATCAACACAATCATCATAAACAGCTTGCATTCTCTGATGAATCTCCTTTGGGGTGACTTACTTACTTAGGCAATCCTTCATTGGCCAAGTAGGAAAGTCTTCCAGGATCAGAATTCTTGTGAGTCTGTAGGTGACGGTGGAGCCCTATTCTTGATCTGCATCTTCTTCCGCAGTGAGGGCATCAGTTTCCAGGTGGAAGAAGGTCTCAGTCAGGGTTGGCTTGACACGCCTTCCTCTTGGCACGTTTCTCTCTTTAACCCTCCATTCGTGCCTCTTCAAATTCTGCAGCACTGCTGGTCACAGCTGACCTCCAGCTGGAGCAATCAAGGGCCGGGGCTTCCCAGTTCTCAGTGTCTATGCCAGAGTTTTTAAGGTTGGCTTTGAGCCCATCTTTGAATCTCTTTTCCTGTCCACCAACATTCTTTTCCGTTCTTGAGTTCGGAGTAGAGCATCTACTTTGGGAGACGGTGGTCGGGCATCCGGACAACGTGGCCGGTCCAGCGGAGTTGATGGCGGAGGACCATCACTTCAATGCTGGTGGTCTTTGCTTCTTCCAGCACGCTGACGTTTGTCCGCCTGTCTTCCCAAGAGATTTGCAGGATTTTCCAGAGGCAGCGCTGATGGAATCGTTCCAGGAGTTGCATGTGACGTCTATAAACAGTCCACGTTTCACAGGCATATAGCAGGGTTGGGAGGACAATAGCTTTATAAACAAGCATCTTGGTATCTTTATGAATGTCCCGGTCCTCAAACACTCTCTGATTCATTCAGAAAAATGCTGCGCTCGCGGAGCTCAGGCGGTGTTGTATTTCGGTGTCGATGTTGACTTTGGTGGAGAGGTGGCTGCCAAGGTAGCGGAAATGATCAACGTTTTCTAATGTTACACCATTAAGCTGTATCTCTGGCATTGGGGAGGGGATGGCTGGTGACTGATGGAACTTTCAGTTGGAAGAGATCTCATGGGCCATCCAGTCCAACCCCTTTCTGCCAAGAAGCAGGAATATTGCATTCAAAGCACCCCTGACAGATGGCCATCCAGCCTCTGTTTAAAGGCTTCCAAAGAAGGAGCCTCCACCACACTTCAGGGCAAAGAGTTCCACTGCTGAACGGCTCTCACAGTCAGGAAGTTCTTCCTCTTTTCTTGTAGTTTGAAACCATTGCTCCATTGCGTCCTAGTCTCCAGGGCAGCAGAAAACAAGCTTGCTCCCTCCTCCCTGTGACTTTCTCTCACATATTTATACATGGCTATCGTATCTCCTCTCAGCCTTCTCCAGGCTAAACATGCCCAGCTCCTTAAGCCGTTCCTCATAGGGCTTGTTCTCCAGACCCTTGATCATTTTAGTCGTCCTCCTCTAGACACATTCCAGCTTCTCAATATTTCTCTTGAATTGTGGTGCCCAGAATGGGACACTATATTCCAGGTGTGGTCTAACCAAAGCGGAATAGAGGGGTAGCATTACTTCCCTGGATCTAGACCCTATGCTCCTATTGATGCAGGCCAAAATCCCATTGGGTTTTTTTGCCGGCACATCCCATGTTGTGGACTCCACTTTGTGGCCCCATTTCTTAAGGTTGGCTCTGCATCTCGTGATCCCAGAATGTAGTCTTTTCAGTGTTTTCAATTGTTTGGCATACAGAAGGACCCGTCTCAATTGTCACGTCTGCTAAGAATGCTTCATGTCCAACATCCTGAAGTACTAGCTGCTGATTACTTCTGATAGTCCTGCAAGGTTAGAGTCACTAGTGGGATACTGGGAACTATGGGGTTGTTGCCATTCATTTGGGCAACAGGAGCCATTGGTCAGCTCCAATATAAGATGGCTTCCTGCCAGTTCAGTAGTAAAGCACTTGATTTATGTGACAAAAGGTCCCAAGTTCAACTCCCAGCATCTCCAGAGAGGATAAACACTGTGCCAGGGAGCCTCCGCAGTCGGATAGATGGACCGATGGACTTGGAATGACGCCGCTTCCTGCATTCCCACTGTGATATTTTTTGGCGCCAGGCAACAATCTTTTTATTCTCCAGAGCCTTTTAACGACTGTTTTTAATCATTGTTTTATTATCGTGATGTGTTTTATGGCAATGATATCATTTTAGTGTTTGTTATGTATTTTTATAAACCATCCTGGAAAAGACGTTTAATAATGGTTTAGAAACCTAACAAATAAATTAGTCTAGTTTTTTTTTATTAAAGGGAAAATGTAGTTTGCTGTCAGATTGCATCGGAGCAAGGGATGTTTTAGGGTTTGGGCATTAGCAGTGCACATCAAATACCCATTTGACTCATTTTATTCTTAACACTGGCAGGGATCCAGCCTCCGACTTTGCCATAAATCTTGACTATGTGTTTGCTTTGGTACAGCTTTCCAGTTAGTTACAGCTAGGGCTTCCGGTGTTGGGCTTAGCAGTTTTTGGCAGAAGTCTGTGTGGGATCATGTGCTGGGGGAAGAGAGCGAGAATTATCGACATGTTTGCTGGTGAAGGATTGGTTAGGGTTCTTCGTGCGCAGCCCAGAGTCTGCATTGTAAATGGGTTATGATGTGGGAACTGGCACAGGGCCCTGGATGCAAATTTGGTTTCCTTAGTTGAACTCAGTCGAGTAGTCCCTTACAGTTTGGGGTCTGAGGAAAACAGTTCCAAGTGGCGCACTCTATGTGAGGAAGTGTTGATTTCTGTATTACTTTGAAGGGAAGAAGTTGAAGACTTTATCCTTGGAGCAAGTGAATTAGGCCAATTGTAACAAACTTTGGCATTGGTATTTGGCAGTGGGCTCCATTATCAGACGTTGCAAATTTTGTGGAAGGCTTTCATGGCTGGAATCACTGGGTTGCTGTGAGTTTTCCGGACTGCATGGCCAGGTACTGGAATATATGGCCAGGGAGCACACAGCACCACTGCCGCGCCAGCTCCACTGACTGCCAGTTTGCTACCGAGCATAATTCAAACTGCTGGCTTCGACCTATATAAAGCCCTGAACGGTTCCAGCCCAGCTTACCTGTCCGAAGGAACCTGAACCATTTGGACTTTAAGATCGTCTGAGGAGGTCCTGCTCTCGGTCCCGCCTCAATCTCAGATGTGTTTGGCGGGAACGAGAGACAAGGTCTTCTCAGTGGTGGCCCCTTGGCTTTGGAACGCCCTTATTTATTTATTTATTTATTTATTTATTTAGGGCGCTTCTGCCCCGCCCTTCTCAACCCCCTAGGGGGGACACAGGGTGGCTTACAACTGGCACAATTCGATGCCAACAATTCATCAGATAAAATACATGACAGCAATAACCACAATAATTAAAACATCCAATTAATACAATAACAACTAAAAAGCCAGTCTAGTGGCCAACGTTCATCGAGTTCTAAAATCCGTAAGTCCATTCAGCATTACCATAGTCCTTTCCAAATTCTGGTCGTCATTACTTTGTCAGTCTGCCAGATTACCCAAAAGCCTGGTCCCATATCCATGTTTTTAGCTTCCTTCTGAAGGAGAGGAGGGATGTTGATGACCTAATTTCCCCGGGGAGTAAATTCCACAGGCGAGGGGCTACCACTGAGAAGGCCCTGTCCCTCGTCCCCACCAACCTCACTTGTGATAGAGGCGGGGCCGAGAGCAGGGCCTCCCCAGAAGATCTTAAACTCCGAGGTGGGACATAGAAGGAAATACGTTCGGACAGGTACCCTTCCTAGGGATGTTAGATTGGCCCCTTCCCTCTTAGCATTTTCAGGACGTTAAGATCGTCTGGGGAGGCCCTGCTCTCGTTCCCGCCAAATTGGTGTCAATTCGTCCAGTGGTTTCTACATTATGTTGATCCCACAAACTAACATTACATTTTTATTTATATAGATTGGCTAGATTTTTGTAGAGAAAGTTTGTGGTTGCTTTCCTCAGGCTGAGGGAGTGTGACTTGTCTATGGTGGATGTCTGTGGGCTGAGAGTGAATTTGACATCTAAAAATCCAGGAAGGGATTGGGAACACAACAACTCTCCTGACCCATAAGCACATTGGAGTGATGTCAGCCTTGCAATAGACAGACATAAATACAACGAACAATAAGCCCTTATATCAAACCATCTTTCCATGGTTCATAATCAGAAGAATAGAAAAAAATGGGATGATTGTGCATTTGATCCATCTGGGAAGCAAGTTGCTCAGTGGAGTTAAGTTCTGAGAAGGGGGAATCTGGAGGTTGTTAGGAAGGATATCCAGTTCTTCCGATCTGAAATAACCCCCACCTTCCTAGTAATTAAATGAAATTAGGAGTTGGCTAGATTTGGTGTCGTGTTGGAAGCAGAGAGAAGAGCTAAACCCTGAAGGGTGCTTTTTGGTGTTCTTTCGTCTTTGGCACAGCAAGATAATCTCATCGTTTTTGATAGGAGAGCTTGTATCTTCGCAAAGGCTGTCAGGCTAAGCAGACATAACCTCTAATACTATGGTTCAAGAACAACCTTTACAGTGAATTATCACTTTCAGTGACTCACTTTATTGAGTGGCAACAAAAGTGCCATATCCAGTTGAAACTGTCCAGCCTTCTCAATAGAAGTGCCTACATGTGCATGTAGTTGAGAAGGAGCTTTAGCAAATCGTGCTCTAAGTTGATCGATAACATATTGTATTAATGGCAAAGAGGAGCCTTCTGAAAGGGAGGAGGGGAAGGGCCATATGTGGGCCAGGCAGGCAGGGAAATTAATGGATTCACTGGAGAATAGGAAGGAAAGAGCATCTTGGCTAAGAAAGCAATGGAGGGACATCGTTTAGTGACAGAAGACACATCTTTACATGCAGGAGGTCCCATATCACTCTTCCAAAACTGTCATTTCAAGCATCAACAGTTTGTCTGTGAAAGACTGATGCGATTACTAAAAGTCGGTATGGATTTCTCCAAAACAAACCATGCTGGGCTGCAGTTACAAAGCTGGTCAACCAGGGAAACACTGTGAATATGGCATATTTTGCTTTGAGGAAGATATTCTTGCAGCAAGTGAAATAGGAGGTAGGCAACGGGAGTGTTTTGGTGCACTTACAGCTGGTAGATGAGCTTTACTGTATGTCTGTGCTGGAAGTTAGAATTATTTACTTTGTTTGTTTACAGTATTTATATTCTGACCATCTCACTCCGAAGGAAGACTCAGAGCGGATCACAGAACACATATATGGCAAACATTTAATACCGTTACACAATGACAAGACAGGCAACTGAACATAGATAGAGGTATACACAGGCTTTCCCATCTTTGGCATCTTGGAGGCTGTGCTTGTTTCTGGCCACGGGTGTTGTCACTCCATCTTCCCTGCCAAATAGATTTGTTTGTTAACTTCCTCCTTGATAGAATTGCCAGCATTTTTCTGGCATTTCCTTATGGGTGTCTTAGATACCTCCCCTAGTCAAAGCCATGGTATTCCCTGTAGTAACCTACGGATGTGAGAGCTGGACCTTAGGGAAGGCTGAGCAAAGGAAGATAGATGCTTTTGAGCTGTGGTGTTGGAGGAAAGTTCTGAGAGTGCCGTGGACTGTGAGAAGATCCAACCAGTCCATCCTCCAGGAAATAAAGCCCGACTGCTCATTGGAGGAAAGGATACTAGAGACAAGGTTGAAGTACTTCGGGCACATCATGAGGAGACAGGAAAGCCTAGAGAAGACAATTATGCTGGGGGAAGTGGAAGGCAAAAGGAAGAGGGGCCGACCAAGGGCAAGATGGATGGTTGTTCCGATGTGCCTTCGCAGATTAGGAATCCCCATCCCAAGTCCTAGATGCACTTTAGTACAACTAATGTTGCTGCACACCGCACTTTTAATCCTACGTTCCTCCTGCCATCTCAGCACTTTTAACCCTGTACCCCATTGCGCTGGCTGAACCAGTTTTAATAGTGTCTTGATGTATTGTCATTGTGGTTATTTTGCTTAATTGTTTGATTTGCTTTGTTTATTGCTGTGTTATGTTTTCTATTGTATTGTGTTTTGTGGCTTCGGCCCGTGTAAGCCGCATCGAGTCCTTCGGGAGATGCTAGCGGGGTACAAATAAAGTTAATAATAATAATAATAATAATGGCATCCTTGAAGTGACTGGACTGACTTTGAAGGAGCTGGGGGTGGTGACGGCCGACAGGGAGCTCTGGCGTGGGCTGGTCCATGAGGTCACGAAGAGTCGGAGACGACTGAACGAATGAACAACAACAACAGATCCCTCCCCACTTAAAGCAGGATGAGAGGAGATATTATAGCCATGTATAAATATGTGAGAGGAAGCCACAGGGAGGAGGGAGCAAGCTTGTTTACTGCTTCCATGGAGATTAGGACAAGGAACAATGGCTTCAAACTACAAGAAAGGAGATTCCATCTGAACATGAGGAAGAACTTCCTGACTGTGAGAGCCGTTCAGCAGTGGAACTCTCTGCCCCGGAGTGTGGTGGAGGCTCCTTCTTTGGAAGCTTTTAAACAGAGGCTGGATGGCCATCTGTCAGGGGTGATTTGAATGCAATATTTCTGCTTCTTGGCAGAATGGGGTTGGACTGGATGGCCCATGAGGTCTCTTCCAACTCTTTGATTCTATGACTATTTATTTATTTATTTATTTATTTTTATTTATTTTTGATATTTATTTATTTATTTATTTATTTATTTATTTATTTTACTCACATTGCTGTTTTCGATCTGCTAGGTAGGCAGAAGCTGGGCTGAAAGCCAGGAGCTTACCCCAACCTGGGCTTTGAACTGTCCTTTCTTGGTGGGTCTGCAGATAGTTTGTATGTTGTGTTTCCTCATCAGCTTCCCTATGCGGTCAGTGGTTCCCTTGATGTATGGCAAGAACACTTTTTCTCTGGGTGGATCTTCATCTTGACTCTCGTATCCAACAAATGCTACGTTCAGCAAAGGACAAGAGGGATCCTCTCACCTCTGCAGGAGTCTACCGTGTACCATGCAGCTGTGGACAAGTCTACATAGGGACCACCAAACGCAGCTTTGCCCAAACACGAATCAAGGAACATGAAAGGCACTGCAAACTACTCCAACCAGAGAAATCAGCCATAGCAGAGCACCTGATGAACCAACCTGGACACAGCATTTTATTTGAGAACACAGAAGTGCTGGACCACTCTCACAACCACCATGTCAGACTACACAGAGAAGCCACTGAAATCCACAAGCATGTGGACAATTTCAACAGAAAGGAAGAAACCATGAAAATGAACAAAATCTGGCTACCAGTATTAAAGGACTCAAAAATCACAACAGCAAAACGACAGAGGGGAAACAAACAGGCACATAAAATCACTCTCAACAAGGGATTCCCCCCGGGCACTTCCAAGCCATTGAATGCTAATCAAGGTGATCAGCTGAAACATTCACAGCTAGCCCCAGCACACAGGGGTCCTTTGTCTCACCCTGGTCATTCCACAGATATATAAACCCATTTCCCTACTTCCAACAGATCTCACTACCTCTGAGGATGCTTGCCATAGATGCAAGTGAAACGTCAGGAGAAAAATTGCCTCCAGAAGATGGCCATATAGCCCGGAAAAACCTACAACAATCCATGACCATATAGCTCAAAAAAACTACGACAACCTAGGGATTGCAGCCATGAAAGCCTTCGACAATACAGTGAAGTAATGGTGAGGGTGCGGACCACATTTTCATTCTTGTGGACCACAGACCACAGGTTGGGAACCACTGGTTTACAGAAACACACTTAAGTCTTCGTCTAAAGTTACAGGTGAATATTGCCATCACTTGTCCAAGGTCACAAATGTCCTTGGCATAAGTTCTACCAGAGATATGCAACATGAAGCCCTCGAAATGTTTTCTGTTACACCTCCCCTCAGCCCAACCTGCATGGACAGTCATTGGGGATTGTGGGATTTGTAGTCCAACACATCGAGATGGCATCCTATTGCACCTTCCACTATGGCTCTGATTTCAAAACGAAAGGTGGTATGTCAATTTTGCTTCCAGAAGGGAACCTGGAGACGTGCAGGCGCATTGAAAAACAAGGAGTTTTGTCTCTTTAAAAAATTCAGGACAGTTTTAATTTCTTCTAATCTCCCAATTTGGTTTTTTCGCCCCTCCTCTCTTTGTCCTGAATACTCATCAGAGTTGTGTCTGAGGACTGAATGCTTCGGTTTCTTTTTTTTTCTTTTTTCCCATTGCTTTTTCATCAAAGTTAATTTGTTTCTTTCAGTCTGGTAATAAATTGGCAAAGTTAATAGTGCATGACTGAGAAGAACTTGCATTTAAAAGTAAGATTGTGTGTGTGTGTGTGTGTTTGTGAGGGGGGCGGGGGGAATTAAGTGTGGGTATTAAGAAGTTGAGTGTGTTTTTCCTCTCTATAGTTCTGTGGCTCCTGCCCACCCACTCCCTTGTAAAACCAATTTTCCCCCTGAAGTCGGTGCCGATTTTCAAAATTTTGCATGTGAGTGAAAACATTTCGCACAATTTCATACATCTCTATCTTCAAAACCTTTTTTTGACCAGGCACCACTTGAATAGGGGCCACCTTGACCAGGGACCACACTGACCAGAGACCACTCTCCAACATTAGTACCAAAAGGGCTACGAATCGGTTTTTGGCCAACTTTAGATTCGGTTTGGTTATTTGGGGTGCTGATTTAGAAAATTGCATTGGACAGTAGGCTTGGTTGATTAAAAAGTGGTTCAAAATGGTTCAAAACTCATTTCAGGTGTAGAGGGTGCTGGTGGTTTGATTCTAAAGTCAATCCCGATTTTCACAGAAAAAAAATTTCAAAACTTTTCAAAACTTCTGAGACTTCCGAATTCTTTCGTTAATGGTTTAAAAGTGTTATTTCCTTTTTCATTGGGTGGTCTTTACTTTGAAAGTAGTTGTTTTGCTCCAGAAGTGGGGAAAAGCAAGCAGAGAAAATTCCTTCCTTCTCTGGTTTAAAACTAGCTTCTCTGGCTTTAAAACTGGCTTCTCTGGCTTGAGCCAAGGCCAGGAAATTCCTTCCTTCTCTGGTTCAACACTAGCTTCTTTGGCTTTAAAACTGGCTTCTCTGGCTTGAGCCAAGGCCAGGAAATTCCTTCCTTCTCTGGTTCAACACTAGCTTCTCTGGCTTTAAAACTGGCTTCTCTGGCTTTAAAACTGGCTTCTCTGGCTTGAGCCGAGGCCAGGAAATTCCTTCCTTCTCTGGTTCAACACTAGCTTCTCTGGCTTTAAAACTGGCTTCTCTGGCTTGAGCCGAGGCCAGGAAATTCCTTCCTTCTCTGGTTCAACACTAGCTTCTCTGGCTTTAAAACTGGCTTCTCTGGCTTGAGCCAAGGCCAGGAAATTCCTTCCTTCTCTGGTTCAAAACTGGCTTCTCTGGCTTGAGCCAAGGCCAGGAAATTCCTTCCTTCTCTGGTTCAACACTAGCTTCTCTGGCTTTAAAACTGGCTTCTCTGGCTTGAGCCAAGGCCAGGAAATTCCTTCCTTCTCTGGTTCAACACTAGCTTCTCTGGCTTTAAAACTGGCTTCTCTGGCTTGAGCCGAGGCCAGGAAATTCCTTCCTTCTCTGGTTCAACACTAGGTTCTCTGGCTTTAAAACTGGCTTCTCTGGCTTGAGCCAAGGCCAGGAAATTCCTTCCTTCTCTGGTTCAAAACTGGCTTCTCTGGCTTGAGCCAAGGCCAGGAAATTCCTTCCTTCTCTGGTTTAAAACTGGCTTCTCTGGCTTGAGCTGAGGCCAGGGACCAGAAGCGGGGAAAAGCAAGCGGAGGAAATTCCTTCCTTCCCTGGTGTAAAATTGGCTTCTCTCGCTTTAAAACTGGCTTCTATGGCCTGGGCTAAGGCCAAGGACCAGAAGCAGGCAAAAGCTGAATCATTTCCAACTCACTTCCTGAGTCGTAACAAAAATGGCGGAAAATGCTTCTGAAGGGCAAAGGGACTTCTGGTTTTTAAAAAAGCTTTAATATTGCTTCAAAAAGGTAATTTTAATGAAATTATTACGAGCAACAAGTTATCCGACGCAACTCTATCTATTCCTATTGGACAGACCACATCAGCTCTAGTTTCTGATACCTTGGTTCCAGTAGTCGCTATCTGCTCGCCCACAGAAAACCCTATTTAACCTGCCTCAGCACTACAAGAGAGTTTTGCAAGACACAGTCACTTTCATTGCAATGGTGGGGCTGCGGACCATAGATTAGTTCCTGCGGAACACTGGTTGTCCACGGACCATAGGTTGGGAACTGTAATGAATCCCTTACCTTAGCTAGCTGACAAAAGCCTAAGGAAGTGGGCCTGGCGAAGCCATGGCATCCATTTTAGAAAAGGGAGACAGGGAGATGTCATCTTAGGTTAGGTTTGCCCTGAGGGGTTTGTTTTGATCTAGGAGGGAAAGTTAGAAGACTAGGATTGGTTAGAAAGATGGGGGCGGAACCTAAATGATCTAAAAGAAAAAAGTGTTTTTTAAACTGAGGTTTGAGATCCCAGTTGGCCCGTTGGAGTTTGGTTTTTGAAGAAGAAGTTTGGGTCAGTCTTTTGTGTAGTATTCAGAGTAGCTATAGAGAATATAGCTAGAATACTGTGTGGAGCAGACCCCCTTTAGTGGTCTGTTCATTTCCTAAGGAAGGCTAGTTCAGGGTTTTGGCTGGAATCCTAAGGAAGATTTTTGGGAGTTACTTTCAGAGATTCATTTCCTAAAGTAATTTTCTGTGTTGAAACTTTTAAGACTTGTAACCCAGAAGTTTTTAAGATCTTTACTCGAACTCAACCATAAGCTTTTTATGTCACTATTTTACTGAAATATTAATCATTTGTACCTGAATACTTCAAGCCTGTTCAATAAACGTTCTTGCTATTTTTATCAACTTATACCAGCCTCAGTGTGAATACCTTTGTGGTCAAAGCATTATTCAAGTCAGCTTTTAACAGCCTCTAAGAAAACTATAGTGACACAGAGTGTGTTACTGAACAACCTCTCAATAATACCTCAGCCTCTTTATTATTAATATGGAGGCAGTGAAAATCTTTTGAAGAATCAATTTAACTGTCTCAGTTCCAGTGGTTCCCAGTTCCTAGCTTTTAAATAGACAGTTGGTTTCAACAACCATATTCCCTCTATATTTTGGTGAGCTAGTCTGGTGGTGTAATCGTTATAATTTGGCTGGACAGGATTGGGATTATTTTGTATATATTTCCCCGTTTATAAATTTAATTTAAAATCTTCTCTACTACTCGGCTGCGTCGTTATACTGCTCAAAAGGATATATAGGACTTCAGGATTTCAGGTGTTTAGACAGTACAGTTGCTTGGGACAAAAGTAAGATTCCTGAATCAAAGCAAGCAACTTTCCCCTCTGCTTTTCCAGCTGAATGGCCTGCTTGGAACCAAGGTTTCCTATATCCTTGCATTGGCACTGTGGGAAACTGAGTGACGGGAATGCATATGACGCTTGAAACAGCTCTGATGTTTGATGTCTGTGTCTATGCAAGTTGCTTTTAATTTTTTGTTTTCTCTTCCCACCCCCACCCCCCCACAAATGTCTGTTGCAGGCCTCTGCGGGAGAGGCCTTGGCTATGCAAGTGGCATTAAGCTCCGGTTGTTTTGATGCTTGCGTGTTTCTTTTATCCTCCTGCTCACCTGGAGGCTCTTTCGGGCTCCTCTAAACAAACAGCCACATTGGCAGAGTTAATAAATTAATCTTCAGGGAGCGATCCTGCTTGGCAACTGAGCCAGGCTTCTCAGCGTCCCACCGGAGGGCTCGGCGCGTGGAAGAGACTTGGGTTCTCTCAGAGGCACTTTCTGCAGTTTAAGCGAAGTTATGTTGACTGCGGGGATATAATTAAGCATTTGTTGTTTTGATGTGGCAGAAAATAGGAGACCATTCCCCCACTTTCAGGATCAGCTGGGGCAAGGTCCCTGTTTTGAAAAGAGCCTATGTATTTTATTGAGTGTTTTATTGATGTTTTGTTTATTGACGTTTGTTTATTGATGTATTTTGGGCTTGGCCTCATGTAAGCCGCACCGAGTCCCATGGGGAGATGGTAGCGGGGTACATAGAATCAAACCCGCATTTTGGACTTTAGGAGAGCCGATTTCCGAAAAATGAAGGAAACATTGAGCAGCATTCCGTGGACACAGATACTAAAAGACAAGGGAGTGGCGGATGGATGGGAATTTCTCAAGAGTGAAATACTCAAGGCACAATTGCAAACCGTGCCAACAAAGAGAAAAAATAGGACAAGTGCAAAGAAGCCAAAATGGATGTCCAAAGAACTTCTAACTGTGCTAAGACACAAAAGAGACATGCACAAGAAGTGGAAAAAGGGAGAAATCACCAAAGAAGAATTCAGACAAATAGCCAACACCTGTAGGAAAAAGGTCCGCAAGGCTAAAGCACAAAACGAGCTCAGGCTTGCCAGGGACATTAAAAACAATAAAAAGGGCTTTTTTTCTTATGTCAGTAGAAAAAGGAAAAACAAGGAGTCGATAGGGCCTCTTTGAGGAGAAGATGGGGCAATGCTGACAGGGGATAGGGAAAAGGCAGAACTACTTAATGCCTTCTTTACCTCGGTCTTCTCACAAAAAGAAAGTCATCTTCAACCTCAGCAATATGGAGTGGATGAGGGATTAGAGGACACCCAACTCCAAATTGGGAAACAAGTCGTCCAGGAATACCTGGCTGCTCTAAATGAGTTCAAGTACCCAGGGCCAGATCAACTACACCCAAGAGTATTGAAGGAACTAGCGGAAGTCATTTCGGAACCATTGGCAATCATCTTTGAGAGTTCTTGTAGAACGGAAGAAGCTCCAGCAGATTGGAGGAGGGCCAAAGTGGTCCCAACCTTCAAGAAGGGAAAAAAGGATGACCCAAACAACTACCGTCCGGTCAGCCTCACATCGATACCAGGCAAGATTCTGGAAAAGATTGTTAAGGAAGCGGTCTGCAAACACTTAGAAACAAATGCAGTCATCGCTAATAGTCAACATGGATTTATCAAAAACAAGTCATGCCAGACTAATCTGATTTCTTTTTTCAATAGAGTTACAAGCTGGGTAGATGCGGGGAATGCCGTGGATGTAGCGTACCTTGATTTCAGTAAGGCCTTCGACAAGGTCCCCCATGACCTTGTACTTCCTGACTGTGAGAGCCGTTCAGCAGTGGAACTCTCTGCCCCGGAGTGTGGTGTCAGGGGTGATTTGAATGCAATATTCCTGCTTCTTGGCAGGGGGTTGGACTGGATGGCCCATGAGATCTCTTCCAACTCTTTGATTTTATGATTCTATGTGGCACAGTGATTTGTCTGTAGGGATTAGGAGTCTGGGAGACTAGGTTCGCATTTCCTTCCAGCCATCGTTACTCTCTGGGCTTGCTTGGGCAAATCATATCCTTTCAGCCACCAAGGAAGGTAGGGGTAAACTCTCTCTGAACCAATGGTCAGTTTGTATATTGCATAGTTTTGTTCCTCTTTCAAACAACACCTGAGAGAGAAATGAACTTGGAAGCATCTCTTTTGAAAATGCCATTGCAAGTAGAAATATGCCTGTGCTTCTTACCGTATCTTGATTTGAAATTTGGTGGAGCTGCTCAGAGTCAGATTAAATTACCTTGGAGGTCTGATTCAGACTGCCAGGTGGCTGTTACTGGCCCAGGGCTACAAATGGCAAGCAGGAGCAGCTCCAGATTCTATTACGAGGTGGGAGGTGCAATTTGTTTTTGCTTATTTCTTATTTTTTTTCGATGACAAAACATTGCTTGTGTTGGCTTTGCATGGGAGAATCAAGAATATGGTGGTTTGTGTCTTGGCACAGGCATTTCCTGAATGGTTCTTAGACAGCAATGCTAGGGAATTTCTTTGTCACGGACTTTAGATAATATAATACTATTTATTTATTTATTTGTTGCATTTGTTGACCGCCGTTCTCAGCCCTAGGGCGACTCACGGCGGTGTACAACATATAAAAACACATTTACAATAAACAATAAACACTAGTACACAATAATAAATTACACTAAATAATCCGCTCCGTCATATCGTAGAATCGTAACCAAGCTCGTAAACCATATTCCGTTCCAGTTGTCATTACCAGTAGATGTAGCACTCAGTTAAAGGCCTTCTCAAATAGCCACGTCTTTAGGCCCCTACGGAAAGCCATAAGGGAGGGTGCCTGTCTGATGTCAACAGGGAGGGTGTTCCACAGCCGGGGGGCCACCACCGAGAAGGCCCTCTCTCTCGTCCCCGCCAGACGTGCCTGTGAAGCAGGCGGAATCGAGAGAAGGGCCTCCCCGGACGATCTCAAGGCTCTCGTGGGCTCATAGGCCGAGATGCGGTCCGCAAGGTATTTTGGGCCGGAACCGTTTAGGGCTTTGTAGGATAACACCAGCACCTTAAATTGGGCCTGGTAGCAGATCGGCAGCCAGTGGAGCTGGAACAACAAGGGCGTTGTGTGCTCCCTGCGTCCCGCTCCTGTTAGTAACATGGCTGCCGCGCGCTGGACTAGCTGAAGCTTCCGGGCCGTCTTTAAGGGCAGCCCCACGTAGAGAGCGTTGCAGTAGTCAAGGCGGGATGTGACCAGAGCGTGTACCACCGTGGCCAAGTCAGACTTCCCGAGGTATGGATATATTATCCTCCCTGACCAAACTTTATTTATTATTTATTTATTTACATCACTTATATCCCGCCCATATCAGCCCGCAGGTGACTCAGGGCGGTCTACATATCGGCACAATTCGATGCCATCAATACAATACAACAGCAAAACAATTAAGTGCATTTAGACAAAAAAGACAGTGTAATAACAATTTAAAAAGAGCTATATCCTCTCATTCCAATCCTCATCCATTTCATCGTCTTGGCCGTGCCTGGGTCATTCTCTATCTCAAGCTTGACTATCTATTCCTGGGTTCCGAATGCTTGCTCGAAGAGCCAGGTTTTTACTCTCTTCCGAAAAGTCAGGAGGGAGGGGGCTGATCTAATATCCCTAGGCAGGGAGTTCCACAGCCGACGGGTCACCACAGAGAAGGCCCCATCCCTCGTCCCCGCCAAGCGTGCTTGCGAAGCAGACGGGATTGAGAGCAGGGCCTCCTCAGATGATCTTAACTTCCTGGAGGGTTCATAGGAAGATATGCGTTTGGATAGGTAGGCTGGGCTGGAACCGTTTAGGGCTTTATAGGCTAAAGCCAGCACTTTGAATTGAGCCCAAAATGTCCTTAGAAGCACTTTATTTATGGCTCGTACAATTAAATCCTCCCTCACTCTCAGATCCTCATCCTGATCATTTTACATTGTCCTATCTCCCAGTGTTTTAAAATTTTATTCTTGAATGTGGGCCTGCCCAGTGAAATTCTTTGTTTTCAATTGTTTGCTTTTATACAGTTGTTTGCTTATTATATTGATTTTTGTATTTTATGTATTTTATTTCCAGGTATTGTTTTTTTTATTATAATGTGTGTACTGTACTGATAGGCATGGCCTCATGTTAGCTGCACCAAGTCCCCCTGGCAGAGATGGAGCGGGGTATAAATAAAGTTTTTTATTATTATTATTATTATTATTATTATTATTATTATTATTATTATTATTATTTATTTGTATTCCACCCTATCTCCCCAAGGGGTCTCGGGGCAAATTCCAGCATATATAAATGCAAAGGCCTTAGGAAGAAGGCCTTGCATGGTCTGGACTGGGGCCGATGTATCTGAGGGACCGCCTCACCCCCTACCAACCCCAGAGATCCCTCCGTTCTGAGGACCAAGATCTATTGGAAGTCCCCAGTGTCAAGACCTTGCGTCTAACAGCAACCAAACGCAGAGCCTTCACAGCAGTGGCACCATCACTCTGGAATACTCTGCCACCTGAAGTCCGTGCCTTGCGAGCCTTATCAGCTTTCCGCAGGGCATGTAAGACATACCTGTTTCGACAGGCTTTTAATGTTTGAAATTGCTGTTTCTAAATTGTTTTAAATTGCTTTTAAATTTTGTTAGATTTTAGCTATTCTTGTAAGCCACTCCGAGCCCCAGGGGAGTGGCGGCATATAAGTTTAAATAATAGAATAATAGAATCATAGAATCAAAGAGTTGGAAGAGACCTCATGGGCCATCCAGTCCAACCCCCTGCCAAGAAGCAGGAATATTGCATTCAAATAAATAAATGAATGAACTTTCTGACTGTGAGAGCTGTTCAGCATTGGAACTCTCTGCCCCGGAGTGTGGTAGAGGCTCCTTCTTTGGAAGGTTTTAAACAGAGGCTGGGTGGCCATCTGTCGGGGGTGCTTTGAATATCATTTTCCTGCTTCTTGGCAGATTGGGGTTGGACAGGATGGCCCATGAGGTCTCTTCTAACTCTATGATTCTATTATTCTATGATTTTCTAAGCAAACATTCAATGCTTAGAGAAAACAAAAAGTACACATCTGCATTTTAGATGCGGCTGGTTTTCCCTATAATAAGGTAGTAAGAGCATCTAAATTTTCGGAGAGTTTTTTATTCAACTCAAAGCTCCCTGCTTGAGTGGTGATGGCACGATCGTCAGCATAGATGAAACTCTCTAATAGTAAGTTAAAAGACTCTTCTTCTGTTTGTTCCAGTGTGCCTTCCCAGAATAAGGAAAACTCTCAGCAATATACCATCAAAATGCACTTTCCTACAGATTTAGGATTGACTCCATTCCCTCATTTCTGAAAATCCTATCCCAGTTATATCCTACCTTGATCTCGTCAGTATATTTTTAATTTTAACCTATTACATTTGGCCGGGCCATTGGTTTTAAATGTTTATATGTCACTTATGATTGTTTATTGCTTATTTTTGTTTATGTGATTTATATGATTTGTATTTTATTGAGTGTTTTATTGATGTTTTGTTTATTGATGTATGTTTATTGATGTTTGTTTATTGATATATTTTGGGCCTGGCCTCATGTAAGCTGCACCGAGTCCCTTGGGGAGATGGTAGCGGGGTACAAATAAAGTTTAGTTAGTTAGTTTTATCACTAGTTACACTGTTCTACAAATTTTCAGTTTTTCTCAGTTACGGAAACGAAATGTGCCGTTTCTTAATAAATTTAACATGCTGAATTCAAATATAATAATTAAATGTGTTAATTGGCTCTGGTTTTTATGCAACAGCTATTTCAATTTTCTCCACAATAGGTAATTCGTTAATATTATGATAATGCGCCTAACCTTACTACATGTATATGAACCGTGAATATTTACTAAATTTTAGTCAAATTACATTACCAATAGTTTATACATGAGAAATATTTATTTAATTAGTCTATTGTTTATGTTTGTGCGGCAAGAAACTATATTAGTAGGCCCAATGCAGTTGAAAAGTCTGAAAGTTTAAATGTCGCTTTAATCGTGACTTTAGTTTATATCCTGTTTGCTTCTCTTGACTTTTCTTTTGTATTCAAGGAATGGATTGTCTCTTACAATGCTCCAGCAGGAGTCTGACAGCATGGACGGAGTCCATTTGCCTTGATATCTTTTTTTCCATAGTGCTTTATTTACACACGTGCGAGGCATAACTACAGTAAAAAGAACAATGTAAAACGATGTTTAACGATACTGTCTCAGTCTTCAACTGACTGACCCTCACCGTTCAAAAGTCTGGCCTTATATAGGGCTTTCTGGCTTTTGCACACGGCACTAATACTGCGTCATCAAACTTTCTAGAATATTCTAGAATCTTCCATAGTGTAAGTCACAACATGCATTTTTTCAACCATACGTGATCATGTGATTGCTTATTTTTATATCATAAAAACTAGAGCCAATATACATTTTTAAATGTCATTTTCGTTTTCAGCACCCCCAAATCATAAAAGAACAGCTATTTTCAGGCCCGCAACTTTCTAGAATCTTCCATAGTGTAAGTCGCAACATGCATTTTTTCAACCATACGTGATCACGTGATTGCTTATATCATAAAAACTAGAGCCAATATACATTTTTAAATGTCATTTTCGTTTTCAGCACCCCAAAATCATAAAAGAACAACTATTTTCAGGCCCGCAACTTTTTCTCCGTTGAACAGTGTTATTACCAAATGCTTGTCTAAACAAAAATTAATGATAATACAGTGTATTGCATTGTTTTGTAGACTGGAATGAGTGTAGAAAAAACTTTGAACTTGCCCAACGTCTCTGGATTGAAGAAGCTAGTGGTCCTTTTGAGTTGCACAAAGCATCTACATGCATCCATCTTACCATTGTGTGGGAGATGTGGGAAACCTTTCTCTCTCATGTTCTCAGTAATCCCAAGCACTTGTGAAGTGCATGTTGGAGTAGAATAGCATTCCTGGATGCAGAATGTTTTCTCTCAACTGCTTTGTTTTACCAGCAAAGCATGAAGCATTACATCCTTTCTCAGCTTACTTTTCAGTATATTCTTGTACTTCTTGCTTTAGCAAATACATCTGCCTCTCTCTCAAGTACACAGAAAAGCACATGTATGCAGGGCCGTAGCCAGAAAAAAATTTCAGGAGAGGTTGAAATTTTCGAGGGGGTTTTTTTGAAAATTTCAGGGGGGGGGGGGCGGTGAAACCTGCCTCCTAACTCACGCTGAAGCAAAGAGCACAGCAGGGGGCAGAGCAGCCTTCAATAGCCTGCAGATCCGCCCCTGTCAACCACCTCCACCAAGTCTGGCCTCCTTAATGAGAGCATTCAACATCCCCCACCTCAACTTGGTTGCCTCACTACTGATCTGTAGCGTGCTGGGCCTGTAAATAATTGTCTTTAGAACAGGATGTGCAACCTTTGCCCAGCGGGAAGCCAGGGGGCCTAAAGAGAAGTTCTCAGAGGTTTCCACCACAAACAGTCTTTAGATGGCTTGAGAAGTACAACAAAGTATTTTATTAATGAACCATCAAACAGAAATTTCTCTTGTCTTCAGTAAACTTAAGCAAATGATTCCAAGCTTTTAGGCAACTGCTGAATTCCTAATCTTGCCCATGAAGGACAGGCAACTGTCTTCAATAACTTGTTCTTTAAAGGAAAATCCCCTTTTTAACTTCTCCCAGGCTGACTGTAATCTAACCCTTACTGATGTGGGCTCCGCTACCAGGTTGAACTCGAGTTGACCTACCAGCAAGGCAGTAGATGTTTTCCAGCTGGAGTTCTTTGGTCTTTAGGGCTGTTTTCCTGGAAATTCTTTGGAGACTCTTAAGACCTTTCTCCCCCGGAAGGTCTTAAGGATTGAAGCTTTTGTACAGGGGAAGCTTGCACACATCCTATATATTAGTTTACCTTACTGAGACTAACTAAAAATGGCTCCCTTCCCAATTGCCCTGAGCAAGGGGCGGGACCAAAACTTAACAATGATGGACAGGTGACTTGCCCTATGACTGCAACCAAAGAAGCCACCTATCAGCAGAGTCCCTGAAACCTAGGACTGCAAGCAAACATTTAATACAAAGCAAATAAAGTTGGAGCTCCTGGTGTAGCTGTACCAGAACAACTACATCGGCTATTGCTGCAAGTAATGACAGTGTGAATAAATTGCCAATATTTGCTTGAGATAATGCTTGCAGTTCTGGAGGGACTCTTAATTTTTTGCATCTCATAGACTTAGCATGGGGATTGGGTTAACCAGTTAAAATTCATGAGTAAACCAGTTTTTTTTAAAAAAAATCTGAAACATTTCGGGAGGGGTTGAACCCCTAACCCCCCCCCCCCCCTCGCTACAGGCCTGCATGTATGTATCCATACACATGCTTGCACACAAAAGAGTGGGCAGACTAATACAGAGGACCTAGTTTCTGGAGTTCGTAAAGAACTGCAAGTTGCCTTCTGTTGCTTTGGAGAGTGCCTTCCCTGACTGGTAATTGCAGCCAGCTCCAGCACATGTGGGAACAGGGTTAACTGAGAGGGCAGAGGGTGCGACTTTCAGATAGACGGGAGCCCCAGGGCCTCTGACTTTCACAAATTAAACTTGCACATCAAAGAGGTGCAACATGCACTAAACAGAAATGTCTGTGTACTGGCACCTACATGTTTCCAGATGTGTTTAGTGTCGATATTGCAGATTAGCTAAAGGGATGATTGAACTCTAACCCAACACTGATCATGTTTAAACTCAGGCAGACCTTGATTTGAATATACAAGGAAGCCATAGTCTAACGTTCCTCAACCTGGATCTGTCCAGATGGTTTAGATTACTGCTCCCATCAACATGAAAAAAAATCAGTGTGACCAATTGTGTGAGATGACAAGAATTGTATCCCAAAGTCCCAGTTTGGAGAAGGCTGCCATATTCTAGTGTAGAATAAAAGGCTGTTAAATATGTGTTAATACGAGGGTTGAATGAAAAGTAATGCCTCCACCTTCGTAACTCTCAACAGATGGCAGTACTGGTTTGAGTCAGATACTGGCTTGTTCAGTAGACTCTCCTCTACAGTTCCATTTTGGCGGGAAGCCTTAGCATTGAAAAAAGCCAATGGGATTTTGGCCTGCATCAATAGGAGCATAGTGTCTAGATCTAGGGAAGTAATGCTACCCCTCTATTCCGCTTTGGTTAGACCACACCTGGAATATTGTGTCCAATTCTGGGCACCACAATTCAAGAGAGATATTGACAAGCTGGAATGTGTCCAAAGGAGGGCGACTAAAATGAGTCTGGAGAACAAGCTCTATGAGGAGCGGCTTAAGGAGCTGGGCATGTTTAGCCTGAAGAAGAGAAGGCTGAGAGGAGATATGATAGCCATGTATAAATATGTGAGAGGAAGCAAGCTTGTTTTCTGCTTCCTTGGAGACTAGGACGCGAAACAATGGCTTCAAACTACAAGAAAGGAGATTCCATCTGAACATGAGGAAGAACTTCCTGACTGTGAGAGCCGTTCAGCAGTGGAACTCTCTGCCCCGGAGTGTGGTGGGGGCTCCTTCTTTGGTAGCTTTTAAACAGAGGCTGGATGGCCATTTGTCAGGGGTGATTTGAATGCAATATTCCTGCTTCTTGGCAGGGGGTTGGACTGGATGGCCCATGAGGTCTCTTCCAACTCTTTGATTCTATGATTAATCAATAACCAAACTTGCAAATTTCATGTTTTGTCTGTTCGTTTGTTTTTTTCTGTTAGAAATGTAATACAATTGACTGGTTGCCCTGACACGACAAATAAATAAATAAATAAAATAATGTCTCCTCTCAGCCTTCTCAACTTCAGGCTATACATATCCAGCTCTTTAAGCCACTCCTCATAGGACTTGTTCTCTAAACAAGTCCTGTGTCCTGACCTAGGTGCCACACTCATGCTGGCTTTGCTGAGGTGAAGAAGCACCTGGCCTAGTTAAAATTCAGATCTCAGTGCTTGTGAAATGTAAAATTTCGTAATGTTTACTGAATTGTCACATGAGGAAGACAAGGAATCTAGATCAATTTGTCTCTTACACTTCATTTACTGGCACGTCAGGCATTGAGAGTTCCTGTGTCAGCATTGTGTGTTCATGTAATACATTCAGGCAACATCTGGAGTTCCCTGACAATATGTCTTAGTGTATTTTCATTAGTTATTGATTTATTTATAGTCGACTAGCCTTCCCCCTTTTTCAGAAGCTGTGGCAGTGTTGTTGTTGCTGCCGCTGTAGAAATGGTTCTTCTCTTGGCTCATTTGGGTATGAAAATGCCCATAGTTGGGGATAATAATTTGCTGCATCATTGCAATCATGCTCCCAATCATGGAAATTGGCTCCTACCATGGTAACCTAACTACAAACAGAGTAATCGCCCCTCCCCAAGACGGTTTTCACATTGACAGATCAAGTTTCTAGCTTTCATGGAAGCAGAGAGATGGCTCAGACGGTTCTCGTGTTCTGAGGTTAAGAGGATAGATAGGACAGAAAAGAGAGGAGGAAATAGGAGATGGATCCGTTCGGGAGAGTATTCGGAAAACATTATTGATGTTTGGTTATGAAATTGAATGGGTGTTTAGTGCTTAATGACGAACGTGATTTATGCTGGGTATTCATGTTTTCATGAAGTCCTCTGGGGTTGGAGAGGGGTGCCCATAGAGCAAGCCTTGGCCAAGTTGGCACATTCTCCATGTTTTGGGTTGCAGCCACCAGGCTAGGGAAGGCTGCCATTGTGGCCAGTAGCACCGTGGTGTGTTTGCCAGTGGCTTAAGCTGTGTGCTGCTATTCTGTCTCTTGTGAAAATTACAGATGCCCAAGGCTGGTCCTATTGTTAGTCAAGTGAGATAGTTTCCTTGCATGGCAGAACGTGTGTCGCAGTGGCAAGAGTGTCGCAGTGGACAACCTGCTGTATAGCTAACCTGCGGCCCCTGATGGTGAAGCTCACTTCCCATCATTTGTACACATGGAATATTCTTTATCCAAAATGCTTGGGACCAACCTTTTTTTGGATTTTGGATTTTTTTTCAGATCTTGGAATGTGTACATGTATTTGCATACTTACTTGATTTAAATACTAGCCATCCCTTGCCACGCGTTACTGTGGCCCAGTCTGGTGATGTGGAAAATAAAGCATAGAATCATAGAATCAAAGAGTTGGAAGAGACCTCATGGGCCATCCAGTCCAACCCCCTTCCAAGAAGCAGGAATATTGCATTCAAATCACCCCTGACAGATGGCCATCCAACCTTTGTTTAAAAGCTTCCAAAGAAGGAGCCTCCACCACACTCTGGGGCAGAGAGTTCCACTGCTGAACGGCTCTCACAGTCAGGGAGTTCTTCCTCATGTTCAGATGGAATCTCCTCTCTTGTAGTTTGAAGCCATTGTTCTGCGTCCTAGTCTCCGAGGAAGCAGAAAACAAGCTTGCTCCCTCCTTCCTGTGGCTTCCTCCCACATATTTATACATGGCTATCATATCTCCTCTCAGTCTTCTCTTCTTCAGGCTAAACATGCCCAGCTCTTTAAGCCGCTCCTCATAGGGCTTGTTCTCCACACCCTTGATCATTTTATTCACCCTCCTCTGGACATTCCAGCTTGTCAATATCTCCCTTGAATTGTGGTGCCCAGAATTGTGGTGCCCAGAATTGGACACAATATTCCAGGTGTAGTCTAACCAAAGCAGAATAGATTGGTAGCATTACTTTCCTAGATCTAGACATTATGCTCCTACTTGATTTAAGTACTAGCCATCCGTTGCCACGCATTGCTGTGGCCCAGTCTGGTGATGTGGAAAATAAAGCAATGCGAAAGTGTTGGTTTCTCATATATGTAATTTCCTTATGCTTGTGGGTAAACAGTATTTGATTACGTTTTCTTGCCCTGGTGAAGGGAGATGGATTTGATGGCCATAAGTATTTTCTATTGGTCATAGGGGTTCTGTGTGGGAAGGCTTGTAGGTGGTCTTCTGAATGTGCACAGACTATGTTATCATCAGTATATTGGAGTTCTATAACTGCTGTGTTTTTCAGTGTTTTTATGAGTGATGGCCACTCGTTGGCATGATAGGTGTACTGTGTCCAAATTTGGTGTCAATTCGTCCAGTGGTTTTTGAGTTCTGTTAATCCCACAAACGAACATTACATTTTTATTTATATAGATTTTAAATAATTTTGTGACTGGGCTGAGGTATACATTGAATTGTCAGAAGGCAATGGTGCCACTCTCCCTGCCACCTACGTGGGTATTTTTGGATTTTGGAGTATTTCAGAACAATTCTATTGTTTGTGGGGTTCAGAATGCTCTTTGATTGTGGGTGAACTATAAATCCCAGTAAAAGCAACTCCCAAATGTCAAAGTCTATTTCCTCCAAGCTCCATCTGTGTTCCTAGTTGGGCATATGGAATATTCATGCCAAGTTTGGTCCAGATCCATCATTGTTTGATTCCACAGTGCACTCTGGATGTAGGTGTACTACAACTCCCAAACTCAACATCATTGCCCACCAAATCATTCTAGTATTTTGGTTGGTCATGGGAGTCCTGTGTGCCACATTTGGTTCAATTCCGTCTGCCCTGAGTCCTTTGGGGGAGATAGGGCAGAATATAAATAAAGTTTTATATTATTATTATCATCATTATTATCATTATCATTGGTGGAGTTCAGAATGCTCTTTGATTGGAGATGAACTATAAACCTCAGCAACTACAACTCCCAAATGACAAACTCAGTTTTCTTGAGTGATGGTCATTCTATGGGTTAGAAGGTGTCTCGTGGCCAAATTTGGTGGCAATTTGTCCAGTGGTTTTTGAGTTCTGTTACTCCCACAAACGAACATTACATTTTTATTTATATAGATACTAGCTGTCCCCTTCCACGCATTGCTGTGGCCCAGTCTGTGTATATGTGTTTTCTGTGTGCATATTTGTGTATATGTGTATATATGTGGTTTTGCGCATGTGTTATAATGTATTTTTTTTTGTTTTTTGGCTTTTTAAGGTGTTTAGAGTGGCTTGTAGGTGGTCTTCTGAACGCGTACATACTATGTTATCATCAGTATATTGGAGTTCTATAACTGCTGTGTTTTTCAATGTTTCTATGAGTATAAAGAGCATAAAATCTTGATTTAGATTACTTTCTTGAGAGCCTTATAAGATATACATACATACATTTTTGTTCTATGTCATTATAGATACTTGTGCATTGTTTGCTTTGCATGATCACTCGTTGGCCTGATAGGTGTATTGTGTCCAAATTTGGTGTCAATTCACCCAGTGGTTTTTGAGTTATGTTAATCCCACAAACGAACATTACATTTTTATTTATATAGATTTTAAATAATTTTGTGAATAGGTCAAAGTATACATTGTATTGTCAGAAGGCAATGGTGCCACTCTTCCTGCCACCTACGTGGGTAATTTTGGATTTTGGAGTATTTCAGAACAATTCTATTGTTTGTGGGGTTCAGAATGCTCTTTGATTGTGGGTGAACTATAAATCCCAGTAAAAGCAACTCCCAAATGTCAAGGTCTATTTCCTCCAAGCTCCATCTGTGTTCCTAGTTGGGCATATGGAATATTCATGCCAAATTCGGTCCAGATCCATCATTGTTTGAGTCCACAGTGCACTCTGGATGTAGGTGGCCCATGGGCAGTTTTGGATTTTGGAGTATTTCAGAACTCTGGATAGTGGTCGCTCAACATGTATTAAAGAAAGATGTATCTACTAGCTTTATCAGTGAGTGTACCTGGAGTGGAAATGAGGTCCATTTTGTTTGGGGGGGGGGGGGGGTTGAGTCTAGGCTTTTTGAGTCTAGGATTCAGGATGAATTTTGCCATGGTTGTCAGTCCTGGTCAATAAGAGCATTTCAACCTTGTGCCCACTTCACACTGTACAGAACTAATCCTATATTTATGTATGGATCATGTACCTTGGGCACAAGTTCGATCCAATCAATCCACTCTCATTGCCATGCAGCTCTTCATAATATTGTGGCTTATGCATTAGGCTCAGCGAGAAATCCAGTAAATGTTTATGTCCATTTGGGTGAAATGTGACTTTGTGAAAAATCGGAGGCCAGCCTTCCTCTGTCTAGGATTTCAGCTGGCGCTGTTCTTGCTAAAGAGTCCATTCATGCCTTAATGTTGGGTATGCTCAGTGTAGCCCGTTCCCAGACTGCAGCTCTCACAGTTCTTACAGCTTCTAATCCACGAACAAAAGTGATTTTTGCCAATTTTCTATTTGGGGGTGGGTGAGAGGAGGCTAAAATTGGAAGATCAAAAGCAGTTCTCAGCTCCTGTAATCTCCTGATGCTCAAGTGCCTCTTCCTAAATATTAGTTATGGAAATATCCTTTCATTACTTCAGAGAATCGCAGTCCTATGGGAGCCGTATGTCTGATCTCTGATCCTGGGCTGGACAAAGGAAGGGAGGTTTTGTTTTTCTTTCTTAGATGTGACAAAGGGCCCTTTTATCTTGCCTGGGATCACCTGTCTCCCCTTGGCACCTTTGCACAAGCAGAAGACCAATGTAAATAGTAAACTAGAGATCGGTTGGGGATAGATTGAAAGAGCACCCAGGCAATACCACATTTTGCAATAGAAATCTAGGTAAAATCCTATTAGGCAAATTCCCTCCTCCCCTATTCATTTTATTTCCTACTAGCTTTACCCGCCACGCGTTGCTGTGGCCAGCCTTCTCTCCCTTTTTCTCTGCTTCTTTCACTACTTCCTTCATTCCGTTTTCTTCTTTCCTTTCTTCTCTACCTGTTTACTTCCTTCCTTAGCTGTTTGCTTTCATCCTTCCTTCTCCTTCTTTCTTTCCTTCCCTGCATCTTTCTCTCCTTTCTCTTTTTCCTTTGCTGCGTCTTTCCTCGCTTCCCTTTTTTCTTTCCTTCTCTCCTCCTTCCTTCTGTACCTCTTTCCTTCCTTCTCCCTTTTTCTTTTCCTTCCTCTTTGTCTCCTTTCTTCCCTCTCTTTCTCTTTCCTCCCTCCCTTCGTTCTGTAGTTCCATACTTCCCTTTCTTTCTTTCTTTCTTTCTTTCTTTCTTTCTTTCTTTCCTTCCCTCCCTTTCTCTTCTTCACTTGCTTTCTTTCCTCCCTTGCCTTTTCTTCTGTCCTTCCTTCCTTCCTTCCTTTCCTTTGTTCCTACACCTTCCCTTCCGCTCCTTTCTTCTTCCTTCCTTCCTTCCTTCCTTCCTTCCTTCCTTCCTTCCTTCCTTCCTTCCTCCCTTGTTTCCCATGCTCCTACTCTCTCTTTCTTCTTTCTTTCCTACCTTTCTTCCTTCATATACTTTCCCAACTTCTCCTTCCTTCCTTTTTTCATACACCTTCCCCTCCCCTTCCCTCCTTTTGTTTATTTCCTACCTTTCTTCTCTGATATACCTGCCTTCCTTCTTTCCTTCCTTCCTTCCTTCCTACACCTTCCCTTCCCCTTCCCACTTTTCTTCTTTATTTCCTTCTTTTCTTCCTTCCTTCCTTCCTTCCTTCCTATTTACACCCCTTCCCCTCATTTCCGTCCTTCCTTCCCTCATCCGCTTCCTTCCCTCCTTCCCGTTCCTCATCGTCCCCGATGGCGGCGTCCTTCCTTCCCTGGAGCCAGACGCTGGTGTGCAGGGGCAGCCTGGGCCGGGCGTGGCGGAGGCCGAAGGGCTGTCCTCGGGAGAGGCGGGTCGCGGCCTCTCCCGGGTGGGCCCCTAATGATGCCCTTTTGGATTTTATATATATAGATGGAAATGGAAAATTTTGTTTACTCCAGACCAGGCATGGGCAAACATTGTAACTTGGGGGGCTGCACCCTAGCACTTGCTGCTAAGAGGACTGGCTGCCTGATGATGGAAGGAAGGAAAGGGAGAAGGAAGGATGAAAGGGAAAGAGGGAGAGAGGGAAGGAAGAAAAGACAAAAAGGGAGGGAGGGAGGATAAAACGGTGGTAGGAAAAGATGGAACAAAGGGAAGGAGGTAAAAAAGAGAAGGAAGGAAGGAAGGAATGAAGAGAAGGATGGAAGGAAGGGAAAGATAAAGGAAAGGGAGAAGGAAAGAAATACAAAAAGGAAGGAAGGAGAAAGAGGGAATGAGGTAGGAAAGAGGAGAGGAAGGAAGGACGAAAGAGTGGAAGGTTAGGATGGAAGAAGAAAGAGGGAGGAAAAAGAGAAGGAAGGAAGGAATGAAGAGAAGGATGAAAGGAAGGGAAAGATAAAGGAAAGAAATACAAAAAGGAAGGAAGGAGAAAGAGGGAATGAGGTAGGAAAGAGGAAAGGAAGGAAGGATGAAAGAATGGAAGGATGGAAGAAGAAAGAGGGAGAGAGGGAAGGAGGGAGGAAAAAGAGAAGGAAGGAAGGGATGAAGAGAAGGATGAAAGGAAGGGAAAGATAAAAGAAAGGGAGAAGGAAAGAAATACAAAAAGGAAGGAAGGAGAAAGAGGGAATGAGGTAGGAAAGAGGAGAGGAAGGAAGGACGAAAGAGTGGAAGGCTAGGATGGAAGGAGAAAGAGGGACGGAAGGAAAGAAAAAAGGGAAGGAAGGGTGAAATGGTGGAAGGAAAGGATGGAAGAAAGGAAGGGAAGGATGAAGAAAGGGAAAAGCAGGAAAGAAGAAAGTGAGGAAGAGAAGGATGGATGGAAGGAAGGGAAGGATAAAGGAACTTGAGAAGGAAGGATGAAAGGGTGGAAGGAAAGGTGGAAGGAAAAAGAGGGAGGGAAGGGAGGGAGGGAAGGACGAAGGAAAGAAAGAAAGAAGGAAAGACAAAAGGGAGGGAAGGACAAAAGGATAGGAAGGAAGGAAGGAAGGAAGGAAGGAAGGAAGGAAGGAAGGAAGGAAGGATGGATGGACAAAAGGACAAAAGGTTGGGAAGGAGAAAGAGGGAGAGAGGCAGGAACTAGAAAAGGATGGAAGGCTTGGATGGGAGAGAGGAGGGCCTGAGAAAGAGCAATTTTTTCTTATCCATTTCATTTCTTTTCTGCCTTTCCTTGGATGATCTCTATCTAGTATACAGGGTTCACTTCCTTTCTATTTTATCTTTCCAGCAACTCTGTGAAGTGAGTCAGTGAAAGCAAGACAGACAGTCAGACAGAAAAGTTTGCTCAAGGTCATCGGGTGCTTAGATTTCTCCTTTGCTTCTCTTCTTTTTCCCCTGCCGATTGTTGGTCATTAGCAGCTGGCTTTATTTGGGGGGGGGGGGGGGGGGTGTTAGGTGGTTGTTCCAGGTGAGAGATGTTCTTGCACACCTTTGAAAATGAAGGCTGCTCTTGTGTGTTGTTTATTGCTTTTATGTGTTCCAGGTTAATGACCCACAAAGTACATCCTCCAGACTCCTTCCACCCCTATCTCTGATGCAAGGTTTTGCTCTCTCCCATCCAAAAGAGGCGAGCAAATGTTGGCTCCTTGGCTCTGCTGTCGTCATTAGGGTGATATTGCTCGTTTCCTTTTAGCTAACTCTAATGAAGTGTGACAGGAGTTCAGATGTTGGCTGTTGGTAGAAGCTGGGTTTTTTAAAAAGTCTAGCATGCCTTGTGTATGTGTGTGCGTATCAGGGTAAAGATGGGATTGAAACCTGACCTAGTAGCTAGCAAATGCATTTGTAAGATTTCTTTTCAAATTCAATAAACCAAGCTCGATCAGGGAAGAAAAAAAAGAACAAAACGGCAATAGGGTCTCTTTGAGGAGAAGATGGGGCAATGTTGACGGGATAAGGAATGCCTTCTTTGCCTCGGTCTTCTCACAAAAAGAAAGTCATCTTCAACCTCAGCAAGATGGAGTGGATGAGGGATTAGAGGACATCCAACCCCAAATTGGGAAACAAGTCATCCAGGAATACTTGGCCGCTCTAAATGAGTTCCAAGACCCCAGGGCCAGATCAACTACACCCAAGAGTAGTAGCAGAAGAAGAAGAACTTTATTTTTCTCCCTGAAGGGGCAGCTTACATGGGGCCAAGTCCAGGGAACATACAATTAAAAGCAGAGCAATAACAAAATGCAATTTAAAAACATAAAACAAACATAAGCCCTATGAGGAGCAGATTAAGGAGCTGGGCATGTTTAGCCTGAAGAAGAGAAGGCTGAGAGGAGATATGATAGCCATGTATAAATATGTGAGAGGAAGCCACAGGGAGGAGGGAGCAAGCTTGTTTTCTGCTTCCTTGGAGACTAGGACGCGGAACAATGGCTTCAAACTACAAGAAAGGAGATTCCATCTGAACATTAGGAAGAACTTCCTGACTGTGGGAGCTGTTCAGCAGTGGAACTCTCTGCCCCGGAGTGTGGCGGAGGCTCCTTCTTTGGAAGCTTTTAAACAGAGGCTGGATGGCCATCTGTCGGGGGTGCTTTGAATGCAATTTTCCGGCTCCTTGGCAGAATGGGGCTGGCCTGGATGGCCCAGGAGGTCTCTTCCAACTCGAGGATTCTATTATTCTAAGACTTTTCCTGGACCTTACTTTCTAGTTTCCAGAATTGTCAACTGCCTGGCACGCAACTGACTTTCTCAGCGAGAGATGTTTGTATCTGGAATTGGTGCCCCCCCCCCCCCCCGGTCCCCTTCAGCTTGCCCGCTGCCGGTTGTTATCTAGCCATGACGAGGCCTCCTAGTTTTCCAGGCCATCAGGCTTTGACAGCACAAAAATCCCTTCCTCATCAGTGTGTGTTGCATACCAAGCTGTCTCCCACACCAGTCTGCTCATTTTTCGGGAAAGGGTGAAGCAGAACATGTTTAACTGGTCCCTTGATCAAAGGAAATCTGAAACGTCAGACAAATGCTCTCTGCCCTTCTTCCCTACTCTGCTCCATACCTTAAAAGAAAAAGGGAAAGAAAAAAAACAGGGTGCCAGCTGGGACTTATTAACTTAAATCCAGATTTCTCATCTTGTTGACCAGCTGCCTCCAGGGCCTGGCGTGTCGAGGAGCTGTCAGGTTTGTCAGTAAAAGACTTAACTTTAACTTACGTCTCATCTAATATTAGTCATCATTCTGTGGGTGGGGAGATGGGTGCAGGCTGGCGGGGACGCTTGCTTGCGTGTCCTCTTTCGTTTTATTCCTCCTAAACTCTTTCAGAGTACTTGGCAGTAAGCAAAGTCTACAAGCGATCTGGGATAAAGGCTTGTAAATAACAGCAAGGCATAACAAAGTGGGGATGTGTGTGCATGTTCACATGGGCCGCATGGAAAGTCAATTTCATGTCCATTTCATCACAGGGACCACTTGACCAGGGACCACTTGACAATCACTTTGACCAGGGACCACTTGACCAGGAACCAGTTTGACCACTGGGAAATTGAGGGTGCTAGCTGGGTCTGACTTTCTTTTGGAAGATATTGGGTTTTGTAGTACATGGTTTATATTCAAGCACAGCATAGTTGAAGCTAACCCTCATTTGCTCTCCAAGCAAGCAAAGTTCAACCTGTAGGGCAGTGGTTCCCAACCTTTTTTTGACCAGGGATCAGTTTGACCAGGGATCACTTTGACCAGGTATTGCTTTGACTAGGGACCACTTTCACCATGGACCACTTTGACCAGGAACCACCTTGACCAGGGATCACTTTGACCAGGGACCACTTTGACCAGGGACCACTTTGACCAGGGACCACTTGACCAGGAACCACTTTGACAAGGGACCACTTGACCAGGGACCACTTGACCAGGAACCACTTTGACTAGGGACCACTTTGATCAGGGACCACTTTGACTAGGAACCACTTTGACCAGGAACTACTTTGACCAGGGACCGCTCTCCAACATTAGTACCAAAAGGGTTAGGAATCGGCTTTTGGTCAATTTTGGATTCGGTTTGCTTATTTGAGGTGCTGATTCAGAAAATTGCACTGGATAGACCACATCAGCTCTAGTTTCCGATACAGAACATATGCCATCCAGCAGTCGCCATCTGCTCACCCTCAAAATACATGTTTAATAATCTAGATCTGTTGTGGTTCATCCAGTACAATTTTCTAAATCAGCACCCCAAATAACCCGAGGAACGGGCCTAAAATCAAAGACACCAAGGTGCCCCCTCTTACAGGGGCCACATGGAATGGCCCCACTTAGGGGGAAGGAGGAGGAGGAGGAGAAGCAGTAGTTGGGAGGCTTGTTGTCGCGCCTTTCGTGGGTAGTCAGCCTCTCCTCTCTTGACATACTTGTTGCCCCAGCACTATAAGCGGGTTTCGTGAGACTAGTTGCTCTCATTAAAAAGGCGTAGTATATGGTGAGGCTGCAGACCATATTTTAGTTCTTAGGGATCACTGATTGATGTTTTATTAGCCAATACTGGATAGCCAATACTCCAGAGGACAGGAGCAGGATTCAAAATGATCTTGACAGATTAGAGAGATGGGCCAAAACTAACAAAATGAAGTTCAACAGTTACAAATGCAAGATACTCCACTTTGGCAGGAAAAACGAAATGCAAAGATACAGAATGGGGGACAATGCCTGGCTCGAGAGCAATACGTGTGAAAAAGATCTTGGAGTCCTCATGGACAACAAGTTAAACATGAGCCAACAATGTGATGTGGGGGCAAAAAAATGGGATTTTGGCCTGCGTCAATAGGAACATAGTGTCTAGATCTAGGGAAGTCACGCTACCCTTCTATTCCGCTTTGGTTAGACCACACCTGAAATATTGTGTCCAATTCTGGGCACCACAATCCAAGAGAGATATTGACAAGCTGGAATGTGTCCAGAGGAGGGCGACTAAAATGATCAAGGGTCTGGAGAACAAGCCCTATGAGGAGCGGCTTAAGGAGCTGGGCATGTTTAGCCTGAAGAAGAGAAGGCTGAGAGGAGATATGATAGCCATGTATAAATATGTAAGCGGAAGCCACAGGGAGGAGGGAGCAAGCTTGTTTTCTGCTTCCTTGCAGACTAGGACGCGGAACAATGGCTTCAAACTACAAGAGAGGAGATTCCATCTGAACATTAGGAAGAACTTCCTGACTGTGAGAGCTGTTCAGCAGTGGAACTCTCTGCCCCGGAGTGTGGCGGAGGCTCCTTCTTTGGAAGCTTTTAAGCAGAGGCTGGATGGCCATCTGTCAGGGGTGATTTGAATGTAATATTCCTGCTTCTTGGCAGGGGGTTGGACTGGATGGCCCATGAGGTCTCTTCCAACTCTTTGATTCTATGATTCTATGATTCTATTATGGGTATACATTTCCATGTATTGCTGTTTGATGGATTTTATATGATGGTATGCTGTAAGCCGCCTTGGGTCCGCGTTGCCGAGAAAGGCGGGGTAGAAGCACCCTAAAATAAATAAATCGGTAAGTAAATGTGGGTGCTATACATTGAATGGTCTTGATTTATTTGCAACTTTAAGTAATATTAACTATTGGGAGTAGGAGTAGTTATGGGAGTGGTTCTTGTTCCTATGTGTGGTCCTGTTTCTATTTGTAGGGTTGCTGCCAAAAGATGTGATGGGTGATGGTGACATTCCTTTCAGATCCGGGGATGCTTTGTTCCTTTTCCTGCCTGGTTTCCATATCCGGTTCAAAGTGCTGGTTTTCGCCATTTCAGATAGATTTGGAAGTCTTTATTTGTTCAGGCTTTTGTGTGGGTAGTTCTCCAGATAGTTTATCACTGCAGTTATATTGTATTTAAATATTGTGCTTTGAAAGCTATTTACAGTAGTTAGTTTTGGCATTGTTGAAAATACTTGCAGGTTTTCTGTGTGCAGTTAGGTTTACTGTGTGTTTCAGAGATACAAAGTAAACTTTATATTAATACTAACTTGGGTATCCGGCGTCGCCCAGATTATTCAAAGAAGTTACTTTTTTGTTTTACAAAATGCATAAGGTTGTGGGTGTACTACAACTCACATCATGCCAGGTTAACCCCCTGAAACTCCATAAATATTTAAAGTTTGTCATGTTAGGCAAGTTTGCTCTAGATCAGTGTTTCTCAACCTTCCTAATGCCGCGACCCCTTAATACAATTCCTCATGTGGTGGTGACCCCCAACCATAAAATTATTTTTTTTGCTACTTCATAACTGTAAGTTTGCTACTGTTATGAATCATAATGTAAATATCTGATAGGAGGACTATAAATATTTTCGAAGGCTTTCATGGCTGGAATCACTCAGTTCTTGTGGGTTTTTTCGGGCTATATGGCCATGTTCTAGAGGCATTTCTCCTGACGTTTCGCCTGCATCTATGGCAAGCATCCTCAGAGGTGAGGTCCTCACCTCTGAAGATGCTTGCCATAGATGCCTGAAAAAACCCACAAGAACTGAGTATAAATATTTTCATTCACTGGACCAAATTTGGCACAAATACCCAATATACCCAAATTTGAATACTGATGGAGTTGGGGTGTGTGTGTGATTGATTTTGTCATTTGGGAGTTGTAGTTACTGGGATTTATAGTTCACTTACGATCAAAGAGCATTCTGAACTCCACCAATGATGGAACTGAACCAAACATGGCACACAGAACTCCCATGACCAACAGAAAATACTGAAAGGGTTTGGAAGACATTGACCTTAAGTTTTGGAGTTGTAGTTCACATATACCCAAAGAGCAATGTGGACTCAAACAATGGTGGATCTGGAGCAAACTTGGCAGAAATACTCAATATGCCCAAATGTGGAGTGTGGGGAAAATAGACCTTGCCATTTGGGAGTTGTAGTTGCTGGGATTTATAGTTCACCTACTATCAAAGAGCATTCTGAACCCCACCAACAACAGAATTGAACCAAACTTCTCACACAGAACCCCAGGACCAACAGAAAATATTGTGTTTTCTGATGGACTTTGGCGACCCTCCTGACACCCTCTCGTGACCCCACCCCTTCGGGGTCCCGACCCCAGGTTGAGAAATGCTGCTCTAGATGCTCCATTGGTGGGGTTCATTGTGCTCTCCGGCTGCAGGATGAATTACAACTCTCACCATGGTGGGCCAGTCCTGTCAAATCCCTCCAGTTAGTCATGGGGGTTCTGTGTGCCAAGTGAGGTCCAGGGCCACCGTTGGTGAAGTCCTGGGTGCTCTCTGATTGCAGGTGAACTATACATCCCAGTACTTACAACCAGGCCCGTAGCCAGGATTTCGATTCGGGGGGGGGGGGGGGGGGGCTGAGTTTTTTTCAGGAGGGTTCGGGGGGGGGGGGCTGAGTTTCGGGGGGGGGGGTGTGAGTCTGAGTGAAAGAGGGTCTACCCTAGCAAACCTTTTGTATCATTACCCCAATACCCCCATGCATATGGGATATATTGAGTATGGTGATCAGATCATGATATGAATAAACATAACAGTTTAAATAATGCGCCAGTAAGGCCTTTTCGCGAACCACCATGAGAATTTCAGGGGGGGGGGGCTGAAGCCCCTCAAGCCCCCCCCCCCCCCCCCCCCCCCCCCCCGGCTACATGCCTGCTTACAACGGCTATAAATCAATGTCAATTTCCCCCAAACTTCTCCAGTATTTTACTTAGGTCATGGGAGTTCTGTGTGCCAAATGTGGTCCAGGTCTGTTGTCAGCGGGGGCTTGGGGGGGGGGGGGTGTCACAGTGCTCTGACAGAGTGAACTACAGCTTCCATCATGTGGAGTCAATCCCCCAGAACAGACAACTCCACATCGGTATGCTTGTCCACTATGCCCTGCCTCATGTACAGAGGAAGAATTGTTGGAGGCTACAGACAATGCCGTTGCTGTTGCCCATTTTTGATCAAAAGATATTTAGCCACCTGCGCTCCTTCTGTTTTTATCTGTTTTATACTAATTTATGGAATGCTTTTGATACGAAATAAATAAAATATTTTTTGTTCGCCATTGTCAATAATGACAGCAGTTTTAAGCTTTTCTGTGGACCCACAATGGTCTCTAAAAAGCCAAAAAGAGGTGCAAACCAAAGTTGCCCAAAATCTGTGATTTTCCTGCTTCTTGGCAGAATGGGGTTGGTCTGGATGGCCCACGAGGTCTCTTCCAGCTCTAGGAGTCTATGAATAGAGTGTGTTGCTGGATCCCCCCCTTTTTTCCTCTTTCGTTGTGAGACATGTCCTTTTCTTGAATGCTCTCGCCCTGTCTCAGCTTTGAAGCGTACAGCTGGGTGGAGAATTCTCTAGAGAAATCTTGAGTTCCCTCCCGTCAAGAGGCCTGGTCAGAAATAACAGATGGTGATGCACGGAAAGACGTCTAAGCCGTGGGGGCTCCACCCTTTTCCCTCTGGCGTGTGGCACTAAGTTGGGGGGAGGGGGTGCAGTCATAACCAGCCCCATTGCAAAGAAGAGAGAGGGAGGGCCTCTTCCTTCGCTCCTGGAGAAACATCATTATTGGCTTGACATCTAATATTTGTTTCTCCTCCCACCTCCTGTTCCCTAACAAGGGTGCTGCGAGCTCAGGGAGTATAATGTAATAGGCAGGTCATTAAAGGCAACTCGGCTCGTTGCAGGGCAGCTTCGTCATGCACGTGAGGCTCTTTCTGTGGTTCAGCCAGTTCACTGTGTTTTGAAATAATAAATCCCCCCCCCAATCAGAATGGGCTCTATTGTGACTGAGAGATGGACATGCAGTGTGTGAATCCAGGCCTCGAGGTGCTTGGTTCTTGCACACATGGTTATCTAGCCGGGAAGTTCTTGAGAGGTGATTCGAAGCACTCAAAAAATTCTTGAGACAGGTTAAGGAAAGGCCATTTTTGTCTTTTCCTTATTTCCCCACTATCGAAAATCCGTGGTAGCTCTTGTGTTACACTGGGAAAGATAAGGTTTCCAATAATGTCTTATCCTGTTTGTTATTAACCCTCCTGCACTGGGTTAAAAGCACTTTACTAATCTGGTATTAGGGTCAGGTAGGCTCCAATTAAGGTTTAGAACAGACACAGGCACACACGTGTTTGACAAATTTGTGCGAAAAATCACAAAACCATGGCTAGGATTAGAGTTGATTGGCAAAGGGTACAGTTGTAGAGGAATGGCATCTGGGGTATGTAATTCCTCCCCTAAATGTTAATTTCTTTGAGGTTCATGTGCTGGTACAGCTGTACCAGAAGCTCCCACTTTATTTGCCTTGTATTAAGTGTTTGCTTGCAGCCCAAGGCTTGGGATTCTGCAGAAGGGTGGCTTCCTGTTAAAGTTTGCAGTTATAGGGCAGGCCCCCTGTCCATCATCGTTAAGTTTGGTTCCGCCCCCTGTTCAGGACAATTGAGAAAGGAAGGGAGCCATTTTCAGTCAGTCTCAGCAAGAAAAGTCAATGTACAGGATGTGTACAGACTTCTCCTATAAAAAGGCTTCAGCCCTTAAGACAGTGGTTCTCAACCTTCCTAATGCCGCGACCCCTTAGAACAGGTCTTCATGTTGTGGTGACCCCCAACCATAACATTATTTTCGTTGCTACTTCATCACTGTAATTTTGCTACTGTTATGAATTGTAATGTAAATATCTGATATGCAGGATGTTTTTTTCAGTCGCTGGACCAAATTTGGCACAAGTACCCAAGACGCCCAAAATTGGAATACTGGTGGGGTTGGGGGTGATTGATTTTGTCATTTGGTAATGCTGGAGTTGCTGGGATTTATAGTTCACCTAAAATCAAAGCACCTTCTGAACTCCATCAATGATGGAATGGAATCAAACATAGAACACAGAATTCCCATGACCAAGAGAAAATACTGGGAAGGTCTGGTGGACATCGACATTGAGTTTTTTGGAGTTGTAGTTCACCTACATCTAGAGAACACGGTGGACTGAAGCAATGATGGATCTGGATCAAACTTGGCACAAATACTCAATATGCCCAAATGTGAACACTGGTAGAGTTTGGAGAAAATAGACCTTGCCATTTGGGAGTTGTAGTTGTTGGCATTTATAGTTCACCCACAATGAAATAGCATTCTGAAGCCTACTAACGATAGAATTGGACCAAACTTTCCACAAAGAACCCCCATGACCACCAGAAAATACTATGTTTTCTGATGGTTTTTGGCGACCCCTCTGACACCCCCTCGCGACCCCCACAGGAGTCCCGACCCCCAGGTTGAGAAACACTGCCTTAAGACCTCCCAGGGGAGAACAGGCTTAAGAGCAAAAGGATTCCCAAAGATTCCCAGGGAAACAGCCCTTAAGCTCTGAGGAATTTCGGAGGGAAAAGCAGCTTTGAATATCTAAGAACTCCAGCTGAAGTGACTACAGGTCTACTGGTAGGTCCACTCGGTGTTTTGAGATGCAGTTCAACCTGGTAGTGGCGCCCACATCAGTTCGGTTTAGGTTCACAATCAGCCTGGGAGAAGTTTGGAAAGAGATTTTCCTTTAGAGTAAAAGTTAGAAGCCACCAGTTGCACAAAGGCCTGGTACCATTTGTTTAACCTTTTGAAGACAAAGGAAGTTTCTGTTGATTGTTCACCAATAAAAGACTTTGTTATATTTCACAAACCCTCTAAAGACTGTTTATGGTGAAAATCCCTACGAATTTCTCTTTGGGCCCCCTGGCTTCTCGCTGGGCTAAAGTTACACGTCCTGTTTTAAAAGCAATTTATTTCAAGCCCAGCGCGCGACAGAACATATCATAAACCTTGTTCCTTTCCCTACCAAGTGGCTCAAAACCACCTGAAGATTCAAACAGCAACAATGATGATAGTGGTAAAGGTAAAGGTTTCCCCTTAATATTAAGTCTCGTTGACTGTTTATTATAGCAAGGAACTGGAAAAGATAAATAAATATACAAATAGAGGAGTGCTGTAAGGATGTATGAAAATTGGCAATAAATGAGAAGCTGACATGACGGACACAGTCCTGGTTGCCATTACGGATGAACTCCGTTGCCAGTCTGACAACGGTGGATCCGCGCTACTGGTACTTCTCAACCTTACCGCAGCGTTTGACACCGTTGACTACGATCTAATGATTCACCGTCTTGCCATGTCCGGAGTTCGCGGTCAGGCCCTTAATTGGTTCAACTCATTTCTCCAGAACTGGATGCCTGCCATAGATGCAGGCGAAACGTCAGGAGAGAATGCTTCTAGAACATGGCCATAGCCTGAAAAACTTTCAGCCATGAAAGCCCTCGACAATACATAGGATGGGATTGTTGGTCACAACCTCAATCTGTATCTCTATGAAGGACATACTGATGCCCCAAAGCCCTTCAAAGCTGAGAACACCATTGTGAGTGGGTGGCAGCTCCAGCTGTTTCTGTCTCTGTTGTCCCCTCTATGGTGCCACTTATGGATGAGAAATGCTTGTGGATAGGAGGCATGTATGCAACCACAACGGATCCATCAGCCAGAAGTTTGTCCTCCCTCCCCCTCGACTCCAGTCTGGCTGCTGATAAACTGTGTGTGATTCTGCGAAGTTGATACTGGAAGCATTAAGGCAGGTGCATTTCTCTAGTAAAAGCATTTTGTAGATGGTGCATAAGAGATAACATTGAAATATAACTTGCGTATGGAAATCTCTACTTCTCTGTGTCCGATAGACTCGTTTAACCTTTGAAGGCCTCTGGCTCGATGGCCCTCGGAGGGAGAGAGAGAGAGAGAGAGACGCTGCATGGAAAATGTGCTAAATATAGTGCTCATTTGTTGTTGAATAATAAGTTCAGAGGGTTGGATGCAAAGAGTTTCCAGTTCCGTGTAGGCAGCAAACTCAGTGGGAGGCGTATACTGTAAATAAAACGTTCGCAGCTGACTATTCCTGTGCAGCTTCTTCCTTGTTTGGTGGAATGATTAATGCATGGGATTGATTGAGAGAAACTTTTTTGAGTATTTATTTGGTATGCTTGTATACCGCTAATATCTCAGCCTGTGCGGCGACTCATTGCGGTTTACAACATGTTAAAATATACAATTCATTTAAGCATATAAAATTAAAATAAAAATACATACAAAAAACATACACAGTATTGGGCCACCAATACAAATCGGGACATCTCATAGTTAAAATCATCATCCAATTCGTTATCTTGATTGCTAATCCATGGTCAGATAAAACATCACATCGAAGGTCAATTGAAGACTTGCTCAAACATCCAGGTTTTTAGTTTTTTCCTAAATGCCATTAGCGAGGTGGCTGATCTTAATTCAGTAGGGAGGGCATTCCAAAGCCGGGGGGCCACCACAGAAAAGGCCCTATCTCTCGTTCCCACGAGCCGCACCTGTGAAGCAGGTGGGATAGAGAGAAGGGCTTCTCCTGAAGATCTAAGGGTCCTGGTGGGCTGATAGGCCGAGATACGTTCGGATAGGTATGTAGGGCCAGAACCGTTTAGGGCTTTAAAGGTCAAAACCAGCACTTTGAATTGGGCTCGGTAGCTAATCGGTAGCCAGTGAAGCTGGTACAGCAGAGGAGTTGTGTGCTCCCTGCGTCCAGCCCCTGTTAATACCATGGCTGCCGCCCGTTGGACTAGTTGGAGCTTCCGGGCCGTCTTCAAAGGCAACCCCACGTAGAGAGCGTTGCAGTAATCAAGACGGGATGTAACCAGAGCGTGGACTACCGCTAAATGTTTTTAAATTTGCAGTGCACATATATTAAACGAAGGTGCTGGATAGTACAAGTTACAATATAGTACACTTACTTACTTACTTACTTACTTACTTAGGTGATCCCTCGTTGGACGAGTAAGATGGTCTTCCTTGATGACTATTTTTGTGGGTTTGTAGGTGGCTGTGGAGCCCTATTCTTGACCCACATCTTCTCCCACAGTGAAGGCATTGGTTTCCAGGTGGAAGGCGGTCCCGGTCGGGGTTGGCTTGATGCACCTTCCTCCTGGCACATTTCTCTCTTTCACCCTCCACTCGTGCCTCCTCGAATTCTGCAGCATTGCTGGTCACAGCTGACCTCCAGCTGGAGCAGTCAAGGGCCAGGGCTTCCCAGTTCTCAGTGTCTATGCCAGAGTTTTTAAGGTTGGCTTTGAGGCCATCTTTCAATCTCTTTTCCTGTCCACCAACATTCTGTTTTCCGTTCTTAAGTTCAGAGTAGAGCAACTGCTTTGGGAGGTGGTGGTCAGGCATCCGGACAACGTGGCCGGTCCAGCGGAGTTGGTGGCAGAGGACCATCGCTTCAATGCTGGTGGTCTTTGCTTCTTCCAGCACGCTGACGTTTGTCCGCTTGTCTTCCCAAGAGATTTGCAGGATTTTCTGGAGGCAACGCTGATGGAATCGTTCCAAGATTTGCATGTGACGTCTGTAGACAGTCCATGTTTCGCAGGCATAGAGCAGGGTTGGGCGGACAATAGCTTTATAGACAAGCACCTTGGTCTCCCTACGGTTGTCCCGGTCCTCAAACACTCTCTGCTTCATTCAGGAAAATGCTGCACTCGCAGAGCTCAGGCGGTGTTGTATTTCGGTGTCGATGTTGACTTTGGTGGAGAGGTGGCTGCCAAGGTAGCGGAAATGGTCAACATTTTCTAATGTTACACCATTAAATTGTATCTCTGGCATTGGGGAGGGGATGGCTGGTGACTGCTGGAACAGCACTTTGGTTTTCTCGATGTTCAGTGACAGGCCAAGCTTCTCGTATGCTTCTGCGAAGGTGTTTAGAGTGGCTTGTAGATCTTCTTCTGAATGCGCACAGATGACATTGTCATCAGCATACTGGAGTTCTATAACCGATGTTGTTGTAACCTTGGTTTTGGCTTTCAGTCTGCTGAGGTTGAATAGCTTGCCATCTGTCCAAATTGACAAAGATTTCCACTCCGATGGGAAGCTTCCCGTCAACAAGGTGAAGTATCATAGCAATGAAGATGGAGAATAAAGTTGGGGCAATAAAACATCCCTGTTTGACACCCGATTCCACCTTAAATGGGTCACTTTGGGAGCCAAATTACAAACCCGATACCCTCTAGATACGTTCCTGAACTTACTATGGAAACAGGATACTTTGGATAACACCATTGAAATTAATGACTTTCAGGAGAAGTTACCACAGAGTTGTCCTGCAGGACCAAGAAAATTCATAGAGAGGACATATTTGATCAGAGATGGGTAGGTGAAACTGTAGATATGAGGGTCATTCTGTAGTCCTTTTTCTGCCTAGTTGTTGTAAACAGCAAAACTTTGGGAGAGGTTGCAAACTGACACAGAAAATCAGTCTTCCATAATAATAATAATAATAATAATAATAATAATAATAATAATAATAATGTGAAAGGCAGTCAAGAACCCACATTGAGGGAAGTCAATAGTAGTAGGCTGCTTCAAGTGCAAAAGACAAAGAGTGAATACCGTAAAAACACAATCCAGAGCAGAAGAGAAAACTGGAAAAAAAGGCTCTCCATTGACAGTTCCTGGGGAAAAATGAGAGCCAATTTGACAAAGAAAAAAACATGGCTGTGGCTCACAAAAGGAGACAAAGGAGGGCCTGATTCTGGCAGCCCAAGAACAAGCCATTAGAACAAATGCCATCAAAGCCAGAATTGAAAACTCAGTGACAGATCCCAAATGTAGACTCTCAAGGAAGCAGATGAAACCATAGATCCCATCCTGAGCTGCTGCAAGAAGATTGCGCAGACAGACTACAAGCAGAGGCACAACACCGTTGCTCAGATGATTCGTTGGAACTTGTACCACAAATACCATCTGCCTGTGACAAAGAACTGGGGGCATCACAAGCCTGGAAAAGTTACAGAAAATGAACACGTCAAACTCTTCTGGGACTTCCGAATTCAGACTGACAGAGTTTTGGAGCACAATACCCCCGACCTCACGATCACTTTAAAAAATAAAGTATGGATTGTTGATGCCGCAATCCCAGGCGACAGCAGGATTGAAGAGAAACAAATGGAAAATCTGACACAATATCAGATCGAACTGCAAAGACTCTAGCACAAGCCTGTAAAGGTGGTCTCAGTGGTGATCGGCACACTGGGTGCAGTGCCTAAAGACCTTGGCCTGCACTTGAACACAATTGGTGGTGACAAAATTACCACCTGTCAGCTGCAGAAGGCCACCTTACTGGGATCTGTACACATTATTCGCCGATACATCACACAGTCCTAGACACTTGGGAAGAGTCCAACGTGTGATCCAATACAACAGCCGGCAGAGTGATCTTGTTTGCTGTGGACTGTTTCAAATAATAATACACTTTATTTATATTTCCGCTTTATCTCCCCGGAGTGACTCAGAGTGGATTACAATACACATATAAGGCAAACATTCAATGCTTTTTTACACAATAGTGAACGACATACAGCACATTAAGGTAAAGGCCTACCCCTTTTTTCCATCTCTTGCATCTGGAGGCAATGCTCCGCTTTGGCCAAAGTGTCTTGTTCCATTTTTCCATGCCAAGGAGCCTGTTGTCCATACACCTCTTGGATTGTGTTGCCTGCATGTCTATATATCTGAATGGGGCGCCCTTTTACCTTCCTGCCAAGGCGGTACCCATTGATCTACTCGCACTGCATGCTTTTGAATTGCTAGGTAGGCAGAAACTAGGGCTGACAGTCAGGAGCTCACCCTGACTTGTGGCTTTGAACTGCCAACGTTCCGGTCAGCAGCTTCTTCCTGCAGTTAGCGGTTTAACCTGCTGTGATACCACTCTGCTACAAAAACGTTCAGTTAGATCAGGCATGGGCAAACTTTGGCCCTCCGGGTGTTCTGGACTTCAACTCCCAGAAGTATTAACAGCCAGTAGGCAGTTGGGAATTGTGGGAGTTGAAGTCCAAAATACCTGGAGGGCCAAAGTTTGCCCATGCCTTAGAGGGAGGACAAGGAGGGAAAAGGAGGCTGCATGGGCATAAAAATATTTTGTGAAAAGGACTTTCTCAGAAACAGTGTTAACTGAGGAGTGCCTACACTTATTTTCTCGTCCAGTCCTAGATTCAGGAATATAAATTGGCAGGCGAATAAGCCAGGGACAGCAGGAGATGGCGACACTTGCCATTGGGAACTGAGAAGTGGCATTGGCTGGCTAGCTTTCTGTTGGTCCACCTGCATTTCCCACTCTTAGGCCACTCAGATGTGTTACAATATAAATGCCATGATCCCTACTCAAGGGACTTGTAGTCTAACACGTCTTGTGTGCGCCAGGTTGAGCAAGGCTGGCTTAGATATAATCTTTTTTTTGAGGCCACAGCACATCTTGGAGAGCTCTTGTCTTTCTTGCTGCTACACTGAGCCACATCATCACCAAAACGATTAGCAGTGTCAGAAATGTATAGCTTGAAGCTTGCTGGAAGACCCACTACTTTTTGTCTGATGCCTAAAACCCTTTGGTGATGACATGAGAAGGACTTCCTAAGGTTGCTCCTTCTGAAAATCTCTGTCCTGTTTGCTGACATTTCCTCAGATCAGGATGGGCAACTTTGGAAGACTAGGGAGCAGCAATATCCACAGGACAGCTTAGAGCAGGCATGGGCAAACTTCGGCCCTTCAGCTGTTTTGACTTCAAATCCCACAGTTTCTAACAGCTGGTTAATTGGCTGGGATTTCTGGGAGTTGAAGTCCAAAACATCTGGAAGGCCAAAATTTGCCCATGCTTGGTTTTGAGGGCTTTTTAACAGCAGGAGTTATTTTGGAGCAAAAATTATTTGAAGACACATTTTCTTGACTCATGGGGAGTGCCTAGGAACAACAGAAACAGTCCTGAGAGTCACATTTGGTCTAGAAAATAGAAAAATTAGAAAATATACCTTTTTCATTGCTATCTCATCCAGAGTTTTATCATTTTATGTCGTGCATTTGGCCCGCCCACCGTGTCTGATTTTCCATTATGTTATTTTGTACTGTTTATTTTACTTGATTGGTGTATTTATTTTATTGTGGTGTTATTTTGTTGTTTATATTTTACGTTGCTGTACTGTATTGCTGGGCTTGGCCTCGTGTAAGCCGCCCTGGAGTCCCCTTTGGGGAGATGGTGGCAGGGTATAAATAAAGTTTATTATTATTTTACTGACACAAAAACACAGTACGTCACAGCAACAGATCGTGATTTGTCTCCCACCATGACAAGGTGGCAGCCATTGGGGGCTTTATTATTATTATTACAAGAGAGGAGATTCCATCTGAACATGAGGAAGAACTTCCTGACTGTGAGAGCCGTTCAGCAGTGGAACTCTCTGCCCCGGAGTGTGGTGGAGGCTCCTTCTTTGGAAGCTTTTAAGCAGAGGCTGGATGGCCATTTGTCAGGGATGATTTGAATGCAATATTCTTGCTTCTTGGCAGGAGGTTGGACTGGATGGCCCAGGAGGTCTCTTCCAACTCTTTGATTCTATGATTCTATTATTATTATTATTATTATTTTTATTATTATTATGACACAAAAACACAGTATGTCACAGCAAACAAGATCTATATGCTGGATTTTGTATCACAAAATCACAAGTCGAACACTTCCCAAGCGTCTAGGACTGTGTGATGTATTTTCGAATGATGTGTGCAGATCCAAGTAAGGTGGCCTTTTGCAGTTGACAGATCATGATTTGGAGACTAGGACGCAATGGAGCAATGGCTTCAAACTACAAGAAAGGAGATTCCACCTGAACATTAGGAAGAACTTCCTGACGGTGAGAGCTGTTCAGCAGTGGAACTCTCTGCCCTAGAGTGTGGTAGAGGCTCTTTTTTTGGAGGCTTTTAAACAAAGGCTGGATGGCCATCTGTCGGGGGTGCTTTGAATGCAATTTTCTTGCTTCTTGGCAGAATGGGGTTGGACTGGATGGCCCACGAGGTCTCTCCCAACTCTAGGATTCTATGTTCAGCAGTGGAACTCTCTGCTCCGGAGTCTGGTAGAGGCTCCCTCTTTGGAGGCTTTTCAGCAGAGGCTGGATGGCCATCTGTTGGGGGTGCTTTGAATGCAATATTCCTGCTTCTTGGCAGAATAGGGTTGGACTGGATGGCCCACGAGGTCACTTCCAACTCTAGGATTCTATGTTCAGCAGTGGAACTCTCTGCTCCGGAGTGTGGTGGAGGCTCCTTCTTTGGAAACTTTTAAAGAAAGGCTGGATGGCCATCTGTCGGGGGTGCTTTGAATGCAATTTTCCTGCTCCTTGGCAGAATGGGGTTGGACTGGATGGCCCACGAGGTCACTTCCAACTCTAGGATTCTATGTTCAGCAGTGGAACTCTCTGCTGCGGAGTGTGGTGGAGGCTCCTTCTTTGGAAACTTTTAAAGAAAGGCTGGATGGCCATCTGTCGGGGGTGCTTTGAATGCAATTTTCCTGCTTCTTGGCAGAATGTGGTTGGACTGGGTGGCCCATGAGGTCTCTTCCAACTCTACGATACTATGAATTTGTGGATCAGGTGGTAATATTTCATATAGGCTTGTTAGCCAGCATCTTTAATCCTTATTCCTTGGTCTTTGGCTGTGGGTCTGTGTTTTATGCATGCTAATTTTTTTGAATCCAAAACTTACACTAGTTTGGTCTGTTGTTGTCCCATTGGCCTCAGCAGAATCGCATTAACCCAAATCCAATTACTTTGTGTTTTTTTTCTAGGTGGCACTGAGAATGACTAGGCTTGTATTTGTTCGCCCTCGGGCTTCATGTATATTTCTTTCATCTGTAGAATACTAGATGATGCATCAGGGACCAGTTGTGTTGCCCATAATTGTTCTTGTGTACAAGGGGTTTGGCGAAACGGGCAGAGAGCTGATATTTCTGATCCTGTTTCCTTTTGGGAGCAGCAACCTGTATGAATGTGTAACCCTCTTCTCTAGCATACCATACAGTAGCAGCGTGACATTTAGTATTTATTACATTCTTGGTGTCTCTTTAAAGCCAGCCAGATCCTGGAATTAAAAGAACGCTTTCTTCTCTTTAGCTGCATTGAAACCTCTTCAAACTGGCATAAATCAGAAATATATTAAAAGAGCCAACAAACAGAATACGGAACATCTGAAAGGCTCATCGGCTATAATTTAATGCTTGGCGGAAAAGATGAATTGGCTGTGCTCCTTTTACTCCTCCCCCCCTATCTTACGGAGTTGATATTGGAGAATCCAGAAGGATCGGCCTTCATCTGAAGTTAAATCTACATGTAGATATAAGTTGGGGACTTAAAATTCCTGGGCAACAAGTTAAACATGAGCCAACAATGTGATGCAGCAGCAAAAAAAGCCAATGGGATTTTGACCTGCGTCAATAGGAGTATAGCATCTAGATCAGTGGTTCTCAACCTGGGGTCCCCAGATGTTTTTGGCCTACAACTCCCAGAAATCCTAAGAGCTGGTATACTAGCTGGGATTTCTGGGAGTTATAGGCCAAAAACATCTGGGGACCCCAGGTTGAGAACCACTGATCTAGATCTAGGGAAGTTCATGCTACCCCTCTATTCCGCTTTGGTTAGACCACACCTGGAATATTATGTCCAATTCTGGGCACCACAATTCAAGAGAGATATTGACAAGCTGGAATGTGTCCAAAGGAGGGCGACTAAAATTATCAAGAGCCTGGAGAACAAGCCCTATGAGGAGCGGCTTAAGGAGCTGGGCATGTTTAGCTTGAAGAAGAGAAGGCTGAGAAGAGATATGATAGCCATGTATAAATATGTGAGAGGAAGCCACAGGGAGGAGGGAGCAAGCTTGTTTTCTGCTTCCTTGGAGACTAGGACGCGGAACAATGGCTTCAAACTACAAGAGAAGATTCCATCTGAACACGAGGAAGAACTTCCTGACTGTGAGAGCCGTTCAGCAGTGGAACTCTGCCCCGGAGTGTGGTGGAGGCTCCTTCTTTGGAAGCTTTTAAACAGAGGCTGGATGGCCATCTGTCAGGGGTGATTTGAATGCAATATTCCTGCTTCTTGGCAGAATGGGGTTGGACTGGATGGCCCATGAGGTCTCTTCCAACTCTAGGATTCTATGATTCTATGATTCTAAGTCATGCTTCTCATGCTCTATTCTGAGTAGGTTAGACCACATCTGGGATACTGTGTCCAATTCTGGGCACCACAACTGAAGAGAGATATTGACGACAACAACAACAACAACAACAACAACAACAACAACAACTTCTCTATATAAAAATACTCTGTGCATAATGAGTACCTTAAAAACAAAAGAACCAAGGAACAAAATCACACCAAATTTGGCAACAAAACACAAGGAGTGACCATCACTCAAAAATATGATTTTGTCATTTGGGAGTTGTAGTTGCTGGGAATTATAGTTCACCTATAATCAAAGAGCATTCTGAACTCCATCAACGATGGAATTGAACCGAACTTGGCACACAGGCCTCTCATGACCAACAGAAAATACTAGCAGCGTTTGGTGGGCATTGACCTTGAGTTTGGGAGTTGTAGTTCACCTACATCCAGAGAGCACTATGGACTCAAACAATGATGGGTCTGGACCAAACTTGGCACGAATATTCCATATGCCCAAATATGAACACAGATGGAGTTTGGGGGAAAGAGACCTTGGTATTTGGGAGTTGTAGTTACTGGGATTTATAGTTCACCTACAATCGAAGACCATTCTGAATGAACACCACGAATGACACAACTGGGGCAAACTTCCCACACAGAGAACCCATGACCAACAGGAAATACTTAAGGCCATCCAGTCCAACTTCACCAGGGCAAGAAAACATAATCAAAGCCCTCCTCACAGAGAGCCATCCAGCCATAGATATAAATGGATATATATGATACACACACACACAGATAAAGTATTATAGATTTGAAAGGGACTCCTAAAGATGGACAATTATATGTTGCATGTTCCAGAGTAGGCAAACCAGACAATCTGTACGTCAACACTGTCAAAGAAACATCAAGAAATACTGTTTACCCACAAGCATAAAGACATTACATATATTAGAAACCAGCACTTTCTAATTACTTTATTTTCCATATCACCAGACTGGGGCACAGCAACGCGTGGCAGATGACCGCTAGTAGTAATAATAAATGTAGACTCTGCAAGGAAGCAGATGAAACAATAGATCACATCCTCAACTGCTGCAAGAAGATAGTGCAGACAGACTACAAGCAGAGGCATAACGTCATTGCTCAGATGATTCATTGGAACCTTTGCCACAAATACTATCTGTCTGCAACAAAGAACTGGTGGGATCACAAGCCGGAAAACGTTACAGAGAATAAACATGCCAAACTCTTCTGGGGCTTCCGAATTCAGACAGACAGAGTTCTGAAGCACAACATTCCTGACCTCACAATCGTGTTTAAAAACAAAGTATGGATAATCGATGTCGCAATCCCAGGTGACAGCAGGATTGCAGAGAAACAACTGGAAAAGCTGACACGATATGAGGATTTAAAGATAGAACTGCAAAGACTCTGGCACAAACCAGTCCAGGTGGTCCCAGTGGGGATCGGTACACTGGGTGCAGTGCCTAAAGACCTTGGTCTTCACTTAAACGCAATTGGCACTGACAAAATTACCATCTGCCAGCTGCAGAAGGCCACCTTACTGGGATCTACACGCATTATTCGGCAATGCATCACACAGTCCTAGACACTTGGGAAGTGTCCGATGTGTGATCCAATGCAACAGCCAGCAGAGTGTCTGCTGTGGACTCATCTTGTGTTTCAAATAATAATAATAATAATTTTATTTATACCCTGCCACCATCTCCCCAATGGGGACTCGGGGCGGCTTGCATGAGGCCAAGCCCAAACAACAAATTACAGCAGAATAAGACCGAAAACGCCAACAATAAACAACAACATCATAATTACATAAGACATATGAATGCATAACGATATAAATACTAAACACAATCACAGTGACAATGGGCAGGCTACATGTAATGATTAAAAGAGATATTAAAAACTGGAATGTGTCCAGAGGAGGGCGACTAAAATGATCAAGGGTCTGGAGAACAAGCCCTATGAGGAGCGGCTTAAAGAGCTGGGCATGTTTAGCCTGAAGGGTTGAGAGGAGACATGATAGCAATGTATAAGTATATGAAAGGAAGTCATAGGTAGGAGGAGAGAGTGAGTTTGTTTTCTGCTGCCCTGGAGACTAGGACGCAGTGGAGCAATGGCTTCAAACTACAAGAAAGGAGATTCCACCTGAGCATTAGGAAGAACTTCCTGACTGTGAGAGCTGTTCAGCAGAGGAACTCTCTGCTCCAGAGTGTGGTGGAGGCTCCTTCTTTGGAGGCTTTGAAACAGAAGCTGGGTGGCCATCTGTCAGAGGAAGCTACAGGGAGGAGGGAGCAAGCATGTTTTCTGCTTCCCTGGAGACTAGAACGCAAAACAATGGCTTCAAACTACAAGAAAGGAGATTCCATCTGAACATGAGGAAGAACTCCCTGACTGTGAGAGCTGTTCAGCAGTGGAACTCTCTGCCCCGGAGTGTGGTGGAGGCTCCTTCTTTGGAAGCTTTTAAGCAGAGGCTGGATGGCCATCTGTCAGGGGTGATTTGAATGCAATATTCCTGCTTCTTGGCAGGGGGTTGGACTGGATGGCCCATGATGTCTCTTCCAAATCTATGATTCTATGATTCTATGAAGTTATAGGGAGGAGGAGAGAGCAAGTTTGTTTTCTGGTGCCCTGGAGACTAGGACACAGCAGAACAATGGCTTCAAACTACAAGAGAGGAGATTCCACCTGAGCATTAGGAAGAACTTCCTGACTGTGAGAGCTGTTCAGCAGAGGAACTCTCTGCCCCAGAGTGTAGTGGAGGCTCCTTCTTTGGAGGCTTTGAAACAGAAGCTGGGTGGCCATCTGTCAGAGGAAGCTACAGGGAGGAGGGAGCAAGCATGTTTTCTGCTTCCCTGGAGACTAGAACGCAAAACAATGGCTTCAAACTACAAGAAAGGAGATTCCATCTGAACATGAGGAAGAACTCCCTGACTGTGAGAGCTGTTCAGCAGTGGAACTCTCTGCCCCGGAGTGTGGTGGAGGCTCCTTCTTTGGAAGCTTTTAAGCAGAGGCTGGATGGCCATCTGTCAGGGGTGATTTGAATGCAATATTCCTGCTTCTTGGCAGGGGGTTGGACTGGATGGCCCATGATGTCTCTTCCAAATCTATGATTCTATGATTCTATGAAGTTATAGGGAGGAGGAGAGAGCAAGTTTGTTTTCTGGTGCCCTGGAGACTAGGACACAGCAGAACAATGGCTTCAAACTACAAGAGAGGAGATTCCATCTGAACATGAGGAAGAACTCCCTGACTGTGAGAGCCGTTCAGCAGTGGAACTCTCTGCCCCAGAGTGTGGTGGAGGCTCCTTCTTTGGAGGCTTTGATACAGAGCTTGGATGGCCATCTGTCGGGAGTGCTTTGAATGCAATTTTCTTGCTTCTTTGCACAATAGGGTTGGACTGGATGGCCCATGAGGTCTCTTTCAACTCTAGGATTCTATGATTCTAATTCTAGGACTGAATGAGAAATTTCTGTCTGTATGGAGACCATTTCTTTAAAAACGTGTAATGAAATCGCAGAGGGGGTTTAGATATCTTTCCAGATTACGTGGAAAAAAAGAGATTTCCAAAGACCCCAGTGGATTTTTACTTCTACTGACGAAATAAATTTGAATTCAATCACAGTGTGCCAAAGGCAGGTCAGTGAAGTCAAACCACCTCCTTCCAAAGTGTTTGCCCATCAAGCAGCCCTAGATGACTCAGAAAGCCAATCCATGGGGCTGCTTTTGGGGCCGGGGGAGCCAAAAGGAATAAAATAACCTGATTTTAAAAACATTTCTGGAAAGGCCAGAATAAAATGGAACCCACTGTGAAGAAGTTGGTTTCGCGGGAACTATAAAAATACCTCCATCCGCAAAGAAAAGGTCAGTTTGATCTATTGTTCTCCGTCAAGACCAAGCGGAAGACTGATTCATCTGCACCAATGGTATTTAAATATTAAAATTTTCTTCTCCTCTGCTCAGCTGAAAAAGCTCTGAGGAATTTATGTGAGATCAATAACAAAACAAGACATTCTGCTAACAGGTTAAAAGTTTAAAAATTATTATTTATTTATCTGCAGTGTTTATATTTGGCCCTTCTCAGCACAAAGGAGACTCAGAGCGGATCATAGAATCAAAGAGTTGGAAGAGACCTCTTGGGCCATGCAGTCCAACCCCATTCTGCCAAGAAGCAGGAAAATTGCATTCAAAACACTCCCAACAGATGGCCATCCAGCCTCTGTTTAAAAGCTTCCAAAGAGGGAGCCTCCACCACACTCTGGGGCAGAGAGTTCCACTGCTGAACGGCTCTCACAGTCTCGAAGTTCTTCCTCATGTTCAGATGGAATCTCCTCTCTTGTAGTTTGAAGCCATTGTTCTGCGTCCTAGTCTCCAAGGAAGCAGAAAACAAGCTTGCTGTATTTGTCGTGTCAGAACAGAACAAAGCAAACAAACAGACAAAATACAAAACTTGTGAGTTTGGTAGTTGGTTAAATGTCCTTTGACCAGTATCTGGCCACTTGGAGTGCTTCTGGTGTTGCTGCAAGGAGGTCTTCCATTGTGCATGTGGCTGGGCTCAGGTTGCATTGCAGCAGGTGGTCAGTGGTTTGCTCCCCTCCGCACTCGCATGTTGAGGATTCCACTTTGTGGCCCCATTTCTGAAGGTTGGCTCTGCATCTCGTGGTGCCAGAGTGCAGTCTGTTCAGCGCTTTCGAAGTCGCCCAGTCCTCTGTGTGCCCAGGGAGTAATCTCTCATTTGGTAGCAGCCGTTGGTTGAGGTTCTGGGTTTGAGCCTGCCACTTTTGGGCTCTCGCTTGCTGAGGTGTTCCTGCGAGTGTCTCTGTAGATCTTAGAAAACTATGTCTAGATTTAAGTCATTGACATGCTGGCTGATATCCAAACAGGGGATGAGCTGGAGATGTCTCTGCCTTGGTCCTTTCACTATTGGCTGCTACTTCCCGGCGGATGTCAGGTGGTGCAATACCGGCTAAACTTGCTGTTATACACTGGCAAGATAGACAACTGTCTTGTCCAGCTTGTTTCCTGTGCTATTCTAATAATATAATATAATGTAATGTAATATAATATAATTTATTGTATATACTTATAATATTTATAATACTAGTAATAATATGATACTATAATTATATATTTATAGTACATGTAATATTACTAATAATATTACAATATAATGGTATAGTACAATATAGTAATATTTAACATTGATATTGTACTGTATAATATATTGTATGTATTTTGTAAGCTGCTCTGAGTCCCCTTCGAGGTGAGAATATAAATGTTGTAAATAAATAAATAAATAAACTGTGCTGGCACAGTTGTGCCAGGAGATTTGAATTTCTTTTTCTTGCACTGTTAGTTTGTTTGAATTCATTTGGACCATGCATTTAGCAATTGGGTAGCTTTCTCCAGGTTGCAGTCATAGGACCAACAACCTATCAATCATCATTAGAGCCTTTAGATCCACCCCTTTCCCCAGGTTTGGAGGGAAAGGGGGACTTTTAGTTCAGTCTCACAGTTTGGAGCCTTACAGCAGGACGGGCGGGCTTTTCTCTGTCCCACCTGCAAAAAGCTTCACTTCTTACAGCGTTTGCTTGGGGGGGGGGGGGGAGGAAAACCTCTACAGCTTTGCTGGGGAGTGAAGTTGCAGTTCCACAGCTTTCCTGGGGGAATATAGCCAGCCTTTGCTGGAAAATAGAGGAATGGCCTTCGTGGGGCAAATCTACAGGACACCAGCTTGGCAGATCTACAGCAACCATTGCCTAGTAAGGGACCACTCGGGCTACCCATAACGCAGCTTGGAGCCGGGAGTTGGGGCCTCACGCCAGCAGGGTGAAGAAAGATTGCCCAAGGAGGGGTCGAAAGGTTTCCCTAAAGAAGATAGGAACAGTTTATCAAGCAGTTGCCTGTCCCTTGTCGGCAGATCGAGAAAGCTACTAGTTTTTCAAGACTATAAGGCATTTGATTCATTTGTTCAAAGATTTAAGCCTTAATAAAGAACTTTGTTGAACCTATTTTGAGCCTCTACAGAACTTTGTGTTGGGAAACCGATGGGACAAGACAGTTGTCTATCTTGCCAGTGTATAACAGCAAGCTTAGCCGGCATTGCACCACCCCAGTGGATGGCCATCTGTCAGGGGTGATTTGAATGCAATATTCCTGCTTTTTGGCAGGGGGTTGGACTGGATGGCCCATGAGGTCTCTTCCAACTCTTTGATTCTATGATTTTATTTATTTATTTATTTATTTATTATTCAAACATATATGCCACCACTCATGGCTATCAAGTCTCCTCTCAGCCTTCTCTTCTTCAGGCTAAACATGCTCAGCTCTTTAAGCCGCTCCTCATAGGGCTTGTTCTCCAGACCCTTTTGATCATTGTGTTGTTTCTTTTGAGTTGTTTTAACTGCTTGTACCCCTGTTTAATTTTTGTACAATGTGAAGTTTTCAGGTGTTTTAAATTTTGTTAAACCTGCTTTGAGTCGCCCGCTCATTCTTTTGCATCAATGCCTATTAGGGTAGCAAGGAAACAGTGTGGGCTCCAGGAAAAGCGCTGGCACAGGTAGGGGCTGGGTGGGGTGAGCGAGGGGTTGTGAAGTCAGGTTCTGTGTGCCACTTGAAACGGCTGGAGTACTGTACTTCCCAGGCCTGTCAATCTGGCATCTCTCATGAATACTCTCCAACTTGAACAAAAGAACACATTGTAAATCTGGGCTCCCGTTCCATGCGCCCCATCTCTCCCCCTTCTCCTCCTCTCCCCCAACTCCTCGCTCGAGCTATTTCTCTAGGTACGGCAGTTTTCATAATGTTCCGAGTTGTTATGTCCCTACTGTGAACGCCACGACTAGGAGCTACATGTAAACAGCTTTGTTGGCTATTTCTGCTTCCTTTGCTTATATTGTACACCTTTTAAAAATGTGCTATTCCTCCCCCCCCCCCCCAGCACTCTCTTTTTTTTGGATAATGGCAAAAATCCCTCCTTATGGGAACTGCTGTAGATAATACAAAAAAGCTCTTTGAAAGGAGCTTTATCAGAGTACAAAGTACTTGGAATTGAAAACCCCCAGAGGGTTGCTTTCCTTTCTCTCTTTCTTTCTCACCCCACACCAACCCCCCATCATTCAAAAACTTACAGTGGCTCAGGATGGGCAGCACCCTGCCCTATTTTCAGTTTGATTTGCATGTTCGAGAGAGCAGAGTAATTGGTGTTTAAGCAGAACAAAAGAGGATCTGTTTGCGAAAATGAAAAAGAATTCTTGAAGTAGACCCTAATGCATATACTGCCTTTGTCTCTGCGCTCATTAGGAACTGAATAGGATGCCCTCATAATTAGAATGAGGAAGAAGGCATTGCTTTGGTTTGGATGCTTTTGCCGAGCTAATTGGTTTGAAAATTATATTTGATGTGGTTCTCGGAGGGATGTTGGCACAACACCTCATTCGGACATGGACATCCTGTCCCCTTCTCCACTTCGCCAAGCGAAATGGGCATTGGAAGGCAATTCTATCCCCACTTTCCCCCCCTTTTCAAACCATGTTTATCTTCCCAGCTCTCTGCTCTGGCTTTTCACCACTTTTCAAAGGTGCTTCTATCTTTTCTTTGGTTCTTCTTCCTTTACAATCCTGATTCCCACCTTCCACTCTGAAATGCTTCAAAAGGCTTTGTATTTGATGCATCTGTTTCCCATGACATTAAGTCCAGTCGTGTCCGACTCTGGGAGTTGGTGCTCATCACCATTTCTAAGCTGGATGGCCATCTGTCGAGGGTGCTTTGAATGTGATTTTCCTGCTACAAACTACAAGAAATTCTGGGCACCACAATTCAAGAGAGATATTGACAAGCTGGAATGTGTCCAGAAGTGGGCGACTAAAATGATCAAGGCTCTAGAGAACAAGCCCTATGAGGAGCGGCTTAAGGAGCTGGGCATGTTTAGGTTTTTGTTTTATCTTTTTCCCCCAGGTTGGGAAGCTTGCAAAGTGGCTTACACAAGTGCTCAAAACATTTCGCTGCAATAATTAACATGCACAAATGACAGGGAGATAAAGCATCCCCGAGACAGACGGAGCACCAAATTGGACTCTGGCCATCCTAGAGAATGTGTATTTTATCCAGGTAGACTGACATGTTTAGAGAGGTTTCCTTTCATAGAATCATAGAATCAAAGAGTTGGAAGAGACCTCATGGGCCATCCAGTCCAACCCCCTGCCAAGAATATTGCATTCAAATCACCCCTGACAGATGGCCATCCAGCCTCTGTTTACAAGCTTCCAAAGAAGGAGCCTCCACCACAGTCCGGGGCAGAGAGTTCCACTGCTGAACGGCTCTCACAGTCAGGAAGTTCTTCCTCATGTTCAGATGGAATCCTAGTGTCCTATGAACTGACTAGGACACTAAGGTCATATGGGGAGGTCCTGTCTCTCGTCCCCGCCAAGTGCGCCTGTGATGCAGAGGGGACAGAGAGCAGGGCCTCCCCAGATGATCTTAGTGTCCTAGTCGGTTCATAGGAGGAGATGCGTTCAAAGAGGTAAGTAGGGCCAGAACCGTTTAGGGCTTTATAGGCTAACGCCAGCACTTTGAATTGTGCCCGGTAGCAAACTGGCAGCCAGTGGAGCTGGCGCAACAGAGGAGTCGTATGCTCCCTGAGTGCCGCTCCTGTTAGCAACCTGGCTGCCAAACGCTGGACCATTTGAAGCTTCCAAGCAGTCTTCAAAGGCAACCCCACGTAGAGAGTGTTGCAGTAGTCTATACAGGATGTAACCAGAGCGTGGACTACCCTGGCCAAGTCAGACTTCCCAAGATACGGGAAGTCTCCCTGTCATTTGTGCATGCTAATTATTGCAGCGAAATGTTTTGAGCACTTGCGTAAGCCACTTTGCAAGCTTCCCAACCTGGGGGGAAAAGATAAGGGTCTATACGGGATGTAACCAGAGCGTGGACTACCGTGGCCAAGTCAGACTTCCCAAGATACGGGCGCAGCTGGCACACAAGTTTTAACTGTGCGAATGCTCCCCTGGTCACCGCTGAAACCTGGGGTTCCAGGCTCAGCGACGAGTCCAAGATCACACCCAAGCTGCAGACCTGCGTCTTCAGGGGGAGTGTAACCCCGTCCAACACAGGCTGTAACCTGTTTGGCCTTGCGACTGACCAGGAGTACCTCTGTCTTGTCTGGATTCAATTTCAATTTGTTCGCCCTCATCCAGACCGTTACAGCGGCCAAGCACCGGTTCAGGACCTGAACAACCTCCTTAGTAGCAGGTGGAAAGGAGTGACAGAGTTGGACATTATCCGTGTACATTAAGTCTAGTTGTGTCCGACTCTGGGAGTTGGTGCTCATCACCATTTCTAAGCTGGATGGCCATCTGTCGAGGATGCTTTGAATGTGATTTTCCTGCTACAAACTACAAGAAAGGAGATTCCACCTGAGCATTAGGAAGAACTTCCTGACTGTGAGAGCTGGCATGGGGTGGCCTTTGTAGACAATTCTGAGCTAACTGGAGCTAACTGGACCAGTGATCTGACTTGGGTCTATGTCGGCTTCAAAAAAAGAAACCTCTCTAAACATGTCAGTCTACCTGGATGTATAATCTGGGATCCCTTACCGTAAAATACACATTCCCTAGGATGGCCAGAGTCCAATTTGGTGCTCCGTCTGTCTCGGGGATGCTTTATCTCCCTGTCATTTGTGCATGTTAATTATTGCAGCGAAATGTTTTGAGCACTTGTGTAAGCCACTTTGCAAGCTTCCCAACCTGGGGGGAAAAGATAAAACAAAAACCCTCAGCTTTTCCATTCCATTTCCTCAGCACCAGAGGGAAATGCTCGTAAGATAAGGGAGAGCGGAGAAGAGGTGGAAACTCCTCCCTGTATGCTTCACAACTCTAGGTGCTGCGCTCAAGTGGAAGGAGGAAGACAACCAGAGCTTCCTCTTCTATACAGCAAAACTCTATTTAATGGGGGCAACGACTGACCCTGAAAGCTAATTGGGGTGAAGAAGTTGCTCCTGAAAGCTAACTGGTATTCCCTCCTCCTTTGGGTTCTTTTGGAATATATTCTCACATGTTGGTATGCCCAAAATGACTCAAACCTCTGATGGAACCTAAGGTTCTCAAACTTGCCTGGATACCCTGGTCTCAAAAGCCACTACAGAAAATGAAGCAAAGCCACTGCAGAGTGAGGGGTGATAATAAGCCTCCTTCTTCACTCGGAGAATAGGTGGTGGTTGTTGTTTATTCATTCAGTCGCTTCCGACTCTTCGTGATCTCCTGGACCAGCCACGCCAGAGCTCCTTGTTGGCTGTGGCCACTCCCAGATCCTTCAAAGTCAAGCCAGTCACTTCTGTGCTGGTACGGCTGTACCAGGAGCTCCAAACTCCCTTTCATTCTTTGAGCGTTTGCATGTGTTTTTTCTGTCCATGTATTTTGCAGTTGGATGGTTCCTGCTAGGCTGCAATCATGGGGCTAGCCACTTGTCTATCATCATTAAGTTTTAGTTCCGCCCTTTTTTCCAGGTTCAGGAGGGAAAGGGAATCATTTTAGTTCAGTCTTACAGTTGGAAGCTCAGCTACAGGACGTGAAAGTTTTCTACCTGTAGAGAAGCTTCGTTCCTTGCAAAAGTCCGGGGGATAACAGTCCCAAAAGCTCTGGCTGGGGAATTTACAGCCTCACAGCTTTAAGAACAGTCTCTAAAGAAAGGCTTTTAAGAGAAACAGCTTTACAGCACAACCCTTGTTGGGGTTAGAGAAACGGACCTACAACTTTCGTGGGAAAAATCCTAAGGACTCCAGCTGGAAATTCTTCAGAGTCTTGGCTGGTAGGTCTACTCGGATACCCAAGAAGCATTTTGGAGCCGGGAGTAGAGCCCACACCAACAAAACCTAGAAAGCAGATTGTTCAGGGAGGGGTTAAAAAGCGTTTTCCTTGTAAAGAAATAGTTCTCCAAGCAAGTTGCCTGGCCATTGTAGACAAGTTAAGAAGCATTTGTTTGATTTGTTGAAGATCTAAGATTGTTTGTTGAAGACCTAAGCAATAATAAAGGATTTTGTTAAACTTTTAAGCCTCTAAAGACTTTGTATAGAAAAACCCATAGGGCCTCTCATCCGAGGCACCCTGGCTTCCTGCTGGGCACAAAGAGCACGTCCTGTTCAAAGCCAATTGTTGTAGGCCCAGCGCGCGACAGCACACCATCCATCCGTCTTGCTCGGCCCCTCTTTTTTCCTTCCATTTTCCCCAGCATCATTCTTTTCTCCAAGTTTTCCTGTCTTCTCATGATGTGGCCAGAGTACTTCATTTTTGCCTCTCATATCCTTACTCCCAATGAGCAGTCAGGCTTTAATTCCTGGTGTATGGACTGGTTGGATCTTCTTGTGGTCCAAGGCACTCTCAGAATTTTCCTCCAGCTTGTTGTTATTTATTTGTTCAGTTGCTTCCGTCTCGTCATGACGTCATGAACCAGCCCACGCCAGAGCTCCCAGTCAGCCATGGCCACCCCCAGCTCCTTCAAAATCAAGGTAGTCACTTCAAAGATACCATCCATCTGCCTTGCCCTTGCTCGGCCCCTCTTCCTTTTTCCTTCCATTTTCCCCAGCATCATTCTCTTCTCCAAGCTTTCCTGTCTTCTCATGATGTGGCCAGAGTACTTCATTTTTGCTTCTCATATCCTTCCCTCCAATGAGCAGTCGGACTATTTCCTAGAATATGGACTGGTTGGATCTTCTTGTGGTCCAAGGCACTCTCAGCATTTTCCTCCAGCACCACGGTTCAAAAGCGTCTCTCTTCCTTCGTTCAACGTTCCTTATGGTCGAGCTCTCACATCCGTAGGTGACTAAGGGGAATACCATTGCTTTAACCATGCAGATCTTCGTTGCCAATGTGATGTCTCTACTCTTCACTCTTTTAGGTGGGCTGACTGGTGATATCTGATAGCGGTAGGAAGTCATAGAATCATAGAATCAAAGAGTTGGAAGAGATCTCATGGGCCATCCAGTCCAACCCCCTGCCAAGAAGCAGGAATATTGCATTCAAATCACCCCTGACAGATGGCCATCCAGCCCTTGTTTAAAAGCTTCCAAAGAAGGAGCCTCCACCACACTCCGGGGCAGAGAGTTCCACTGCTGAACGGCTCTCAGTGTGGATGGAGAAAGGCCAAGGCTCTCTCTCTCTCTCTCTCTTTTTCTCTCTCTTGTCTCCTGCCTTAAAACTTGACTGGCCTTTAGCTAATTCTTAATTAAAACAAAATCTTGGAGAAAGGGGGGGGGGAATAGGCGGCAAAGGGAAATCTTTAGAAATAATTGGATCACACAGCAACACTTTATTAAGTTCTTAACCTAATCCCGTAAATTTAATGATCAACGTTCAAGTTGGAATAATTCATCCATTTTAAACACACACACACACATAGACTGCAACTCCTAATTGTGCAGTCAACAGGTTGCAACTAGTACGGCTGTACTTGAAAAGAGCTTTACGTAGGCGCTGACACCACCAAGGAAATGTTTAAAAGAAATACACAGTTATTCTGTTTTGTGTAAGACTCAACCTCCTCCTCAACCTCTATCTACACCCTTTGTTAAAATACAGACATTATTTACTGTTGCAACCAAAATAATTTTCCTTTCAGAGAATGTAAAAAGTGGTTGATACCCGAACAGTCCCTTGCTTCTTTCTCCTTATGACTTATAGTCCTGTTTTCCTTCTTGCCCAGCTCAACTCTTGCAAACTTCTGGTTTCCTCAATTGAGTCAGTCCACCTATAGTTTGGTCTGCCTCTTTTGCACTAAGCTTTATTGTTTTCATAGAATCATAGAATCATAGAGTTGGAAGAGACCTCGTGGGCCATCCAGTCCAACCCCATTCTGCCAAGAAGCAGGAATATTGCATTCAAATCACCCCTGACAGATGGCCATCCAGCCTCTGTTTAAAAGCTTCCAAAGAAGGAGCCTCCACCACACTCCAGGGCAGAGAGTTCCACTGCTGAATAGAGCTGGAAGAGACCTCGTAGGCCATCCAGTCCAACCCCATTTTGCCAAGAAGCAGGAAAATTGCATTTGTTGACAGTGCTTCCCCATGTTCTCCACAGTAATTTCCCAGATCTATCTAGAAATGCCTGGAAACTGATCTGGAAAGATTCTGGATGCCAGACTTGTTGGAAATAGACAACCTTCACAAAGCTCCTCTATTTAATGATTTGTCTGTATATAATATGCTGTTTCAATATTAAAGTGTATATGCGTTAAGTTGCTGTGAGTTTTCTGGGCTGTATGGCCCAGCATTCTCTCCTGATGTTTCACCCACATCTATGGCAGGCATTCTCAGAGATTGAGGGGTCTGTTGGAAACTAGACAAGTGAGGTTTATATATCTGTTGAATATCCAGGGTGGGAGAAAGAACTCTTATCTGCTTGAGGCAAGCGTGAATGTTCCAATCGGGCAGTTTGAATGGCCTTGATATATAAATCATAGAATCATAGAGTTGGAAGAGACCTCGTGGGCCATCCATTCCAACCCCATTCTGCCAAGAAGCAGGAAAAGTGTATTCAAAGCACCCCTGACAGGTGGCCATTCAGCCTCTGTTTTAAAGCTTCTGTTCTGTTGCGCGCTGGGCCTGTGAAGAATTTCCTTTAGAACAGGACGTGCAACCTTTGCCCAGCGGGAAGCCAGGGGCCCCAAAGAGAAGCTCTCAGGGATTTTCCACCACAAATAGTCTTTAGATGGCTTGTGAAGTATAACAAAGTCCTTTATTAATGAACAATCAAACAGAAACTTTTTGTGTCTTCAGAAAGTTAAACAAATGATTCCAGGCTTTTATGCAACTGGTGGCTTCCTAATCTTGTCCACGAGGGACAGGTAATTGTCTTCAATAACTAATTCTTTGCTTTAAAGGAAAATCCCCTTTTTAACTTCTTCCAGGCTGACTGTAATCTTATCCTTACTGATGTGGGCTCCACTACTGGGTTGAATTGCGTCTCGAGCGCCGAGTGGACCTACCAGTAAGGCTAGTAGATTCTCCAGCTGGAGTTCTTTGGTCTTTAGGGCTGTTTCCCTGGAAATATTTGGAGACTCTTAAGACTGTTCTCCCTCAGAAAGTCTTAAGGGTTGAAGCTTTTGTACAGGGGAAGGTTGCACATGTCCTGTACATTAGCTTTCCTTGCTGAGACTAACTAAAAATGGCTCCCTTCCCTTCCCAATTGCCCTGAGCAAGGGGTGGAACCAAAACTTAATGATGAAGGACAGGTGACTTGCCCTATGACTGCAACCAAAGGAAGCCACCTTTCTGCAGAACCCTGAAATCTAGGACTACAAGCAAACATTTAATACAAAGCAAATAAAGTTGGAGCTCCTGGTACAGCCGTACCAGCACAGCTTCCAAAGAAGGAGCCTCCACCACACTCCGGGGCAGAGAGTTCCACTGCTGAATGGCTCTTACAGTCAGGAAGTTCTCCCTAATGTTCAGATGGAATCTCTTTCTTGTCATTTGAAGCCATTTTTCCATTGTGTCATAGTCTCCAGGGCAGCAGAAAACAAGCTTGCTCCCTCCTCCTTATGACTTCCTCTCACATATTTATACATGGCTAACATGTCTCCTCTCAGCCTTCTATTCTTCAGGCTAAACATGCCCAGCTCTTGAATCTGCTCCTCATAGGGCTTGTTCTCCAGACCCTTGATCATTTGAGTCATTCTCCTCTGGACACATTCTAGCTTGTCAACATCTCTCTTCAATTGTGGTGCCAGAATTGGACACAATCTCGTTGATCTATTAGATCTGGTCCTAGTTGCATTCTACAGGAAAGTAAATATTTCAGATTAATAATTTTCTACATTGAATCCAGCCCCTGATCAACCGCAACAGTTAGTTAGAGAGTTTCTTCTCTTTAAAGATGTCCAGAGAACGAGATTCCCGTCACTTCTCCAAAGCATTAGTTCCACTGCTGAACTGCTCTGACCATCAAGAAGGTCCTTCTAAAGTTCACTTGAAATTTACCCCTGTGTAATTTAAAACTATTAGATCTGGTCGTAGTTTCTGGTGCAGCAGAGAAAAAAATCCACACCTTCCTTTTTCTGACAGTCTTTGAGGTATTTAAGGAGTATTTAAGGAGATTCCATCTGAACATTAGGAAGAACTTCCTGACTGTGAGAGCCGCTCAGGAGTGGAACTCTCTGCCCCGGAGTGTGGTGGAGGCTCCTTCTTTGGAAGTTTTGAAACAGAGGCTGGATGGCCATCTGTCAGGGATGCTTTGAATGCAATTTTCCTGCTTCTTGGCAGAATAGGGTTGGACTGGATGGCCCAGGAGGTCTCTTCCAACTCTAGGATTGTATGATGCTATGAGTGTACTCATGTTACCCATAAGTGTTCCCTTCCCCATCTTCAAGCTTTCCTCATAGGGTTTGTTGCCCTCCTCTGAGCTTATTCCAACATGTATATCTCTTCTTAAATAAGGTGCCTAGAACTGACGCAATGTGGGGGTGGCCAAAGTGACACATCATATTCTGCAGATGACTATTGGGGGCACTGCGAAGCACATTTGGATACTGTCCTAGCTGAATTTGCATTAGGGCAAGGACTCATATGTATTTCTATCTCAGCTCGTGATATTTCCTCTTTTCTAGACCTTGTCTGTCTCTGAGCTATGCAGATCTCTCTCTCTCTCTGACATTGTAAATTAACCAGATGGAACCACTTAATTTCCAAACAGCATACCTATTCTGATTATAGCTCTTTAGGCTGTAATCCTCCTTCAAACCTGTTGTTAATGACCAGTTTGTTGTTCACTGGGGGGTGCTACTTGCTGTAAAGCTGGCTGTTAGTTGCTTCAAAGATTCCTCGCTCTTTCTCTCTTATGTTACGATATTATTTCCGTGGCCAGCGTTTTAATGGTCTTTATTGTTTTCAAGCTCTGTTTTATATGCCTCCTAGACTGATTACTTTCTTGTTGCCAAAACTCTCCCTCTTTCTCTGTTTTTCATGTCTATGAATGACATATTTCCACTCACTTGAAATAAGAACCAGGCATTGACAAGGTGTAAGATAAATAGAAGTGGATAATTTTATTATTGTTGGTTTTTTTTTGTCGCTGTTACTTGTTGATTTCAGATTTTCATTAGTTAAATTCACTGTGAAAAGATTTAATGATGGCTGTCAACTTGGTCTACTTTAAAAGAGGATAAGGCAAACTCATAGAGATAATAATAATAATAATAATAATAATAATAATTTATTTATTTATTTACAGTATTTATATTCTGCCCTTCTCACCCCGCAGGTGACACAGGGCGGATTACAGTGTACACATATATGGCAAACATTCAATGCCAATTTTTGACATACAAACATATACAGACATGCACATAGGGTATTTAACTTTTTCTGGCTGCCAGGGGAGCTGTCGCTTTCATCGTCCATCTGCGACGCTGATGAAGTACTTCCGCATTCCCCGCATGCTTCCCCGCTGGAGTACTTAGCTGGAGTCTTCTTTGTGGCCTCATAAATTAGTTAATTTAGCCTCCCCACACTTTTAAGGTGGTACCTAATTTTCCTACTTGACAGATGCAACTGCCTTTCGGGTTGCAAAGGTCGACAACAGGCTACACAATTGGTTGGAAGCCCACTCCAACCCGGGCTGGCTTCGAACTCATGACGTTTTGATCAGAGTGATCTTAATGCAGCTGACACTCAGCCAGCTGCGCCACAATCCTGGTGCCCCAATGCAATAATAATAATAATAATTATTATAATAATAGCAACAACAACAATAAACCAGTACAGGTGGTCCCGGTGGTCATTGCTGCACTGGGTGCCATGCCAAAAGATCTCAGCCAGCATTTGGAAACAATAAACATCGACAAAATCATGACCTGTCAACTGCAGAAAGCCACCTTATTTGGATCTGCTTGCATCATTTGAAAATACATCACACAGTCCTAGACACTTGGGAAGTGTTTGACTTGTGATTTTTTGATATGAAATCCAGCATATAGATCTCATTTACTGTGACATACTGTGTTTTTGTGTCAGTAAAATAATAATAATAATAATAATAATAATAATAATAATAAATGTAGACTCTGCAAGGAAGCAGATGAAACAATAGATCACATACTGAGCTGCTGCATGAAGATCGCGAAGATAAACTACAAGCAGAGGCACAACACCATTGCTCAGATGATTCATTGGAACTTGTGCCACAAATGCCATCTGCCTGCGACAAAGAACTAGTGGGATCACAAGCTGGAAAAAGTTACATAGGATGAACACGCCAAACTCCTCTGGGACTTATTCGCTGATACATCACACAGTCCTAGACACCTGAGAAGTGCCTGATGTGTGATCCAATACAACAGCCAGCAGAGTGATCTTGTTTGCTGTGGACCCATCTCGTTGTGTTTCAAATAATAATAACAACAACAACAAATGTAGACTCTGCAAGGAAGCAGATGAAACAATAGATCCCATCCTCAGATGCTGCAAGAAGACCGCGCAGACAGACTACAAGCAGAGGCACAACACCGTTGCTCAGATGATTCATTGGAACTTGTGCCACAAATACCATCTGCCTGTGACAAAGAACTGGTGGGATCACAAGCCGGAAAAAGTTACAGAAAATAAACACGTCAAACTCCTTCAAATTCAGACAGACAGTTTTGGAGCACAATACTCCTGACCTCACAATTGTGTTAAAAACACAAAGTGTGGATCGTTGATGTTGCAATCCCAGGCGACAGAAGGATTGAAGAGAAACAACTGGAAAAGCTAACATGATATGAGGATTTAAAAATCGAACTGCAAAGACTCTGGCACAAACCAGTAAAGGTGGTCCTAGTGGCACACTGGGTGCACTGCCTAAAGACCTTGGCCCGCACTTAAACACAATCGGCGCTGACAGAATTACCACCTGCCAGCTGCAGAAGGCCACCTTACTGGGATCTGTACGCATTATTTGCCGATACATCACACAGTCCTAGACACTTGGGAAGTGTCCGACGTGTGATCAAATTCAACAGCCAGCAGAGTGTCTGCTGTGGACTCATCTTGTTGTGTTTCAAGTAATAATAATAATAATAATAATAATAATAATAATAATCTTTATTTATACCCTGCCACCATCTCCCCAAAGGGGACTCGAAGCGGCCTACATGAGGCCAACTCCATCAATACATTACAGCAACATAAAATATAAACAACAAAATAACATTCCAATTAAATAAATAAACCAATCAAATAAACGGTACAAAATAATAGAGATTAGGTCCACCATTGGCCACATGCCACATTCTGTGTCACAAGTACACTATGGATCTGTTACTTGCTCTGGAATGAAAACGTGTGGATTTGCATTTGTGATCAGATGTATTGATATCCCCTTTGTATGTTTTCCATATAGAACTGGCTGGCTTCTGCATGACTATTGGAGAGGCAATAAAGTGCAGTGGCCAGAAACTTGGATGGAAACATGGCAGATTTGGGTTCAATCTCCACTAAAACTTGAAATTCACTGTATGCGTTTGGATAAATCATTGTATCTCACGGGAGTCTTTGGAGGATAACGCGGGGAAGAAGAGAGCTATGCATCCTGTTTGAGTATTTTATATTTATCATGTCAGAAGTGAATTGAGAATACAATTGTAATGTATTTAAAAACACAAACAAAGTTAAAAACTTGGCATTATGCTAACAGTACAATTTTCCAGCAGTGTTGGGTGTAGACCTCCTGTGGTAATGTGGCATGACTCTTTAAGAGCCACATCCACTGTTTTAACATGATGAGATGTATTCCACACTGGGCATGCACAAGGGCAGGTGTCTTCACTGTGTCTGGTTGTGATCCCCAGGCAGTGCCAGACAGCTTTCATATTATATTATTTCTAGCACCCACTTTTTGCTTGAAATTCAAGCAGTGCTTCTTGTAAATCAGAGCATGGTCCGGAGTAACTCCCAGATATTTTGGTGTGTTGCAATGCTCCAATGGGATTCCTTCCCAGCTGAGAACTCAAGATGCTTGTCTGTTCTTAAGATTTAAAGCACACGTCTGCATTTTAGATGGATCAGGAATCAGCTGGTTTTCTCTGTAATAGGCAGTAATTTATTTATTTATTATTTATTTCGGATATTTATATCCCGTCCTATCTCAACCTCTGCAGAGGGACTCAGGGTGGCTGACAACAAAAGCATAAATATATATCTTAGGTAAAAACAGTATAAAACATCATAAAAACGTAATAAAACAGTACAACATTAGAACAATTGGCAGAATTAAATCATCTTCCTACACACAGTCCATTTGAATAAGAGCACCTAAAGCTCTAGAGAGCGTCTGTTCAACCATTTCAAAGCTCCCTGCTTGTCCTGAGTTGCCCTTCAAAAAGCCTTTATACCAGTGATTCTCAACCTGTGGGTCCCCAGATGTTTTGGCCTTCAACTCTCAGAAATCCTAACAGTTGATAAAATGGCTGGGATTTCTGGGAGTTGTAGGCCAAAACACCTAGGGGTTGAGAACCACTGCTTTAGACAATGTTGAACGTCAAAGAAAAATGCTTTACTTCAGCAAACACAAAAGATAATAAGCAAATGCAATTGAAAAGTGCAAAAGAAAGCAAGGAAGTCTTAATCCATACACAAATTAAAGTCTCTTACGAAGTCCAAAAAGAAACACCAGTCTTCCATCAGACAACAGGCAATGAACTAAGTCCTTAGCAGCAGACACAAAGCAGATTCTGTTGGAGTGAAAACATCAGTATCAGTGTCATAGTTACCAGTGAAAGATGACTGCTCCTGCTACTGATTTATAGCTCTGAATTCCCCACACAGGAGGTGCTAGGGCGTCTCCCAATTAGCTCAGTGTTTTTAGCAGCTATCTTAGCTGAACACTGTCTGTGCTCTGTCTCTTTTCGTCTCTCTAGAAATGTGGACACTTTCAAATCCTCATCGTCTGATTCTTCTTCTCCCTCCAATTCCTGAGCAGTTCCCTGCTCTTCTTCCTCCTCCGAAGATGAGGAATCCCTAACACGGCTTGAGCAGTGATGGCATGATCATCAGCATAGATGACGGTCTCTGTCCCCTCTGGCAGTGGCTGATCATTTGGTGAAACAACAAGATACAAATAATAAAGAATCAAAGCATTGGTTCTGATCCAGCACAGCTTTTCTTATTCTGTTCTAACACCGGCCCAGTTCTTCCCAGAAAGAGACTGGTAGTAGGCCTTGCACATGAGAGTCATGTTGGAAGATTCCAACCCTAGGAATCTCAGAAGCAGAGTGCACCGAACTGTTTTTGAAGCAGCATGCTTCTCATGACAGTGGAGTTTTCATTTACGTACCATAACAAATAGCTTTTGAACGGATGCTTCCATTTCCATTAATTTATCTAATGCCATGACTTTGCATTCTTATTGAGGCAAGAGGGCAGCCATCTAAAATGGGAAGACACCATAGTTAGAATCATAGAATCATAGAATCAAAGAGTTGGAAGAGACCTCATGGGCCATCCAGTCCAACCCCCTGCCAAGAAGCAGGAATATTGCATTCAAATCACCCCTGACAGATGGCCATCCAGCCTCTGTTTAAAAGCTTCCAAAGAAGGAGCCTCCACCACACTCCAAGGCAGAGAGTTCCACTGCTGAACGGCTCTCACAGTCAGGAAGTTCTTCCTCATGTTCAGACAGAATCTCCTCTCTTGTAGTTTGAAGCCATTGTTCCGCATCCTAGTCTCCAAGGAAGCAGAAAACAAGCTTGCTCCCTCCTCCCTGTGGCTTCCTCTCACATATTTATACATGGCTATCATATCTCCTCTCAGCCTTCTCTTCTTCAGGCTAAACATGCCCAGCTCCTTAAGCCGCTCCTCATAGGGCTTGTTCTCCAGACCCTTGATCATTTTAGTCGCCCTCCTCTGGACACATTCCAGCTTGTCAATATCTCTCCTGAATTGTGGTGCCCAGAATTGGACACAATATTCCAGGTGTGGTCTAACCAAAACGGAATAGAGGGGTAGCATTACTTCCCTAGATCTAGGCACTATGCTCCTATTGATGCAGGCCAAAATCCCATTAGCTTTTTTTGCCGCCACACCACATTGTTGGCTCATGTTTAACTTGTTGTCCACGAGGACTCCAAGATCTTTTTCACACGTCCTGCTCTCGAGCCAGGCATTGTCCCCCATTTTGTATCTTTACTTTTTGTTTTTCCTGCCAAAGTGGAGTATCTTGCATTTGTCCCTGTTGAACTTCATTTTGTTAGTTTTGGCCCATCTCTCTAATCTGTCAAGATCGTTTTGAATTCTGCTTCTGTCCTCTGGAGTATTGGCTATCCCTCCCAATTTGGTGTCGTCTGCAAACTTGATGACCATGCCTTCTAGCCCTTCATCTAAGTCATTAATAAAGATGTTGAACAGGACCGGGCCCAAGACGGTACCCTGCGGCACTGCACTGGTCACTTCTTTCCAAGATGAAGAGGAAGCATTGGTGAGAACCACCCTCTGGGTTCGTCCACTTAACCAATTACAGATCCACCTCACCGTAGTTTTGCCTAGCCCACATTGGACTAGTTTGTTTGCCAGAAGGTCATGGGGGACCTTGTCGAAGGCCTTACTGAAATCCAGGTACGCCACATCCAAGTCATTCCCTGCAGTTACTTGAATGAAACCCTTTCTCTTATCTTGGGAGGGAGTACCAAAAATGTCCGAAAGCCCCGAGCCCATGCCAAGCCTTCCACTGTGTTGAACTCTACTTTAATATTAGTATTAGCTAATGACTTAATGACTTAGCCAATGACTCCTGAAGGAAGTGCAAAAGTAGGGTTCAATATTAAGGAAACAAAAGTAATGATCGCAGAAGATTGACATAGCTTTGAGGTGAATAATGAAGATACAGACACAGTTAAAGATTTCCTATACTTTGGTTCAATCATCAAGAAAAATGGAAACTGCAGTCAAGGAATCAGAAGGCTAAGGCTTGGAAAAGCAGTGATGAAGGAACTAGATAAGGTCCTCAGTAGAAAAATATATCTATACACTAAAGCTAGAATAATTTCAACTTAACAGTTGTGAAAACGGGATAGGGGAGAAAGCTGACAGGATGAAGATAATCTCATTTGAAATGTCGTATTGGAAGAGAGTAAGACCATGCGCTGCCAAAATAACCAAAGAATGCATCAATAAATCAGGTCTAAACTAGTGTACTTTGGACTTCTTATGAGATGGCATATATTAGAAAATATAATAATGCTTGGTAAAATGGGAGGCCATAAGAAAAGAACAAGACCACATTACAGGTTGATAGACACATCTAGGAAGTCACAGTCCTACGTTTGCAAAAACTGAGCAGGACTATGTATTGTCGAAGGCTTTCATGGCCGGAATCACTGGGTTGTTGTAGGTTTTTCGGGCTATATGACCATGTTCTAGAAGCATTCTCTCCTGACGTTTCACCTGCATCTGTGAGGTCTGTTGGAACTAGGAAAATTGGTTTTATATCTGTTGAGATTAACTTCACAATTCAGCAGCAGATCAGTTGCACAACTTCAGCGCCTTCCAGTAGCTTCTTCCTGCACAGTATTTTCAGTCAACTGCTCCCACAGCCTGCAGTCACTCTGGAACCTTTTACAGACACTTGAGCTCATGCCTGGCCATTGTCAGTTTAACCATTGTCTTTCCCCCAGTCTAGATAATATTACAGACTTACCACAGCACACAGTTATATCTTGTCTTAGCAGACAGGTTCTTTTAATTACATATAGCCTTCGACGAACAACATCACAGCACAAGGAGAAATATACACTGTACATGACTTCCTTTGATTTGAAGGACTAGATTTAGTAAACAGAGTCCCAGAAGAACTATGGACAGAAGTCCGAGACATTGTTCAGGAGACGGCAACAAAGTACGTTCCAAAGAAAAAGAAAACCAAGAAGGCAAAATGGTTGTCTGCTGAGACACTGGAAGTAGTCCAAGAAAGGAGGAAAGCAAAAGGAAACAGTGATAGTAAGGGGAGATATGCCCAGTTAAATGCGCAATTCCAGAGGTTAGCTAGAAGAGATAAGGAACTATTTTTAAATAAGCAATGCATGGAAGTGGAAGAAGACAACAGAATAGGAAGGACAAGAGACCTCTTCCAGAAAATTAGAAACATTGGAGGTAAATTTCAGGCAAAAATTGGTATGATAAGAAACAAAGATGGCAGGGACCTAACAGAAGCTGAAGAGATCAAGAGAAGGTGGCGAGACTATACAGAAGATCTGTATAGGAAGGATAATAATATTGAGGATAGTTATGATGGTGTGGTGAATGAATTAGAACCAGACATCCTGAGGAGTGAGGTTGAATGGGCCTTAAGAAGCATTGCTAACAACAAGGCAGCAGGAGACGACGGGATCCCAGCTGAACTGTTTAAAATCTTAAAAGATGATGCTGTCAAGGTGATGCATGCCATTTGCCAGCAAATATGGAAAACACAAGAATGGCCATCAGACTGGAAAAAATCAACTTATATCCCCATACCAAAAAAGGGAAATGCGAAGGACTGCTCCAACTTCCGTACAGTGGCCCTTATTTCTCATGCCAGTAAGGTAATGCTCAAGATCCTGCAAGGAAGACTCCAGCAATACATGGAGCGAGAGTTGCCAGATGTTCAAGCTGGGTTTAGAAAAGGCAGAGGAACGAGAGACCAAATTGCCAATATCCGCTGGATAATGGAGAAAGGCAGGGAGTTTCAGAAAAACATCTACTTCTGCTTCATTGACTATTCTAAAGCCTTTGACTGTGTGGATCATAATAAATTGTGGCAAGTTCTTAGTGGGATGGGCATCCCAAGCCACCTTGTCTCTCTCCTGAGGAATCTGTACAAGGACCAAGTAGCAACAGTAAGAACTGACCACGGAACAACAGACTGGTTCAAGATTGGGAAAGGCGTGCGGCAAGGCTGCATACTCTCACCCAACCTTTTTAACTTGTATGCAGAACACATCATGCGATGTGCGGGGCTGGATGAATGCAAAGCTGGGGTGAAAATTGCTGGAAGAAACATTAACAACCTCAGATATGCAGATGACACCACTCTGATGGCCGAACGCGAGGAGGAGCTGAGGAGCCTTCTAATCAAGGTGAAAGAAGAAAGCGCAAAAGCCGGGTTGCAGCTAAACGTCAAAAAAACCAAGATTATGGCAACAAGAATGATTGACAACTGGAAAATAGAGGGAGAAACCGTGGAGGCTGTGACAGACTTTGTATTTCTAGGTGCAAAGATTACTGCAGATGCAGACTGTGGCCAGGAAATCAGAAGACGCTTCCTTCTTGGGAGGAGAGCAATGTCCAGTCTCGATAAAATAGTGAAGAGTAGAGACATCAGACTGGCAACAAAGATCCGCCTAGTCAAAGCCATGGTATTCCCTGTAGTCACCTACGGATGTGAGAGCTGGACCTTAGGGAAGGCTGAGCGAAGGAAGATCGATGCTTTTGAGCTGTGGTGTTGGAGGAAAGTGCTGAGAGTGCCTTGGACTGCAAGAAGATCCAACCAGTCCATCCTCCAGGAAATAAAGCCCGACTGCTCACTGGAGGGAAAGATACTAGAGACAAAGTTGAAGTACTTTGGCCACATCATGAGGAGACAGGAAAGCCTAGAGAAGACAATTATGCTGGGGAAAGTGGAAGGCAAAAGGAAGAGGGGCCGACCAAGGGCAAGATGGATGGATGGCATCCTTGAAGTGACTGGACTGACCTTGAGGGAGCTGGGGGTGGTAACGGCCGACAGGGAGCTCTGGCGTGGGCTGGTCCATGAGGTCACGAAGAGTCGGAGACGACTGAACGAATGAACAACAACAAATGACTTCCTTATATACAATTCATTTGCACATAGCAATCACCGATTGGTTCCCAACTCATTGACTCAACTCAAATCAAATCAAAACATTTATTTCGGTCATTGACCAGCACAGGAAATAGTGTCACATTTCCATACAAACCTGGCATGTTTGGTACATTAAAAATATAAATACAACTACTAAAAACACAATATGGGTGAGGGAGCAGAAGGGGAAACAGGGTAAAAACATACAATGCCCAGATCCATCACCAAATTGTAGATTCAGGGAAGAAGTTTACTGGACACACAGTTGACTTTTGGAACTAGTCATTCCCTGGCGGATTTTGTATGCTGCTGCACAGAACTTTGCGACATTGTAGGTTGTAGCTGAATTAGTATCCGCAAGTAGCAGGGAGGTATAAAATTGTCCTGAATGGCCTGGGTGCTTGTCTATCAGGGGTAAGATAAGCCTGGCACGGGTATCCCTGTAGAACCTACACTGAAGGAGCACATGTTCTATTGTTTCCACATGACCCGAGTCACAGGGGCAGAGTCTCTCTGGGAAAGGGATCTTCCGGTAGCGGCCCTCGAGTACAGCTGATGGGAGAGCGTGGCATCGGGCCAGGGTGAAAGCCCTCCGATGATTAGGAACCTCTAAGTATGTTAAATATGCCATAGGGGAGGCAAGGTATCTGCTGTCTTCACTGACAAGGAAGGTTGGAGCCGAGGCCAGATCTAGTTGGCGCTCTGTGTCTGTGATACGTTGTTTAATAAGTGCTTTGGCTTGATTGTAATCCATAGCTAATAGTAGACCTGGAGAAAATCCCAACGAGGAGATTTTGGATGCTACCGCCTGCTTCCATGTGGATTGGAAGTCATCCTCCATGTTTAGTGGGGCCAGGATTGCATCATTCACAATCACCTGGACTAGGCCAGAACACATTCCCCCAAATGAAGTTCTATATACAGTTAATACATGACTCAGCATTTCCAATAGAAGCCCATTAGCAGTGCATGACTCAGCTATATTACATTGCAATACATTGTAAAACCTGACAATATCTCTGTGGAATAATGTCCAGGGTGGGAGAAAGAACTCTTGTCTGTTGGAGCATGGTGTGAATGTTTCAACTGGCCACCTCGATTAGCATTTGATGGCCTGGCAGGTTTTTTTTGTGTGGCTTGTTAGTGCCTGGGGGAATCCTTTGTTGAGAGAGGATTAGCTGTCTCTGATTGTTTCCTCTCTGTTGTTTTACTGTTGTAATTTTAGAGTTTTTTTAAATATTGGTAGCCAGATTTTGTTTATTTTCATGGTTTCCTCCTTTCTGTTGAAATTGTCCACATGTTGTGGATTTCAATGGCTTCTCTGTGTAGTTGGACATGGTGGTTGTTAGAGTGGTCCAGCATTTCTGTGTTCTCCAATAACATGTTGTGTCCAGGTTGGTTCATCAGGTGCTCTGCTATGGCTGATTTCTCTGGTTGAAGTAGTCTGCAGTGTTTTTCATGTTCCTTGATTTGCGTTTGGGCAATGCTGCTGTGTTTGGTGGTCCCTCTGTAGACTTGTCCACAGCTGCATGGTAGAAGTGAGAGGATCCCTCTTGTCCTTCGCTGAATGTAGCATTTCTTGGATTTTTTAAGTGGGTCTGTAGATAGTTTCTATGTTGTGTTTCCTCATGAGCTTCCCAATGCGGTCAGTGGTTCCCTTGATATATGGCAAGAACCCTTTCCCTCTGGGTGGATCTTTGTCTTGACTCTCGTGGCTTGTTCTCAGTCTTGCAGCTCTTCTGATGTCTGAGGTGGAGTCTCCATTGGCCTGTAAAGCCCAGTTGAGGTGGTTCAGTTCATCTTGGAGGAGGTGGGGTTTGCAGATTCTTTTTGCGCGGTCTGCCAGGGCTTTAATGGTGCTTCTTTTTTGACTTGGGTGATGGTTGGAGTTTTTATGTCGGTATCTATCTGTTTGCAGGCTTTCTGTAAACTGTGTGACCCAATTGTTGATCTGGTTTGTGGAGGACTAGGACATCTAGAAAAGGCAGTTCATAATAAGATATTTTGGAAAGAAGGAGGCCCGTGGCTTTGCTATCAGAGACTATATCTCAGAAGAAAAGGAACCTGAGGCTGTAGGAGGGACCTGGATCCCATGAGAAGTCACTGTGCTACATCTAATGGAGTTTAAATTTAACTGCCCTTTGTCTCAGTCACTACGTATATGACCACACAGGGGAGTGGCCTTTCCTCACATTGAGATCCCTCCTGGCATGATATATTTGGTACATTTTAGATGGGAAAGTTTGTATTTTGCTTCATGGAATGTACTGGATCTGGCACAGTCTGGATTTAGGCTGGGACATGGAACTGAAACAGCCTTGGTCACCATCATAGAATCATAGAGTTGGAAGAGACCTCATGGGCCATCCAGGCCAACCCCATTCTGCCAAGAAGCAGGAATATTGCATTCAAAGCATCCCTGACAGATGGCCATCCAGCCTCTGTTTAAAAGCTTCCAAAGAAGGAGCCTCCACCACACTCCGGGGCAGAGAGTTCCACTGCTGAACGGCTCTCACAGTCAGGAAGTTCTTCCTAATGTTCAGATGGAATCTCCTTTCTTGTAGTTTGAAGCCTTCGTGGATAATCTGCATAGGGAACTTGACAGAGAGTGTGTCCCTTTTGATTCTCCTGGACTTTTCAGTGGCCTTTGATACCGTAGGCTATGGTATCCTTCTGGGACGCCTCGCGGGGATGGGTCTTGGAGGTTCTGCAGTAGCTCCAGTCCTTCCTGGAGGGGTGCTCTCAGAAGGTGTTGCTGGGGAACACCTACTCGGCCCTGCAGCCTTTGTCCTGTGGGGTCCTGCAGGGCTCAGTATTGCCCTGCATGTTGTTTAACATCTACATGGAGCTGCTGGGAGAGATCATCTAGAGATTTGGAATTCAATGTCATCAATATGCAGATGACGTCTACCTCTATTCCTCCTTTCCATCTGCTACTAAGGAGGCTGCTGAGGTCCTGAACCGGTGCTTGTCATCTGTGACAGTCTGGATGAGGGCAAACAAATTGAAACTGAATCCAAACAAGACAGAGGTACTCCTGGTAAGACGTAAGGCCAAACAGGGTATGGGGTTACAGCCCGTGCTAGACGGGGTTACACTCCCCCTGAATTTATTTATTTATTTCATATATTTATATCCCGCCCTCAGAGGTGGCCCTAGGTCATTTTCAATGGTAAGCAAACAGTATCCCCCCCCCCCCCCAACCAATCACTGATATATATTTTCTGTTTGTCGTGGGAGTTCTGTGTGCCATATTTGGTTCAATTCCATCATTGGTGGAGTTCCGAATGCTCTTTGATTGTAGGTGTATAAAAAAATGTTTATACTAAGATGATGATGATGATGATGATGATGATGATGATAATAAACCTTTATTTGTACCCCGCTACCATCTCCTGAAGGCCTCGGTGCGGCTTACAGTAGGCCGAGACCCAATAAAACAATAAACAAGACAACAACAATACAGCAGTAAATAAAACTCAAGCAATAACATTAACAATAGCAACACGACACAATTAAAAACCAAGTGTCATGTTTTCATTCAGTGTCCTAATGTTGAAATGCTGCTTATATTTTATGGTTCAATATGGTTTTGATAGTTTTAATTCATAGTATATGTTATTGTCGGATTTTATCTTTTGGTTTTTCACATGTATGTTTGGCATTGAATTTTGCCATGATTATGTTGGAAACCACTTTGAGTCCCTCCAGGGGTGAGAAAAGCGGTGTATAGATACAGAAAAATAAATAAATACAGTAAAATAAATAAATAAATAACAACTTCCAAGGTATCTTTGAGGTTTCTCATTCATATGGTTACTGTTCCTCAGAACAGGAGGAAGAACTTCCTGATTGTGAGAGCTGTTCAGCAGTGGAACTCTCTGCCCCGGAGTGTGGTGGAGGCTCCTTCTTTGGAAGCTTTTAAACAGAGGCTGGATGGACATCTGTCAGGGGTGCTTTGAATGCAATATTCCTGCTTCTTGGCAGAATGGGGTTGGACTGGATGGCCCATGAGGTCTCTTCCAACTCTTTGATTCTATGATTTTATGACTGTAAATTGAAGCTGACTTGATGGCAGTTGTCAACAGCATATGATTAACATCTTTGAGAAATCCTCGGAAGATGAGGTGGGCTTCCTGGGAAGAAGTCGCATTCCAAGTTCCTCTAGCTACAGGAGGTGAGAAATTAGAGGAAATATATTCATAGTTCTTGCATGGGATGAGGATGGGAGGGAGATCATGACCTCGAGGTTAAACACTTTACCTCCAGATCATAAACTAATTGGGGAATATGAAAGTTGGAAGCAGCACTTAGCTTCTGTTCTAATTTATTTCTCATTTACCTCCCTACATCTTCCCTGCATTCACGGCCACCCCGCTTCCCTTTTCCTTCTGAATGCAAATGTATCGGGAGCCTGGTTTATGGCTAACACTTAAAAATAACAGTTCAGTAATTAATGGTGAATTGCTGCAGAGATCCGGCTGAGTACCAGCCATCTCCATGTTAATTTCAAATAAACTCATCCTGGTCAATGCTATTATGTTAAATACCATTGAGAGCAATAATGGTGACTGAGATTAGGCGGTTGCTGCAAGGTACAGAGGTACTTTGGGGTTGCAGTACTGCTGTATTAAGAACGGCAATACTCAGTGTGCAGGGAGTAGTCCTGACCTTACCCACCGTTAATGTGGATTTTGTGCTGAATTGAGACTTGGAAGGAGACGATATCAATGAGAGTAGAGGGAAAAAAGTGGTTTAAACCACTTTAAAAATGCCAAGCAGAAGCAGTGAGCAGATTTCTTTCTTCTTGCTGCTCCAGTTTATGAGAAACAGCAGGCCAAGGTAGGATTTTCCCTTTGTTGGACTTCTGATCCCATTGATCTCACACAGCTGTTTAAACCTTGCCTGCAACCAGTGGGAGGTTCTCTCAGGAAAGCAGGAGGAGATTCAGGTGGCATGTGGCTTTGGAAGAAAGGGGTCCTCTGAAATATTTATTCCCCGCATTTCTAAACTAATTGGTTGGCACAACAAGCGGGCTGCTTTATTCTTTGGTGAAGAGTTGGAGAGGGGAAGCAAGAGCTTCCATGTTTGGGATGAGATGAGGCCTTCTTAAGCAGTGGCCGAGCGAGTGGTGAAAAGCTCTTCTTTATGCTTCAGCCACCATAATGACTGATGAATATGGGTCTCCTCTATCCATATACTAGCCGTCCCCTGCCACGCGTTGCTGTGGGCCACATGGGGGTTCTGTGTGGGAGGTTTGGCCCATTTCTATCATTGGTGGGGTTCAGAATGTTCTGTGATTGTAGGTGAACTATAAATCCCAGCAACTACAACTCCCAAATGTCAAGATTCTATTTTCCCCAAACTCCACCAGTGTTCACATTTGGGCATATTGAGTATTCATGTAGAGTTTGATCCAGATCCATCATTGTTTGAGTCCACAGTGCTCTCTGGATATAGGTGAACTACAACTCCCAAACTCAAGGCCAATGCTCACCAAACCCTTCCAGTATTTTCTGTAGGTCATGGTAGTTCTGTGTGCCAAGTCTGGTTCATTCCCATCATTGATGGAGTTCAGAATGCTCTTCGTAGGTGAACTATAAATTCCAGCAACTACAACTCCCAAATGACAAAATCATAATTTTTTGAGTGATGGTCACTCCTTGTGTAGTGAGACATTTTGTTGCCAAATTTGGTGTGATTTCGTTCATTGGTTCTTTTGTTTTTAAGGTACTCATTATGACCAGAGCATTTATATATATATAGATAACAACAACAACAACAACAACAACAACTGTGCTGGCACGTCTCCTGTGCCAGGAGATTTGATTCTTTTTCTTGCACTGTTAGTTTGCACAAATCTATTCAAGCTATGCTTTTTTGCAATTGGGGGGTAATAATAATAATAATAATAATAATAATAATAATAATAATCCTTTATTTGTACCCCGCTACCATCTCTCGAAGGACTCAGTGTGGCTTACAAGAGGCTGAACCCAAATACAACAATAAAACAGCAGCAACAACAACAACACAATAACTCAAAAAACAAAGCAATAACATTAACAACACCCAATGACGCAATTAAAAACAATGGTAGCTTTCCCCAGGTTGCAATCATAGGGCCAACAACCTATCAATCATCATTAGAGCCTTTAGATCCACCCCTTTCCCCAGGTTTTGGAGGGAAAGGGGGACTTTTCAGTTCAGTCTCACAGTTTGGAGCCCTACAGTAGGACATGTGGGCTTTTCTCTATCCCACCTGTAAAAAGCTTCACTTCTTACAGCTCTGCCGGGACCAAAGATATAGATCTACAGCCAGCCTTTGCTGAGGAAAAAGGAAAACCTCTACAGCTTTGCTGGGGAGTAGAATCATAGAATCAAAGAGTTGGAAGAGACCTCATGGGCCATCCAGTCCAACCCCCTGCCAAGAAGCAGGAATATTGCATTCAAATCACCCCTGACAGATGGCCATCCAGCCTCTGTTTAAAAGCTTCCAAAGAAGGAGCCTCCACCACACTCCGAGGCAGAGAGTTCCACTGCTGAACGGCTCTCACAGTCAGGAAGTTCTTCCTCATGTTCAGATGGAATCTCCTCTCTTGTAGTTTGAAGCCATTGTTCCGCGTCCTAGTCTCCAAGGAAGTAGAAAACAAGCTTGCTTCCTCCTCCCTGTGGCTTCCTCACATATTTATACATGGCTATCATATCTCCTCTCAGCCTTCTCTTCTTCAGGCTAAACATGCCCAGCTCCTTAAGCCGCTCCTCATAGGGCTTGTTCTCCAGACCCTTGATCATTTTAGTCGCCCTCCTCTGGACACATTCCAGCTTGTCAATATCTCTCTTGAATTGTGGTGCCCAGAATTGGACACAATATTCCAGGTGTGGTCTAACCAAAGCAGAATAGAGGGGTAGCATTACTTCCCTGGATCTAGAACTATAGTAAAGTTATCGTTCTACAGCTTTGCTAGAGAAATACAGCCAGCCTTTGCTGGGCAAAGAAATAGTTCCACAGCCCTCGCGGAAAAACTAAAAGGACACCAGCTTGGCAGATCTGCAGCAACCATTGCCTGGTAAGGGACCACTCGGGCTATCCATAACGTAGCTTGGAGCCAGGAGTTGGGGCCTCACGCCAGCGGAGTAAAGAAAGATTGCCCAAGGAGGGGTTGGAAGATTTCCCTAAAGAGGAAAGGAACAGGTTATCAAGCAGTTACCTGTCCCTTGTCGGCAGACTGAGAAAATTACCAGTTTTTCAAGATTATATGGCATTTTATGCATTTGTTCGAGGATTTAAGCCTTAATAAAGAACTTTGTTAGACTTATTTTGAGCCTCTACAGAACTTTGTTTTGGGAAACCTGTGGGACCCATTAGCTGAGGCACCCCGGCGTCCCATTGGGCATACAGAAAGCACGTCCTATAAACAGACATTGCAACAGGCCCAGCACTCAACAGCAAAACAACTTTATTTATACCCTGCCACCATCTCCCCAATGGGGACTTGGAGCGGCTTACATGGGGCCAAGCCCGAAGAACATATTACATCAAAGTAAAACCAAAACATAAACAACAAGCAACATCATCAAAATTACATGGGAAAAACAGTAACAAAATAACATTACAATAAACAAAAACACAGTCGCAGTAAACAGTGGGCGGGCCACATGTACAGGATAAAATGCTAAAAACTCTAATGAGATAAAAATAGGAGCAAGTTATTTGCAGGGAGCTCATAAAGCTACACAGGGTTGTGAAACTAAACTTCCCATTTGGGAGGCGCGTACGCCAGTGACAGAAGCGTTGAGGGGAGCCATAGTGTCATGCTGTGCACCTACTCGCCAAAGGCGCAGCGGAAGAGCCAGGTTTTAAGGTCCTTCTTAAAGGTTTCTAGTGTAGGGGCTTTCCTGATCTCTCCAGGTAATGAGTTCCAGAGTCGGGGAACTACAGAGGAGAAGGCTCTCTCCCTTGTGTATATAAATCCTAGTAACATCCAGGTTGGACTATTGCAATGCGCTCTACTGGGGAGCCCTTGAAGACGGCCCGGAAATTACAACTGGTACAACGGGCAGCAGCCAGGCTCCTTACTGGAGCAAACTATAGGGAGCATGCAATAGACCCAATTAAAACAGCTTCATTGGCTGCCGATAAGTTGCCTAGCCAAATTCAAGGTGCAGGTCATGACCTATAAAGCCCTAAATGTTTTGGCCTCCGCCCATCTTCGTAATTGCATCTCCATCTATGAACCGGCACAAACTCTTAAGATCCTTCGGGGAGGCCCTCCTTTTGCTCCTACCTTCGTCACAAGCACAGTTGGTGGGGATGAGAGAGAGAGCCTTCTCGGTGGTGGCCCCCCGCCTCTGGAACACCCTTCCAAGGGAATTAAGACAGGCCCCCTCTTTTGTAAGACTTTGAAGACTTGGTGGTTTCAACAAATCTTCGAGAGTGACCAGTGCTAGCTCAGCCAGACACTGTCTGGACACGACCTTGCACCCTATGCTTCTTGGAAGAATGGGGTTGGACTGGATGGCCCATGAGGTCTCTTCCAACTCTATGATTCTATGATTCTATATATTACCCTGGTCATTCTCTTAACAGGCCAGTTTACTAGCTGTTAGGATTTTTGGGAGTTGAAGGCCAAAACATCTGGGGACCCACAGGTTGCGAACCACTGATCTAGGCAACGCTGGGTACCCAAGCTAGTCAGATGATAAAGATATGCCTGTGGAATGCACTCCCGGACAAGATTAGGACAGCAACATCCCTCCTTGTTTTCAGAAGGAAGCTAAAAACCTGGATGTGGGATCAGGCCTTCGGGTAAGCTGGCAGATGGACAAAGACAACCAATGATGACCAAGAGTAGGAAAGGATAATGACAATGCGAGATAGAAGGCCGAAACTAAGACAAATCAAACCCGCATTTTGGACTTTAGGAGAGCCGATTTCCAAAAAATGAAGGAAACGCTGAGCAGCATTCCGTGGACACAGATCCTAAAAGATAAGAGAGTTACGGATGGATGGGAATTTCTCAAGAGTGAAATACTCAAGGCACAATTGCAAACTGTGCCAACAAAGAGAAAAAATATGACAAGTGCAAAGAAGCCAGAATGGATGTCCAAAGAACTTCTAACTGTGCTAAAACACAAAAGAGACATGCACAAGAAGTGGAAAAAGGGAGAAATCACTAAAGAAGAATTCAAACAAATAGCCAACACCTGTAGGGAAAAGGTCCGCAAGGCTAAAGCACAAAATGAGCTCAGGCTTGCCAGGGACATTAAAAATAATAAAAAGGAAAAACAAGGAGGCGATAGGACCTCTTCGAGGAGAAGATGGAGTGTGGTGGAGGCTCCTTCTTTGGAAGCTTTTAAACAGAGGCTGGATGGCCATCTGTCAGGGGTGATTTGAATGCAATATTCCTGCTTCTTGGCAGGGGGTTGGACTGGATGGCCCATGAGGTCTCTTCCAACTCTTTGATTCTATGATTACGGACTATGAATTGGCGAACATTGACCACAAGATGATTTTATTGCTGCTAGTATATTGTTTGGCTCTTTTAATTAGTTATAATTGTTGATATTATATGGTAAATTTGTGTATTGCATATTGTATGGTATTTTGTGAATTGTTAGGCATCAAATTGTGCCTTTTTGTAAGCCGCCCTGAGTCCCCACTAGGGGGTTGAGAAGGGCGGGGTAGAAGCACTCCAAATAAATAAATAAATAAATATACAAAATCCAAGCTAGACAAAAAAACAGGGAGGAAAAGAGAGACTTAGTAGACAGAAAAGCTTCTTTGTAAAAAGAAATGTATTTCTCAGATGCTCAACTGGGGAGTGTCTGTATATGGAAGGAAAGGTTAGGCATATATTATGAGTTGGGTGCATACAATATTCCAGTGTCCTTTTTTAGATAACTAGGTTGCACCAGTTGAAAGTGTGAGGTCTCTCCTGACACAGTTTCTTTCCTTTTAAACTTTCCGTATCTGAATAGATCTTAAAGGGCTGAGTCATTTTTACTTGCACCTGTTCTGTGTCCCAGATAAAGCAAGAAATGAATTGCTTAGCTGAAGTTCTTTTTCTACAACTAAGGAGCACATCTCTATTTTATTTATTTATCGTCTCAGAAGCGAATTGAGGGTACAGTTATAATGCATTTAATAGAACACAAAGATAAAAACTTGGCATTATACTAGATTTTATTTGACTAGAAGTTAGCCACTTGGAGTGCCTCTGGTGTCACTGTAAGAAGGTCTTCTATTGTGCATGTGGCAGGGCTCAGGTTGCATTGTACTAAGTGGACTGTGGTTTGTTCTTCTCCATACTCGCATGTTATGGATTCCACTTTGTGGCCCCCTTTCTTAAGGTTGGCTCTGCATCTTGTGGTGCCATACCACACTCTGTTCAATGCCGTCCAAGTCTTCTGTGTGCCTGGGGGGAGTTTATCATCCGGTATCAGTCTGGGTTTTAACCTGCCACTTTTGGATTCTCACTTGCTGAAGTGTTAAAAAAAGATTGTGAGAGCCGTTCAGCAGTGGAACTCTCTGCCCCGGAGTGTGGTGGAGGATCCTTCTTTGGAATCTTTTAAGCAGAGGCTGGATGACCATCTGTAAGGGGTGATTTGAATGCAATATTCCTGCTTCTTGGCAGGGGGTTGGACTGGATGGCCCATGAGGTCTCTTCCAACTATTTCATTCTATGATTCTATGATTGATTTATCTTGTTGTTTGTCTGTTTTCGGCACTGCATGTTTGCCATTTTTGTTACTAATTGGAAATGGCCTTGAGTCCCCTCAAGGAGATAGGGCACTTTACAAATAAATTATTATTATTATTATTATTATTATTATTATTATTATTATTATTATTATTTGAAACAAAACAAGATGAGTCCACAGCAGACACTCTGCTGGCTGTTGTACTGGTCACACATCGGACCCTTTCCAAGTGTCTAGGACTGTGCGATGTATTGACAAATAATGCGTGCAGATCCCAGTAAGGTGGCCTTTTGCAGCTGGGAGATGGCAATTCTGTCAGCACCGATTGTGTTTAAGTGCAGGCCAAGGTCTTTAGGCAGTGCTCCCAGTGTGCCGATCACCACTGGGACCACCTTGACTGGTTTGTGCCAGAGTCTTTGCAGTTCGATCTTTAAATCCTCATATCGTGTCAGCTTTTCCAGTTGTTTCTCTTCAATCCTGCTGTCACCTGGGATTGCAACATCAACAATCCACATTTCGTTTTTTTAACACGATCGTGAGGTCAGGAGTATTGTGCTCCAAAACTGTCTGTCTGAATTCGGAGGAGTTTGAAGTGTTCATTTTCTGTAACTTTTTCCGCCTTGTGATCCCACCAGTTCTTTGTCGCAGGCAGATGGTATTTGTGGCACAAGTTCCAATGAATCATCTGAGCAATGGTGTTATGCCTCTGCTTGTAGTCTGTCTGCGCGATCTTCTTGCAGCATCTGAGGATGTGATCTATTGTTTCATCTGCTTCCTTGCAGAGTCTACATTTGGGATCTGTCATTGACTTTTCAATTCTGGCTTTGATTGCATTTGTTCTAATGGTTTAGAATCATAGAATCATAGAGTCAAAGAGTTGGAAGAGACCTCATGGGCCATCCAGTCCAACCCCCTGCCAAGAAGCAGGAATGTTGCATTCAAATCACCCCTGACAGATGGCCATCCAGCCTCTGTTTAAAAGCTTCCAAGGAAGGAGCCTCCACCACACTCCGGGGCAGAGAGTTCCACTGCTGAACGGCTCTCACAGTCAGGAAGTTCTTCCTAATGTTCAGATGGAATCTCCTCTCTTGTAGTTTGAAGCCATTGTTCCGCGTCCTAGTCTCCAAGGAAGCAGAAAACAAGCTTGCTCCCTCCTCCCTGTGGCTTCCTCTCACATATTTATACATGGCTATCATGTCTCCTCTCAGCCTTCTCTTCTTCAGGCTAAACATGCCCAGTTCCCTAAGCCGCTCCTCATAGGGCTTGTTCTCCAGACCCTTGATCATTTTAGTCGCCCTCCTCTGGACACATTCCAGCTTGTCAATATCTCTCTTGAATTGTGGTGCCCAGAATTGGACACAATATTCCAGGTGTGGTCTAACCAGAGCGGAATAGAGGGGTAGCATTACGTCCCTAGATCTAGACACTATGCTCCTCTTGATGCAGGCAAAATCCCATTGGCTTTTTTTGCTGCCACATCACATTGTTGGCTCATGTTTAACTTGTTGTCCACGAGGACTCCAAGACCTTTTTCACACGTACTGCTCTCGAGCCAGGCATTGTCCCCCATTCTGTATCTTTGCATTTCGTTTTTCCTGCCAAAGTGGAGTATCTTGCATTTGTCCCTGTTGAACTTCATTTTGTTAGTTGTTTGCTTGTTCTTGGGCTGCCAGAATCAGGCCCTCCTTTGTCTCCTTTTTCAGAGTTCTATTTGTGAGCAACAACCATGTTTTTTCTTTATCAATTTGGCTCTCATTTTTCCCCAGGAACGAAAATAATAATAATACTAATACTAATAATAATACCATCACTTCCTGGAACGTTCTATTCTATTGTGGAATAGGGGTGATGCAGGGGACTCCATACTGCCAGAGTTTGTCCTGACTTTCTGGTGCCCTTCTTCTTCTTTCTAACGTTCTCATCAGTGAGCACTTCCCTCCTGTGAAGCTCGTCCTCATAATCTGGACTGTTAAGAAAATGGGCATAACAATAAAACCAGACTGCCGTGGAGGGAAAGGAGAAGAGCCTGTCAGATCAAATTTGGGCACTGTAGTGATGGCTTCAGATGGCAGCAGCTGTGTTGAGTTGTACAAAGGGGTCATTTATTAATGCTGCCACCTTCGTCAATGCTTCATCTAAGGACACCCATTAACAAAAGGCTTACTTCACATTTTGTCTGTGTGTGTATTTGAACATGGGGCTGAATAATGCAGGATGCAGAGAGCTGAGATTGGCTTTCAGGATGGACGGTCAAGCGAGAGCAATGGTATTTGGGAGCTTTGCTTACTATCCCGTGATGCCCTTGAGATCTGCTGGAGTGGGTTCTGCATTGGATAAAGGCTTTACATTATTATCCTAGTTTGTTAGCTTTTCATGTCTGAAGATGAAAGCTACTTGATTCCTTTAGTGCCATGTGGCAAGTGACTAACCTAAAGCATGGTAAAGGTTGAGTATCCTCTCTCTAAAATCGTGGAATATTTGCAAAATTACTATGCTGCCGAATTTGCTGACTGAAAGTTTGGCCATTCAAATCCGGGGAGCAGGGTGAGTTCCACTGTTAGGCCCAGCTTCTGCCAACCTAGTAGTTCGAAAACATACAAATATGAGTAAATCAATAGGGTACCGCCAGAGGCGGCCCTAGGTAATTTTCAACGGTAAGCAAACAGTATTTTGGCACCCGCCCCCGCCCCCCCCCCCCAACCAATCATGATATATATTTTCTGTTCGTCGTGGGAGTTCTGTGAGCCATATTTGGTTCAATTCTATCATTGGTGGAGTTCAGAATGCTCTTTGATTGTAGGTGAACTATACATCCCAGTAAATACAACTCGCATATGTCAAGGTCTATTTTCCCCCAAGAGCACCCCAAGAGTGCCCCTGGGCAAAATCAACTATACTGCAAATGCTTACTTTGCGTAATGGGTTGCTGAGGCTTCCCCCGGACTGCTAGGGCTGTTGTGAGCCGAGGGGACGCTCGTCAAGTGGTGGTTGAGGGGCATTTACAGAGGCGCCTCTGCGCCCCTGGCAAAAAAAAAGTGTACTGCGACCGCTTCCTTTGAGTAATGGACGAGCCGCCCCTGGGTACCGCTCCATGGGAAGGTAACGGCGCTCCATGCCATCATGCCAGCCACATGATCTTGGAGGCATCTACGGACAACGCCGGCTCTTTGGCTAAACCAAGTCTAAATCTAATTTTATATTCAATCTATATAAATAAAAATGTAATGTTCATTTGTGTGATTAACATGACTCAAAAACCACTAGGCGAAGTGACACCAAATTTGGACACAAGACACCTATCAGGCCAACAAATGACCATCACTCATAAAAACACCGAAAACAGAGACTTAAAAAGCCAAAAAATAAAAAATACATTACAGCACATGCGCAAAACCACATATATACACATATGCACAAATATAACACACATACACACACACACAAAAAAACACATATACACAGACTGGGCCACAGCAACGCGTGGCAAGGGACAGCTAGTCTATAGAAATAAAAAATGTAATGTTAGTTTGTGGGATTAACAGAACTCAAAAACCACTGGATGAATTGACACCAAATTTGGACACAAGACACCTAACAACCCAATGTATGTCCTTCACTCAAAATGATTGATTTTGTAATTTGGGAGTTGTAGTTGCTGGGATTTATAGCTCACCTACAATCAAAGAGCATTCTGAACCCCACCAATGAAGGAATTGAACCAAATTTGGCACACAGTTCTCCCATGACCAACAGAAAATACTGGAAGGGTTTGGTGGGCAGTGTCCTTTGGTTTTGGAGTTGTAGTTCACCAACATCCAGAGATCACTGTGCACTCAAACATGGATACACTCAAACTTTACACAAAAGAAGGAGAAGGAAAGAAGAAAAGGAACACTGGTGGAGTTTGGGGAAAATATAATCCTGACATTTGGGAGTTGTAGTTGTTGGGATTTATAGTTCACCTACAATCACAGAGTATTCTGAACCCCGCCAACGATAGAATTGGGCCAAACCTCCCACACACAACCCCCATGTGAGCCACAGCAACATGTGGCAGAGGACAGCTAGTCTATAGAAATAAAAATGTAATGTTAGTTTGTGGGGTTAACAGAACTCAAAAACCACTGGACAAAATGACACCAAATTTGGACACAATATACCTATCAGGCCAACGAGTGACCATCACACATAAAAACACTGAAAAACACAACAGAACTTAAAAGGTCAAAATATAAAAATTACATTACAATTCATGCGCAAAACCACACATATACACAAATACACACACATATATATACACACCATACACATATACACAAACTGTGGCACAGCAACGCATGGCAGGGGACGGCTAGTGTTTTTAATAATTTTGTACATGAGTACACTGAACCATCAGAAAGCAATGTTGTCCCTGTCTCATCCACCCATGTAAACCATTTTGGATTTTGGACCATTTTGGATTTCTGATTTCTGGATAGGGGATGCCCAGTCTGTATAAAACTCTCACCTTATCTAACTACCACCTCTCCTACTTTTTCAAAAGCATTTAAAAAATCTTGACTCATGAGGACATAAAATATATTCTTGCTTGATCCCCCTTCTCCTCCCTAACCTCTGTGTTTAATTTTTAAATACTTTCCTTTATTGCTGTGGCATAAAGGAGAAATTTTTAGATTATGGAAGGAAGTGAATGTCACATTTTGTTCCATATTGAAAGTCAGGACATGCTTCTGTCTCTGTTGCGTCTCCTTCTTGTAAAATAATTGACCCCTCTGTGAGATCGGCAGTTGTATTGTTGGGGGGCCAAGTACATTGGGGCACCTGTGGCAGGAACAGGACACCGTGTTCACCGCAGATCTGAACTTCACT